>NC_051204.1:5284946-5598295 GCF_015220075.1 Falco rusticolus | reverse complement strand
CCAGCCGTCACCCCTGGGAGAGCTGGGGGAAGTTCCCTTGCCTCTCCAGTGGTGCCGGGTTGTGCTCCAAGGTGAGGAGGCCTTTGGGGCCTGGAAAGACGACATGATGAAGCACTAATGCCAAGAGAAGGTGTATCGCCTGACGGCCAGGGAGGAGCCCCAGCCGGTGGGGACACGTTTTCTGCAACCCCTCCTCTCCCTCCACGGGGTATGCAGGCATCTGGTGGCATGCACTCGTGTCTCTCCAACCGGTTTAAATGTCCCCACACCGGATCCTCCTCGACTGTGGGTAAGACTCTCCCTGCCCCAGACTTGCCAAGGAATGGCAGAGGCCCGGTCCCTCGACAGCAGCTCTTGCCAGTCAAGACCAGGCCGCGAACCCCCGCAGCACCTCCGCCTTGCCGTAACCCCTGTGCCCGGTGAAGCTGCCCCATTCAGCGCTGCAGCTGACTTTGGCCAAGCCTTGCGCTGACCTGTTGGAAAGAAATCTCCTCAGTGCCCTCCACGTGCCTTGCCTGATGGAACACCAGGTGGGCTTTGGCTTTCCGAAGACCAGCCCTGCGTACTCGGGCAGCTTGGCAAATGTTCTCCCCAGAGCAAAGGGCATCAAGAGGAACACGGCTGAAACCATTGGCACAGCCCGGCTGCCTGGAGACGCCATGGCTATGACCGTGGGCGAGCGGAGGCAGAGGGAAGAGAGAAGAAGCACACGGCACGTCCTTAAAACGAGGATCTGCGGGTGCTTGCTGACACGTGCGGCGTGGAGCACAGCTGGGCCTCTTCCTGCCAAGGAGCTGCAAACACTCGCACTGCACTGCCCCAAGCCACATCCCTGCCTGCGCGGGACTCCTCCACCACTGAGCCATCCTCTGCCACACGCCCGCTGACACAGTCCTGCCCAGACACCCCTGGCGTCTCATCCCAGCACATGAAAGGCACTTGCACGGCAGAGCAAGCATGTCAGAAATGAGGAAATGAAATGGCAGCACTGACGAAACCAAAACACAACATGTGCCATTAGGTAGGACATTTTGCTTTGGAGGTGAGCCTGCTGGAAAATTACTGCCCGCGTGCAGTGACTGTGCGCCTGGGGCGGTGCAGAAGCAGTATAAAGCAGGCCCTTCTCCTCACTCTCTCTCATCCACTTCTCTCGCCTCCGTCTCCTTGTGAACAAGGTGAGTTTGAGGCGCTTTTTGTCTTCATCCCATTCCTGACTCTTAACCTCCTCTTCCTCCGCCCCTCCTCCTGGGATTCTCAGCACATACCTACCCTTTGTCCTGTGCTGTGTTTTGAGGCTGCTTGCCATGGAGAGGGAAAAGGAGCAGAAGGTGTGGCATGGAGAAGCGCTGAGATTTGGCTGAGGGGTCTCCTGAGCTATGAGCTAGGTTGAGACCTCCCTGGGCTTTGTCAGTGTCGGTGGGGCACTTTTGCTCTGAGGGAAGGGGTCTCCCTCATTGTAGGGTGACAGGCTGCTCTTCAACCATCCTCTGTGCTTTGATTTCCCCTGCTTCTCTCTCCCAGGTGCACCTCCAGCCCCAAGCCATGTCCTGCTACAGCCCGTGCATGCCCTGCCGGCCCTGCGGCCCGACCCCGCTGGCCAACAGCTGCAACGAGCCCTGTGTCAGGCAGTGCCAGACTCCAATGTCTTCATCCAGCCCTCCGCCGTGGTGGTGACCCTGCCCGGCCCCATCCTCAGCTCCTTCCCGAGAACACCGCCGTGGGCTCCTCCACCTCCGCTGCCGTTGGCAGCATCCTCAGCTCTGAGGAGTGCCCATCAACTCCGGGGGCTTCAGCCTCTCTGGCTTGGGCAGCAGCATTTGCGGCAGGAGGTGCTTCCCCTGCTAAAGCTGCTGGCCATGGCCCTGGGTTAGAAGGCACCCAGGGACCCACACGATGGTACCGCACTGGGGACGGAGCATCGGCTTGTTGCTTCCAGAGGGGCTGAGCAACCCCAGCACCCCTTGCAAAAGGACAAGGCCAGCCTGGGCTCTCAGAAAGCACAGCCCGTGTCTGCCCTTCACGTGCTTCCACTCTTTCTTTTGCCCCCTGTGTCCTTGTTCTCTTGTGGTCTCCTCAGCTGCGAGTACCAGAAAGGCAGCCTGGGGGGTGGCCAGCTGGCCCTGCTCCCTCTGTGGGCAGGCAGATGGACAGCTGGCAGCATCTCTGCCTAGCTGAGGGCTGCAGACTCCTTTCTGCCCCTGGTGCTCCCTGCACTGGGACCTTCACTCAGGGTGACCTTATTTCCCTCTTTTGACTCATTAAAGTTCCGCTGCATCCCAGCCCATGTCTCTGTGTCATCTTTCTCAGGCAGATGATCTCCCAACACATTCAGGATGGTTCTGTGAGGGGTCTGTTGGAAATAAATGTGAAGCGATTACTAGAAGCATCGTAGAGGGTCTTCCTGGGATTGACTGAAGTTGTTTTGTTAAGAACCAGTTACCTGGTTCTTTGTAGTTTTTGGTAGAATGGTCTTGAGAACACATACGTGGTTTGGGTTTTGCTGGACAGTGTTTGCTAAGCAGCAACCTTGTCAATCCAACCCATTCCCCAAATAGCAAGTAGGCTGGGTGTGGACAAGAGACTGGGAGGGGACACAGGCAGGACAGCTGACTCAGACTGACCAAAGGGATAGTCCATACAATATGACATCATGGTCAGCAATACATTCTAAGAGAAAGAACAGTGAGCATCAGGGGACATTCATTATTAGGGAGTTTCTTTTCTGAAACAACTGCTAAGTGCATTGTGCTCTGCTTCGCAGGAGTGGCTGGACATTGCCTGCTGATGGGAAGTAGAGAATAAGTCCTTTTGCTTTGCTTCATTTCCACACATTTTCCCTGCTTTACTTCATTCAACTACCTTTATCTCGACCCATCTGGTTTTAATCTTATTTTCTCCCCCCTTTCTCTGAGGAAGGGCAGTGATAGAGCGCCTTGGTGGGCACCTGGCAGCCAGACAAGGTCAACTCACCACAATCTTTTTGGTGTTCACCATGGGACTCGGGACATCAGCAGTTTCGAATTGAGCATGGTATAGCTGTAGTAGTTACTAACTGGCATGCTTTTGTGTGAGTTTAAGAGTGCACTTGCTGCACCCTTTATCTCTTTATTTTGCTAAGCCTGGGAATACATTCACAGAACCAAAGACTATGGCTTTGCCCTGGCACTGACGCCCTTACTGTGCTGGGGGAGCTATCTACCGGAGAGGGTGAGGAAATACACCCTTCCAGTCTAGGACTGCTGTGAGTTGTTTCGTTGTGCAGGCTCCTGAGGTCCTTATTCACCCTAATGTGAGGTATTTAATGTTACCTAATTAACACTGTTGGCTTAATGTGGGGTTTGCAGAATCTGATGTCAGGCTGGTGTAAGAGGAGGCAACTTTTGGGTGCAGCAACAGTGAAACATGCCCTGAGGTGATTGTTCCCTGGGTGACAACTGCTTGAAAACCAGCTGCTTTTAGCGTGGTACTGGGGCTTGCAGTGAGTCTGTCAAGCCACGATTCAGTACTATCAGAGGATAGTGGTTAAGACAAGGACCCAAACTACCTCCAAGAATGCCATGATTGAGCCAGGCATCCAAACTACAATTAAGAACATGGCAGTTGAGGCAGAGACTTAAACCCCACCTGAGAACACCATGGTTGAGACAAGGAACCAAACACCACCTACAGTAATTGCTGCAGTAGTGAAAAAAAATAGCAGACAATGAAGTCAATGGGTCTATGTCATTGATTAGTAAGGGAGTGAGGAGGAGGAAGAGTCTGATGGGTAAGCAGGTACTTCAGCAAAGAAATGGGAGGAAGAAGTGAGAGAAATCACTCAAGAGACGAAGTACCCAGTCCCTGACCTTGAGAGAACCTGGGGAGTTCTGGTGGAAAGAGTTCTGGTGGAGAGTACAGGCATCAGACAGGTAAGCAGATGACTGCCTGGCAACTCCAGTGCTGGGAGAGTGGGGTCAATGGTCAGGAACTGGAAGGTAAGGAAGCCCAACAGCTGAGATCCCTCGCTAGGGACTGGGGAGCTGATTGTGGAATTGGAAAAGAGGCAATGAAATACAGTCTTGGGAGGCATCTCCTGTCAAGTGTGAGAGCAAGATATCTGTTCAAGGAAGATTTTGTGGTTTAGCAAGGAAGGTGGACTACCACTTAGGAAGGCATCAAGTACCTGAGAGAATTAGTGGTGCTGGAAGTCATCTACCATGATCTCAATGACAACAAGGTCTCTGAAGGTCTAGATAATGCTCTGTATATATGGTTGTCCAAAATGCACCTGTGTCATACTTTAACAGCTTGGCAGCAACATATTGCCCAGGTTTAGATACATTAACTGTGGAGAGAGCATCTTCCTGTCTGAAATTTTGAAGAAAATCTCTCTCCCTCCGTGTCTTCGCAGGCCAACACCTCAGCTGTGAAGAGTGCCCCACAGAGCCAATCCCCTCCTGCTGTGGTCAGGGGGAAAGGAAGACCAGGACCACGCTCCATGTCCCTTTCTGATTCTTCCTGTGTGACCAGGGGAAGGGGGATGGTGAGCCCACTTTTAAACTGGAATCTTGTGTATGCACGTGAACTGAGAGGGAAGACAACTGCTGAGGGGCCATGCAAGAAGGCTGTCAGTTTAGTTGCTGTTTAGTTACCCCATCATGTGGGTCAAGAAAGCAGAAGTGTTGAGAAGGGCAAAAGATAATTCTGACTCTTCTGAAAGGTGGATTGGCCATGAAATGAAGCAAAGTCAATGAACCTGCACAGGACATGCAGTTTTGGTGGGTAAAATGGGAGGGGCGAACGTTGTCACATCCTCTGTAAAGGAATGAAGGCAGTGGGTTGGTTATCATTGATAATACGCAGCTGTGGCCTTGCCTCAAAGGCAGTGGGTTATTGTCATGGACGATGTGCAGCTGCAGCTCATCCTGCTAAGTGGTTAAATAGCCCTGAGACGTGTGGGAGAGAGGCTGGTTGGAGGAGGAGTGGTGTGGTCTGACTTCTGGAGTAAGGAGAAACAGCATGGATGGTAGAATCTGACCCACGGTAAAGCCTTGTTGCAGCCAGCTAGTTTGTTTGTGCTGCAACAATTGGTACCTGCTGTGAGGCTGAGTTGGACTACGACTACAACAGCTGGTGTCCAATGTAGCTGAGACAAGCGGGAGAACCTGTGACCCATAACAGACACTGAGAGGTGAGCTATTGACAACCAATTGATATGGGTGTATTGCAATATTTATTGTCTGTCTTAACTCAACTTACAACTGAATCCCCATCACCTGGCAGCCAGACAATATCAACCCACAGCAAGCACAGTTGTTAATTGCATCTGCATGGTCCTTCCCTCTGTGGAGGCTGCAGCACAAAGGGTGATGAGGGCATAGTCCCGAGGATGCATGGGGAGCCTTTACTGCTCACAAAAGGAGGGGACGGAGGGACACAGCACAGTGGCCCTGTTGGGGGCACTGTCACTTTCAGGAGAGGAAGTCATCCATGACTCCTCCAGACCCATGGCCATCAGGCCCAGCTTTGCTGAGCCTTTGCCCAGATATACCTTCTTGGCCTCAGTGCACTTGCTTCAGAGATGTGTGTGGCCACTGCTGATGTCAGTTGAGGAGCCTAGGCTGTGGGAGGGCAGCAACCCCACAGGCGTCTGGGAATTATTCAGGTGGGGTGAAGAAAAATGAGGGCGATGGGGGGTAGCAATTCCTCTTCCCCTTGTTGCTGCTGTGCTGGAGAAGGAGGCTCAGGCAGGACATGACCACGGAATGGTTGACCAAAAATGATGAAAGAGCTGTGACATGCTGTAGAACATCACACCTAGCAATAAAAATGTAGGTAGAGCCCTGATCAACAACTGGCTTGGCAGCAACCAGCTATGTCTCCCCACGTATCCTTCAGCCAATGCTAAGCAACAGCACAAAAGCAGGGCCAGGAAAAGATGCTTTTGCAGAGATCCCATCAAAAGAGGTGTGGCACTCAGCACTGTTCCTGGACACCAAGGGCTGTCATCAAGATCCTGGACTATATGACCAGAGGTGTAGCCAGGAGATTGATGGGAATGATCATCCCACTCTGCTCAGCACCCACCAGACACAATCTAGAACACTATGTCATCTTTGGGGCTGTAATGCAAGAAGGACCTTGACTAAGCAGAGTGAGTTCAGTGCAGAATGGACAGGATGGAGAGAGGACTAGAGCACTTGCTTGGGGATGAAAGGCTGCAGTAAACATCTTGATGAGCGTTGAGAAATTAATGCTTTGGTGGGAAACCCAGAAGCAGCTTTGAGAGCTATGGTTGTTGAACTGTGTGAGGTAATTCTTCCAGCCTCAGCTAGGCAGAGAAATTCAGATAACAGAGGGTCACGCTAAGTACACTCAAAGCAAGCCTTTGTTAAAAATCACAGCAGGACCACCCCTAAGAAACATATCTTTCCCCAGACATGTTGGCAGGATATCTGCAGAGAAAATGATGACAATAAGGCATAGTATGGGATGCAGCAGAACTTTAATGAATCAAAAAAAGGAAGTGGGGTTGATGTGAGTGGAGGCCCAAGCACAGGGAACAACAGAATTCATGTCTGCCCAATGGCTCTTGCAGAGATGCCACCAGGTGTCCATCTGCCTGCCCCGAAGAGGGAACAAGGCCAGAAGGTGCTTCCTAGGTGGCCTTTGTGGTGTTTGCAGCACAGGAGACCACAAGAGAATGGTCTTCCCGAGAGCCATGGCCAGCAGCTTTAGCAGGGGAAGGACCTCCTGCCGCAAATGCCGCTGCCCAAGCCAGAGAGGCTGAAGCCCCGGAGTTGATGGGCACTCCCTCAGAGCTGAGGATGCTGCCAACGGCAGCGGAGGTGGAGGAGCCCACGGCGGTGTTCTGCGGGAAGGAGCTGAGGATGGGGCCGGGCAGGGTCACCACCACGGCGGAGGGCTGGATGAAGACATTGGAGTCCTGGCACTGCCTGACACAGGGCTCGTTGCAGCTGTTGGCCAGCGGGGTCGGGCCACAGGGCCGGCAGGGCATGCACGGGCTGTAGCAGGACATGGCTTGGGGCTGGAGGTGCACCTGGGAGAGAGAAGCAGGGCATGGGGGCTGGGTGAGGAGCAGCCTGTCATACCACAACGAGGGAGCCAAGGCACGAGCTGGAGACGAGAGCTGGAGGCTGTGTAGGGAGGCACAGGGGCTGCTTCTTCCCTATGGCCCAAAAGTGCCCTGCCGTGAGGGACCAAGCCCAGGCACCTTCCCACCTAGCCCATAGCTCAGGAGACACCTCAACCGAGACCCAGCCGCTCCCCACGCCACAACTTCAGCCCCATTCCCTGTGCCATGAAAGCTGCTCCAGGACCCACGGTAGGAGAAACCAGCAGCTCTGTGGCGAGAAATCCCGGAGGAGGAGGAGGAGGAGAAAGGTCTTCAGACTCACCTTGTTCACAAGGAGACGGAGGCGAGAGAAGTGGATGAGAGAGTGAGGAGAAGGGCCTGCTTTTATACTGCTTCTGCACCGCCCCAGGCGCACAGTCACTGCACGCGGGCAGTAATTTTCCAGCAGGCTCACCTCCAAAGCAAAATGTCCTACCTAATGGCACATGTTGTGTTTTGGTTTCCGTCAGTGCTGCCATTTCATTTCCTCATTTCTGACATGACCACTAGGGCACGGAGGCTCTTTTGAAGATTGGGATGAGGAGCCCAAGGATTTCCTGAGCAGGACCATGTCAACATGGCCAGAAGACATGCCCCTGAGCACTGGAGGGGTCTGTGCAGATGGAGGACATCATTCTCAGGCGATACAGTGAGGTTGTTCTCAAAACCCTGTGCAGGAGGGTGCACATGTCTTCCCACCAATGCCGTCCTCCCCTGAGTGCCCAAAGCTTCTCCAAATGAGGACAGGCCGCGTCCTTCTCCCTGGGCAGGACTGTCCCTCCCTGCCCCTCTGCTCGCGCCAGCAGTCGCTGATCATTGCCTCTATCGGCAGGTGGGCTGCGCGGCCGGTTTCAAATGGCTCCGCCCAAGGAAAACTTGCCTTTCTGGAAGACATTTGCTGCTTTCCTTGGCAAAGACAACCCCTGTCGTGGCAGCCTCTGGGGGTGCGCAAGCAGTGCCCTCAGCCCTGATGGGACACGGGCCTGCAGGCAGCCCGCGCTCCTGGCTTGGCCTCGTGCCAAAAGCTGACACACGCCAACCCAAAATTAGAGTGTGACTGGCCGTGGGTAGGGAGAGTCTATCCCAGGAAGCCTGCCTACTGCAGGCATCGCCTTGCCCTCCTGGGACGCGTCCCAGCTGCCTCCACGTCTGCAGGGCAGGGAAGAGCATCACCTCCTCGATGTAGTCTGAGAGCTGGTTTCGTGCCTTCCGAGCCCACCCCCTCCTTGAGCATCCCCACGCGCGTGGCACGGCAGGGTCCTGCCAGCCGTCACCCCTGGGAGAGCTGGGGGAAGTTCCCTTGCCTCTCCAGTGGTGCCGGGTTGTGCTCCAAGGTGAGGAGGCCTTTGGGGCCTGGGAAAGACGACATGATGGAGCACTAATGCCAAGGGAAGGTGTATCGCCTGACGGCCAGGGAGGAGCCCCAGCTGGTGGGGACACGTTTTCTGCAACCCCTCCTCTCCCTCCACGGGGTATGCAGGCATCTGGTGGCATGCACTCGTGTCTCTCCCATCGGTTTAAATGTCCCCACACCTGATCCTCCTCGACTGTGGGTAAGACTCTCCCTGCCCCAGACTTGCCAAGGAATGGCAGAGGCCCGGTCCCTCGACAGCAGCTCTTGCCAGTCAAGACCAAGGCCGCGAACCCCCGCAGCACCTCCGCCTTGCCTGTAACCCCTGTGCCCGGTGAAGCTGCCCCATTCAGCGCTGCAGCTGACTTTGGCCAAGCCTTGCTGCTGACCTGTGTGGAAGAAGATCTCCTCAGTGCCCTCCACGTGCCTTGCCTGATGGAACACCAGGTGGGCTTTGGCTTTCCGAAGACCAGCCCTGCGTACTCGGGCAGCTTGGCAAATGTTCTCCCCAGAGCAAAGGGCATCAAGAGGAACACGGCTGAAACCATTGGCACAGCCCGGCTGCCTGGAGACGCCATGGCTAGTGACCGTGGGAGCGAGCGGAGGCAGAGGGAAGAGAGAGAAGCACACGGCACGTCCTTAAAACGAGGAGTCTGCGGGTGCTTGCTGACACGTGCGGCGTGGAGCACAGCTGGGCCTCTTCCTGCCAAGGGAGCTGCAAACACTCGCACTGCACTGCCCCAAGCCAACATCCCCTGCCTGCGCGGGACTCCTCCACCACTGAGGAGCCATCCTCTGCCCACGCTGACACAGTCCTGCCCAGGACACCCCTGGGCGTCTCATCCCAGCACATGAAAGGCACTTGCACGGCAGAGCAAGCATGTCAGAAATGAGGAAATGAAATGGCAGCACTGACGGAAACCAAAACACAACATGTGCCATTAGGTAGGACATTTTGCTTTGGAGGTGAGCCTGCTGGAAAATTACTGCCCGCGTGCAGTGACTGTGCGCCTGGGGCGGTGCAGAAGCAGTATAAAAGCAGGCCCTTCTCCTCACTCTCTCATCCACTTCTCTCGCCTCCGTCTCCTTGTGAACAAGGTGAGTTTGAGGCGCTTTTTGTCTTCATCCCATTCCTGACTCTTAACCTCCTCTTCCTCCGCCTCCTCCTCCTCTGGGATTTCTCAGCACATACCTACCCTTTGTCCTGTGCTGTGTTTTGAGGCTGCTTGCCATGGGAGAGGGAAAAGGAGCAGAAGGTGTGGCATGGAGAAGCGCTGAGATTTGGCTGAGGGGTCTCCTGAGCTATGAGCTAGGTTGAGACCTCCCTGGGCTTTGTCAGTGTCGGTGGGGCACTTTTGCTCTGAGGGAAGGGGTCTCCCTCATTGTAGGGTGACAGGCTGCTCTTCAACCATCCTCTGTGCTTTGATTTCCCCTGCTTCTCTCTCCCAGGTGCACCTCCAGCCCCAAGCCATGTCCTGCTACAGCCCGTGCATGCCCTGCCGGCCCTGCGGCCCGACCCCGCTGGCCAACAGCTGCAACGAGCCCTGTGTCAGGCAGTGCCAGGACTCCAATGTCTTCATCCAGCCCTCCGCCGTGGTGGTGACCCTGCCCGGCCCCATCCTCAGCTCCTTCCCGCAGAACACCGCCGTGGGCTCCTCCACCTCCGCTGCCGTTGGCAGCATCCTCAGCTCTGAGGGAGTGCCCATCAACTCCGGGGGCTTCAGCCTCTCTGGCTTGGGCAGCGGCATTTGCGGCAGGAGGTGCCTGCCCTGCTAAAGCTGCTGGCCATGGCCCTGGGTTAGAAGGCACCCAGGGACCCACACGATGGTACCGCACTGGGGACGGAGCATCGGCTTGTTGCTTCCAGAGGGGCTGAGCAACCCCAGCACCCCTTGCAAAAGGACAAGGCCAGCCTGGGCTCTCAGAAAGCACAGCCCGTGTCTGCCCTTCACGTGCTTCCACTCTTTCTTTTGCCCCCTGTGTCCTTGTTCTCTTGTGGTCTCCTCAGCTGCGAGTACCAGAAAGGCAGCCTGGGGGGTGGCCAGCTGGCCCTGCTCCCTCTGTGGGCAGGCAGATGGACAGCTGACAGCATCTCTGCCTAGCTGAGGGCTGCAGACTCCTTTCTGCCCCTGGTGCTCCCTGCACTGGGACCTTCACTCAGGGTGACCTTATTTCCCTCTTTTGACTCATTAAAGTTCCACTGCATCCCAGCCCATGTCTCTGTGTCATCTTTCTCAGGCAGATGATCTCCCAACACATTCAGGATGGTTCTGTGAGGGGTCTGTTGGAAATAAATGTGAAGCGATTACTAGAAGCATCGTAGAGGGTCTTCCTGGGATTGACTGAAGTTGTTTTGTTAAGAACCAGTTACCTGGTTCTTTGTAGTTTTAGGTAGAATGGTCTCGAGAACACATACGTGGTTTGGGTTTTGCTGGACAGTGTTTGCTAAGCAGCAACCTTGTCAATCCAACCCATTCCCCAAATAGCAAGTAGGCTGGGTGTGGACAAGAGACTGGGAGGGGACACAGGCAGGACAGCTGACTCAGACTGACCAAAGGGATAGTCCATACAATATGACATCATGGTCAGCAATACATTCTAAGAGAAAGAACAGTGAGCATCAGGGGACATTCATTATTAGGGAGTTTCTTTTCTGAAACAACTGCTAAGTGCATTGTGCTCTGCTTCGCAGGAGTGGCTGGACATTGCCTGCTGATGGGAAGTAGAGAATAAGTCCTTTTGCTTTGCTTCATTTCCACACATTTTCCCTGCTTTACTTCATTCAACTACCTTTATCTCGACCCATCTGGTTTTAATCTTATTTTCTCCCCCCTTTCTCTCTGAGGAAGGGCAGTGATAGAGCGCCTTGGTGGGCACCTGGCAGCCAGACAAGGTCAACTCACCACAATCTTTTTGGTGTTCACCATGGGACTCGGGACATCAGCAGTTTCGAATTGAGCATGGTATAGCTGTAGTAGTTACTAACTGGCATGCTTTTGTGTGAGTTTAAGAGTGCACTTGCTGCACCCTTTATCTCTTTATTTTGCTAAGCCTGGGAATACATTCACAGAACCAAAGACTATGGCTTTGCCCTGGCACTGACGCCCTTACTGTGCTGGGGAGCTATCTACCGGAGAGGGTGAGGAAATACACCCTCTTCCAGTCCAGGACTGCTGTGAGTTGTTTCGTTGTGCAGGCTCCTGAGGTCCTTATTCACCCTAATGTGAGGTATTTAATGTTACCTAATTAACACTGTTGGCTTAATGTGGGGTTTGCAGAATCTGATGTCAGGCTGGTGTAAGAGGAGGCAACTTTTGGGTGCAGCAACAGTGAAACATGCCCTGAGGTGATTGTTCCCTGGGTGACAACTGCTTGAAAACCAGCTGCTTTTAGCGTGGTACTGGGGCTTGCAGTGAGTCTGTCAAGCCACGATTCAGTACTATCAGAGGATAGTGGTTAAGACAAGGACCCAAACTACCTCCAAGAATGCCATGATTGAGCCAGGCATCCAAACTACAATTAAGAACATGGCAGTTGAGGCAGAGACTTAAACCCCACCTGAGAACACCATGGTTGAGACAAGGAACCAAACACCACCTACAGTAATTGCTGCAGTAGTGAAAAAGAAATAGCAGACAATGAAGTCAATGGGTCTATGTCATTGATTAGTAAGGGAGTGAGGAGGAGGAAGAGTCTGATGGGTAAGCAGGTACTTCAGCAAAGAAATGGGAGTAAGAAGTGAGAGAAATCACTCAAGAGACGAAGTACCCAGTCCCTGACCTTGAGAGAACCTGGGGAGTTCTGGTGGAAAGAGTTCTGGTGGAGAGTACAGGCATCAGACAGGTAAGCAGATGACTGCCTGGCAACTCCAGTGCTGGGAGAGTGGGGTCAATGGTCAGGAACTGGAAGGTAAGGAAGCCCAACAGCTGAGATCCCTCGCTAGGGACTGGGGAGCTGATTGTGGAATTGGAAAAGAGGCAATGAAATACAGTCTTGGGAGGCGTCTCCTGTCAAGTGTGAGAGCAAGATATCTGTTCAAGGAAGATTTTGTGGTTTAGCAAGGAAGGTGGACTACCACTTAGGAAGGCATCAAGTACCTGAGAGAATTAGTGGTGCTGGAAGTCATCTACCATGATCTCAATGACAACAAGGTCTCTGAAGGTCTAGATAATGCTCTGTATATATGGTTGTCCAAAATGCACCTGTGTCATACTTTAACAGCTTGGCAGCAACATATTGCCCAGGTTTAGATACATTAACTGTGGAGAGAGCATCTTCCTGTCTGAAATTTTGAAGAAAATCTCTCTCCCTCCGTGTCTTCGCAGGCCAACACCTCAGCTGTGAAGAGTGCCCCACAGAGCCAATCCCCTCCTGCTGTGGTCAGGGGGAAAGGAAGACCAGGACCACGCTCCATGTCCCTTTCTGATTCTTCCTGTGTGACCAGGGGAAGGGGGATGGTGAGCCCACTTTTAAACTGGAATCTTGTGTATGCACATGAACTGAGAGGGAAGACAACTGCTAAGGGGCCACGCAAGAAGGCTGTCAGTTTAGTTGCTGTTTAGTTACCCCATCATGTGGGTCAAGAAAGCAGAAGTGTTTGAGAAGGGCAAAAGAATAATTCTGACTCTTCTGAAAGGTGGATTGGCCATGAAATGAAGCAAAGTCAATGAACCTGCACAGGACATGCAGTTTTGGTGGGTAAAATGGGAGGGCGAACGTTGTCACATCCTCTGTAAAGGAATGAAGGCAGTGGGTTGGTTATCATTGATAATACGCAGCTGTGGCCTTGCCTCAAAGGCAGTGGGTTATTGTCATGGACGATGTGCAGCTGCAGCTCATCCTGCTAAGTGGTTAAATAGCCCTGAGGCGTGTGGGAGAGAGGCTGGTTGGAGGAGGAGTGGTGTGGTCTGACTTCTGGAGGAAGGAGAAACAGCATGGATGGTAGAATCTGACCCACGGTAAAGCCTTGTTGCAGCCAGCTAGTTTGTTTGTGCTGCAACAATTGGTACCTGCTGTGAGGCTGAGTTGGACTACGACTACAACAGCTGGTGTCCAATGTAGCTGAGACAAGCGGGAGAACCTGTGACCCATAACAGACACTGAGAGGTGAGCTATTGACAACCAATTGACATGGGTGTATTGCAATATTTATTGTCTGTCTTAACTCAACTTACAACTGAATCCCCATCACCTGGCAGCCAGACAATATCAACCCACAGCAAGCACAGTTGTTAATTGCATCTGCATGGTCCTTCCCTCTGTGGAGGCTGCAGCACAAAGGGTGATGAGGGCATAGTCCCGAGGATGCATGGGGAGCCTTTACTGCTCACAAAAGGAGGGGACGGAGGGACACAGCATAGTGGCCCTGTTGGGGGCACTGTCACTTTCAGGAGAGGAAGTCATCCATGACTCCTCCAGACCCATGGCCATCAGGCCCAGCTTTGCTGAGCCTTTGCCCAGATATACCTTCTTGGCCTCAGTGCACTTGCTTCAGAGATGTGTGTGGCCACTGCTGATGTCAGTTGAGGAGCCTAGGCTGTGGGAGGGCAGCAACCCCACAGGCGTCTGGGAATTATTCAGGTGGGGTGAAGAAAAATGAGGGCGATGGGGGGTAGCAATTCCTCTTGCCCTTGTTGCTGCTGTGCTGGAGAAGGAGGCTCAGGCAGGACATGACCACGGAATGGTTGACCAAAAATGATGAAAGAGCTGTGACATGCTGTAGAACATCACACCTAGCAATAAAAATGTAGGTAGAGCCCTGATCAACAACTGGCTTGGCAGCAACCAGCTATGTCTCCCCACGTATCCTTCAGCCAATGCTAAGCAACAGCACAAATGCAGGGCCAGGAAAAGATGCTTTTGCAGTGATCCCATCAAAAGAGGTGTGGCACTCAGCACTGTTCCTGGACACCAAGGGCTGTCATCAAGATCCTGGACTA
Organism: Falco rusticolus; assembly: GCF_015220075.1. Taxonomy (NCBI): domain Eukaryota; kingdom Metazoa; phylum Chordata; class Aves; order Falconiformes; family Falconidae; genus Falco; species Falco rusticolus. The sequence goes on along the minus strand of NC_051204.1, from coordinate 5,583,891 downwards.
TATGACCAGAGGTGTAGCCAGGAGATTGATGGGAATGATCATCCCACTCTGCTCAGCACCCACCAGACACAATCTAGAACACTATGTCATCTTTGGGGCTGTAATGCAAGAAGGACCTTGACTAAGCAGAGTGAGTTCAGTGCAGAATGGACAGGATGGAGAGAGGACTAGAGCACTTGCTTGGGGATGAAAGGCTGCAGTAAACATCTTGATGAGCGTTGAGAAATTAATGCTTTGGTGGGAAACCCAGAAGCAGCTTTTGAGAGCTATGGTTGTTGAACTGTGTGAGGTAATTCTTCCAGCCTCAGCTAGGCAGAGAAATTCAGATAACAGAGGGTCACGCTAAGTACACTCAAAGCAAGCCTTTGTTAAAAATCACGGCAGGACCACCCTAAGAACATATCTTTCCCCGGACATGTTGGCAGGATATCTGCAGAGAAAATGATGACAATAAGGCATAGTATGGGATGCAGCAGAACTTTAATGAATCAAAAAAGGAAGTGGGGTTGATGTGAGTGGAGGCCCAAGCACAGGGAACAACAGAATTCATGTCTGCCCAATGGCTCTTGCAGAGATGCCACCAGGTGTCCATCTGCCTGCCCCGAAGAGGGAACAAGGCCAGAAGGTGCTTCCTAGGTGGCCTTTGTGGTGTTTGCAGCACAGGAGACCACAAGAGAATGGTCTTCCCGAGAGCCATGGCCAGCAGCTTTAGCAGGGGAAGGACCTCCTGCCGCAAATGCCGCTGCCCAAGCCAGAGAGGCTGAAGCCCCCGGAGTTGATGGGCACTCCCTCAGAGCTGAGGATGCTGCCAACGGCAGCGGAGGTGGAGGAGCCCACGGCGGTGTTCTGCGGGAAGGAGCTGAGGATGGGGCCGGGCAGGGTCACCACCACGGCGGAGGGCTGGATGAAGACATTGGAGTCCTGGCACTGCCTGACACAGGGCTCGTTGCAGCTGTTGGCCAGCGGGGTCGGGCCGCAGGGCCGGCAGGGCATGCACGGGCTGTAGCAGGACATGCTTCAAGGCTGGAGGTGCACCTGGGAGAGAGAAGCAGGGCATGGGGGCTGGGTGAGGAGCAGCCTGTCATACCACAACGAGGGAGCCAAGGCACGAGCTGGAGACGAGAGCTGGAGGCTGTGTAGGGAGGCACAGGGGCTGCTTCTTCCCTATGGCCCAAAAGTGCCCTGCCGTGAGGGACCAAGCCCAGGCACCTTCCCACCTAGCCCATAGCTCAGGAGACACCTCAACCGAGACCCAGCCGCTCCCCACGCCACAACTTCAGCCCCATTCCCTGTGCCATGAAAGCTGCTCCAGGACCCACGGTAGGAGAAACCAGCAGCTCTGTGCCGAGAAATCCCAGAGGAGGAGGAGGAGGAGAAAGGTCTTCAGACTCACCTTGTTCACAAGGAGACGGAGGCGAGAGAAGTGGATGAGAGAGTGAGGAGAAGGGCCTGCTTTTATACTGCTTCTGCACCGCCCCAGGCGCACAGTCACTGCACGCGGGCAGTAATTTTCCAGCAGGCTCACCTCCAAAGCAAAATGTCCTACCTAATGGCACATGTTGTGTTTTGGTTTCCGTCAGTGCTGCCATTTCATTTCCTCATTTCTGACATGCTTGCTCTGCCGTGCAAGTGCCTTTCATGTGCTGGGATGAGACGCCCAGGGGTGTCCTGGGCAGGACTGTGTCAGCGTGGGCAGAGGATGGCTCCTCAGTGGTGGAGGAGTCCCGCGCAGGCAGGGGATGTTGGCTTGGGGCAGTGCAGTGCGAGTGTTTGCAGCTCCCTTGGCAGGAAGAGGCCCAGCTGTGCTCCACGCCGCACGTGTCAGCAAGCACCCGCAGACTCCTCGTTTTAAGGACGTGCCGTGTGCTTCTCTCTCTTCCCTCTGCCTCCGCTCGCTCCCACGGTCACTAGCCATGGCGTCTCCAGGCAGCCGGGCTGTGCCAATGGTTTCAGCCGTGTTCCTCTTGATGCCCTTTGCTCTGGGGAGAACATTTGCCAAGCTGCCCGAGTACGCAGGGCTGGTCTTCGGAAAGCCAAAGCCCACCTGGTGTTCCATCAGGCAAGGCACGTGGAGGGCACTGAGGAGATCTTCTTCCACACAGGTCAGCAGCAAGGCTTGGCCAAAGTCAGCTGCAGCGCTGAATGGGGCAGCTTCACCGGGCACAGGGGTTACAGGCAAGGCGGAGGTGCTGCGGGGGTTCGCGGCCTTGGTCTTGACTGGCAAGAGCTGCTGTCGAGGGACCGGGCCTCTGCCATTCCTTGGCAAGTCTGGGGCAGGGAGAGTCTTACCCACAGTCGAGGAGGATCAGGTGTGGGGACATTTAAACCGGTTGGAGAGACACGAGTGCATGCCACCAGATGCCTGCATACCCCGTGGAGGGAGAGGAGGGGTTGCAGAAAACGTGTCCCCACCGGCTGGGGCTCCTCCCTGGCCGTCAGGCGATACACCTTCTCTTGGCATTAGTGCTTCATCATGTCGTCTTTCCCAGGCCCCAAAGGCCTCCTCACCTTGGAGCACAACCCGGCACCACTGGAGAGGCAAGGGAACTTCCCCCAGCTCTCCCAGGGGTGACGGCTGGCAGGACCCTGCCGTGCCACGCGCGTGGGGATGCTCAAGGAGGGGGTGGGCTCGGAAGGCACGAAACCAGCTCTCAGACTACATCGAGGAGGTGATGCTCTTCCCTGCCCTGCAGACGTGGAGGCAGCTGGGACGCGTCCCAGGAGGGCAAGGCGATGCCTGCAGTAGGCAGGCTTCCTGGGATAGACTCTCCCTACCCACGGCCAGTCACACTCTAATTTTGGGTTGGCTGTGTCAGCTTTTTGGTTTGGTGCACAAGCTGGGAGTGTGTGCTGTCTGCATTTTTGTGTCCCACACAGGGCAGTTCCACCCCTGCCCCAGGAAATCCATCTTCAAGTTCTGGGCTGTACCCATGTACACAGCTCCAGGCAGCCCCAGCAGCCATTACACCCAACATGACCTTGCCAGCTCTCCCAGAGCTTGAGTGGCTTGCAGGGCAGTCAGTCTGTATTGCAAGAGCGCCTAGGCCTTTTGGTCAGGGTCTAAAGTGTGCAACGAAACTGCGTGGTGGTGTGAGGAGAGTAGGAGGAATAAGGCACTGTACTGTGTTCCTATGGTTGTTTTGAGGGACCCGAATCTATAAGGGTTGTTGAGGAATCACAGACTTTGAGTGGGCAACATTGTCCTTCTGCAACACTGCTGATGGCAATGGTTGGGGACCCCCAGAGAGCCATGAGAGAGGATGACTTTGCCAATAATCTGGCAAATTTCTTCCCAGAAGAAACTTTCCTTGGGCAAAGTTCTTTTAAATGAGCAGCACAGCCTACCTGCCTGTAGATGCAATGACCAGTAACTGCTGGAATGAGCAGAGTGCTAGGTAGGGAGGGAGAAGACATGGGCTGTAAACAACCTCACCAGACTTCCCCGCACCTGTGTTTGCTACCTATGCAACACCTCTCCAGCACTTGGAGGCACATCTTCTGCCTGTACTAGCATGATCCTAATCAGCACGTCCTTTGAGCTTCTCATCATGGTACTTGAAAGGAGCCTCTGTGGCATAGTGGGCATGTCTGAGATGAGGAAATGAAATGACGGCTTTGACGGAAGCCAAAACACAACCTGTGCAATTGCAGGTTGGATGTTTTGATTTGGAGATGAGCCTGCTGGAAAATTACTGCCCGCGTGCAGTGACTGTGCGCCTGGGGCGGTGCAGAAGCAGTATAAAAGCAGGCCCTTCTCCTCACTCTCTCATCCACTTCTCTCGCCTCCGTCTCCTTGTGAACAAGGTGAGTTTGAGGCGCTTTTTGTCTTCATCCCATTCCTGACTCTTAACCTCCTCTTCCTCCGCCTCCTCCTCCTCTGGGATTTCTCAGCACATACCTACCCTTTGTCCTGTGCTGTGTTTTGAGGCTGCTTGCCATGGGAGAGGGAAAAGGAGCAGAAGGTGTGGCATGGAGAAGCGCTGAGATTTGGCTGAGGGGTCTCCTGAGCTATGAGCTAGGTTGAGACCTCCCTGGGCTTTGTCAGTGTCGGTGGGGCACTTTTGCTCTGAGGGAAGGGGTCTCCCTCATTGTAGGGTGACAGGCTGCTCTTCAACCATCCTCTGTGCTTTGATTTCCCCTGCTTCTCTCTCCCAGGTGCACCTCCAGACTTGAAGCATGTCCTGCTACAGCCCGTGCATGCCCTGCCGGCCCTGCGGCCCGACCCCGCTGGCCAACAGCTGCAACGAGCCCTGTGTCAGGCAGTGCCAGGACTCCACCTTTGTCATCGAGCCCCCTGCTGTGGTGGTGACCCTGCCCGGCCCCATCCTCAGCTCCTTCCCGCAGAACACCGCCGTGGGCTCCTCCACCTCCGCTGCCGTTGGCAGCATCCTCAGCTCTGAGGGAGTGCCCATCAACTCCGGGGGCTTCAGCCTCTCTGGCTTGGGCAGCGGCATTTGCGGCAGGAGGTGCCTGCCCTGCTAAAGCTGCTGGCCATGGCCCTGGGTTAGAAGGCACCCAGGGACCCACACGATGGTACCGCACTGGGGACGGAGCATCGGCTTGTTGCTTCCAGAGGGGCTGAGCAACCCCAGCACCCCTTGCAAAAGGATGGGGCAGCCTGGGCTCTCAGAAAGCACAGCCCGTGTCTGCCCTTCACGTGCTTCCACTCTTTCTTTTGCCCCCTGTGTCCTTGTTCTCTTGTGGTCTCCTCAGCTGCGAGTACCAGAAAGGCAGCCTGGGGGGTGGCCAGCTGGCCCTGCTCCCTCTGTGGGCAGGCAGATGGACAGCTGGCAGCATCTCTGCCTAGCTGAGGGCTGCAGACTCCTTTCTGCCCCTGGTGCTCCCTGCACTGGGACCTTCACTCAGGGTGACCTTATTTCCCTCTTTTGACTCATTAAAGTTCTGCTGCATCCCAGCCCATGTCTCTGTGTCATCTTTCTCAGGCAGTTGCCTGTTTAATATGCACAGTGAGAAAGATGTTGCTCAAGGTTCATTCTGGAAGGATGTGTCTGGGGATTGTTTTTCAGTGATTGCTGACATAGCCGTGCGTTGTGTGTGCTCAGTCACTGGATTACTCTCTGCTTTCTAAACTTCTCTGCCTTTTTCTAGACCAGCAGGCTGATAATATTGCAGCTGCAAAAGGGGTTTTACTCTGGATGACATCCATGGTGAACCTGAAACTCTATGGAAGGAAAATGCACACAGTGTGTCAGTGTTTCTCTAGTGCACCAGGATAACTTGGTCCACATCTGGCAACCCTTTCCATGCCATGGTATATCCACTGTCTTATGAGTTGAGGGTCCACTTGCCACGGAAACTGCACACCTTTTTTTCTGCATAGGTGATCCACATAGGGACAATCCCTTTTTTCTGTGTTATGGGAAAATGTCCTCTGCAGAAGTCAAAAGTTTTTGATACAGAGGCTGGACTTGGAGGATACTTTACTAGTTTCTTTTGGTCTGTGGATTTTGCAGAGACCAGGTCAAAATAGCCCTGTGTAGCTACAGTAAGTGTGGTCCTGTCCTGGGATGTGGAGAGAGATCATTTCCACCATATAGGCTTTCTCACGCTTTGGCCATGCTCTGAAGAGTGACCATTTTCAGAAAGAGGTTCATTGTCTGGACATGCCTGGCTGTGGAGGTAAAATAGCGCAGCCAGGGCAGACCTGGCCCCAGAGCTCAACCCTGGACAGGAACACCTCCTCCCTTTTCCGCAATTTTTCCCAGCAGAGGAAGCTCCCTGCACTAGGGTGTCATGGACAGCACAGAAGGACAAAACAGCATCAGAGACCTCAAATTCCTCCAGCCACTGGAGCTTGTATTTCCCCATGGTGCTCAGCTGTGTGGTGAGCTGGCTGCTCTGCTTGGGGCCAGCTGCTCTGCGATATGAGAGCAGAGGCAGTGTTTGAGCTCCCTTCTGCTGGTACCAGAGCATGGCACGAAAGCAGCATATCTGATAAGAGCAGGTGGTCTTGAAGGTGCCTCTTTCCTCCACCATGACTAGTCCCTTCTGCTGACTGACAGGGGTCTTTTCCACGGAATCTGGAAAAGGTGGGAGTCGATTACTGCACAGTGAAAGGCTCCACGATCCAGGTGATCCTGGAGAAAGCAACAAGTTCCTGACTCTGCAGCAGGAACTGGAAGGCTGGAGACAAAAATCTGGGGAGTGGTTTGGGGCAGGAACTCAGAGCTCTTGGCTCAGTGTGGAACCAGCAGTACATTAATGATGTTCACCTCTCGTAGGATGGCCTGGTAGGGTCGCTGTGCTGTGCCCCTGCTTCAGATCCCTGGTCTGCTGCTGACCAGAAGCCCCAGGAACATCCTGTAGTGCTTGGCCCTTATGTGCTGGGACCAGGACACCTCCAGTGGGGTGCAGTTCTGGTGTGGATTTGAAGGAGAGGAGTTCCTTGGCTGGGCAAGACTCCATCAGCCTTGGGATCCTTCACATATTCAGGAATACTCTTTGAATGATGAGGGGGTGAAGAACTTTGGGGGAGTGGGGAGTGGAGGGAAATGCAAAGCAAGGCAAGAGCCCTAGATAACAGCGCAATACATCATCATGCAGGAGGAAAGCAGCGCTGCTCAGCATAAATGTGTACTCAGACAAAGATGCTGCTGGTCTGGCTGCACGCTGGGTGGCCAGAGAAGTTCACCGGGGAGCCTTTGGCCCCTGACAGGGATGGCTGTGAGGGTCGTGTCCTTGGCCGCCTCCATCATCTCCTTCAACCTGGGAACTGCCGGTCCAGCCCTGGGAACTGTCAGCAGCTTCCTACCTGCCTATCTGAGGTGCACGGCTCCCCGTGGACAGCCTGGCACAGAGTTTTGCAAGAGGCGGCGGTTTACAGGCAGGTAGGATTGCCTGCGGGATGTTCAGGGCTCTGATGACCAGCAGGATTTTGAGAGGTCGAGCTGTGGCCTGGCTGCACCAGTTGGAGGCTCCCAGCGCTGGAAAAACTGTTTCTGGTACTGGGGAGCCTGGGGCCCAGCACAGGTGGCTGCTTGATTCCCTTCGTTTGGCTGAGCGAGCGGTTTAACCACGAGGCGATGCGAGCAGAAAGGGTCCCTGGGGCAGAGGAGTGGGAGCCCAGGCAGCCCTCAGAGCACTTTGTTCCACCCTTTGGGCTGAAGTTTGGAGCCAGTTTTGAGGTGGCAGCGGGAGGAGAACGCTCGAGCTGGCAACCTTCAGCTTCCTGGCAGCTCCCTGGGCACTCTGGTGGAGGCAGAGCGTGACGCGGTCCAGGTTTCCTGGGCAACCTCAGTGGCACTGGCAGGGGCTGGTGCCACAGGGGCATCAAGCTGGGGAGCAGCAGGGCAGTGGGTCACTGGGACTGGAGGGGGAAGAGGGGAGGCCTGACCCTCTGGCAAAACCCGGAGCTATCTTACCCGGAGGGCAGAGGCCTTAGATGGCAAAGGATGGGAGGCATGTTGCGAGCAATGGGCATGAACGGGGGAACAAGGCTCTGCACACCTGCCGCAGGGAGAGAAGCCCCCATGAGACAAGAGCCACCTGCCAGGAAAGGCTCGCAGGTGCTGCTGGATGCAGGAGCAGCTCCCAGTGCCACTGCCACCAGCCAGTGTGGCCGGGGCCGTGGGCTTCTCGCTCGGGCACTGGTTGCGCACCCCATCATCTGCAGGGTGTGCTCCAAGGCTGAGGAGGGCATCTGTGCGCAGGGGTGCAGCAAGGCAAGCCCTGACGCTGCTGACTCTGCAGGAGCCAGGGACATCTTCCTCGGCTGCAACGGGCAGTGTCTTGGAAGGAGGCCGCTGCCTGTGTCTGACCCCCCTTCCTCCGGGAATGCCCATGGCTCTCCTTCATCCCTGCAAGCTCTCCCCAGAGCGACACCTTCCTTTCTGCCAGCTGGGGAGAGCATCCGGAGAGAGAAGGACCACGCGGAGGCCCAGGCTGCAATGCATCAGAGCTTTAATGAGTTGAAAGAGGGAAAGGAGGTCCTCTGCGTGGGTGCTACGGTGCAGGGAGCACTAGGAGCAGCTAGGAGTCTTTGCCACTTGGCCAGGGTGGAGCTCGCACCAGGCGTCTGCCTGCGCACCTGCCTGTCCCCGAGAGGGAGAGGGGCAGCAGGTCCTTCCTCAGATGGAGCTTAGCAGGCGATCACAGCCCAGGGGAGCAGAAGACAACAGCAAAAAGAGAGAGAAAGAAGAGAGGGAGAAACAGGCAAGTCAGACAAGGGCCATGTTTTCAGAGGGCCCAGGTGCACCTCTTCCTGCTTTCCTTTGCAGGTGGAGCCGGGGATGCTCAGTCCCTCTGAAAGCAACGGCCAGGATCTCCGTACTCAGTCCATTACCATCTTCTGTGTTCCTGGGGGTCCCTCTGTGTGGCTGCCTGTGGAAGCTTTAGCATGGAGGACATCTGCTGCCGCAGTAGCGGCTGGTGATGCAGGAGAGGTCAAAGCCCCCGGAGTTGATGGGCACTCCCTCACAGCTGAGGATGCTGCCAACGGCAGCGGAGGTGGAGGAGCCCACAATGGTGTTCTGCGGGAAGGAGCTGAGGATGGGGCCGGGCAGGGTCACCACCACTGGAGAAGGCTCGATGACGATGTTGGAGCTCTGGCACTGCCTGCAACAGGGCTCGTTGCAGCTGCTGGCCAGCGGGGTCGGGCCGCAGGGCTGGCAGGGCTGGCACGGGCTGCAGCAGGACATGGCTTGGGGCTGGAGGTGCACCTGGGAGAGAGGGTAGCGAGGAGTACAGGGGCACGTAAGGAGCAGCCCGTCCACCCACCACGAGGGAGCCGAGGCACATACTGGCTGGGGAGTTGGAGACCGTGCGGGGGGGGCCCTCACCTCGTTGCCTGTCCCCCTGGGCACCGAGCAAAGGGAGCCAGGCCCAGGAACGCTTTTTCCTAGCCAAGAGCCCAAGAGCCCCCTCAACCCAGCCCCAGCCCCTCTCCACACCAAACCTTCCCCCTGCTTCCCCTCCCAGGACAGGCTGCCCCACGGCCTGGTACAGGACAGAGCTTCCAACTCACTTGCTTCCAAAGGAGAAGAAGGGGAGCAAAGTGGATGAGAGAGTGAAGAGCCTCAATGCCTTTTATACTGGCCCTGCACTGCCCCAGGTCCAGAGGAAGCCTCTGCGGAAGTAATAATTTTCTGAGAAACAAATCTGAAATGCAAAACACCCAGCTAATGATACGGGCTGTGTTTTGGTTTCCTGCATGGCTGCCTTTTCATTTCCTTGTTTGGCCGTACCCACTCCCCCTTGAAGGCTCCTTTTCAGTGCTGGGGTGGGAGGCCCCAGGATTTCTGGGACAGGAGCGCATCAGTGCCAGCGGAAGATGAGTCCCAAGTGCCGGAGGGGTCGCGTGCAGGCTGGGGACATTGGCCTGCGGCACTCGTGTGGGCTTGTTTGTGGTCCCATCGGCAGGAAGGGCCCTGCTGCTCCCAGCCCTGCAGTGCTCGCCTGGATGCCAAAGGGCTCCCAAGCGGGATGATGTGCCGCGTCACCTTTCTCCCACCCCCCAAGGTCTCTCTGATGGTCACTGGCCATTGCCTCTGCAGGCGGGTGGTCAGCCCTGCTGCTTTTGACACTTTCTCCCAGTGCTGCTCTGGGGAGGCCTTGGTGCCCCTGCTGGGCCTTCTGCGCTCTCTTGGCTCTCTCTTGTGGTCCTCTACCAACACCAACAGATTATATGGTATAAAACCAGAGTGGTACTCACCAGGATGTATGAGGATGGTGGGAGAACGGGGAGCTTGCAATTGCAGCAAGTTTCTTTCAGAAGCAGGGGGGTGGGATGGAGAAGGAGAGGTTGTACTGGCAGTGGAGAAGGATCTATATACTGGATGGGAAACATGCAGCAGAGGGAAGGGAAGGGAAGGGAAGTAACAACTATATCTGGAGTTACTCTGATGAAACAAATAATTTGCAGCCAGCATGTGTGATTGCCTTGATCACAGTGTACAATGGCTTCCATGGTGAAGAGATGGCTGCTCTGGAGTTGCAAGGTGCTGCAACCAAGCTCAGGCTTCTTTGGGACTTGGTTGACAGTGGTGGAAAGGCAACACATTGGGAATAGTAGGCAGATCATCAATGACGTCCCACAGGGAACAGTTGTCTGTACCATATAATCAATCGCCATCAATTTTAGTGACAATCTCCTAGAAGAATAGTTCTTCCTCTTCAATGACTTCTCCATAACTTTTCTTATCATAACCCCAGTTGCCGTCCCAGGAAGTGAAGGGGTCATGGAAAACTCCGAGCAAATGGCAGTGTTTTTGACCAGAGAGTCTTGTCTCTGTACAGCAACTGGCAAGCATCGTTACAGCTCTCTTGCCTTGTGAGCTGTCCTTTGTGGCCAGATGGACTTTCCTCACCAAGTGGTCTCACTGATTGTAGTGTTAGGTTCCCACAGAATCCTACCACCTTCTGCTTTTTTTGGGTCCAGATCAGTGGGTTGAGCAGAGGCAGCAACAGTACTGTTGGAAACAGACATTCCTCTGTCCTGGGAGAGGCTGGTAGCGGGTTGGGTGAAGATGCAAAGAACAGCACAATCATAGCCAAGTGGGAAATGCCTTGCATCTCTCTTCTCATATATGCTGCCAAGTTTCATCAGAGTTACTTGTTTCATCAGAGTAACTCCAGATATAGTTGTTACTTCCCTTCCCTTCCCTCTGCTGCATGTTTCCCATCCAGTATATAGATCCTTCTCCACTGCCAGTACAACCTCTCCTTCTCCATCCCACCCCCCTGCTTCTGAAAGAAACTTGCTGCAATTGCAAGCTCCCCGTTCTCCCACCATCCTCATACATCCTGGTGAGTACCACTCTGGTTTTATACCATATAATCTGTTGGTGTTGGTAGAGGACCACAAGAGAGAGCCAAGAGAGCGCAGAAGGCCCAGCAGGGGCACCAAGGCCTCCCCAGAGCAGCACTGGGAGAAAGTGTCAAAAGCAGCAGGGCTGACCACCCGCCTGCAGAGGCAATGGCCAGTGACCATCAGAGAGACCTTGGGGGGTGGGAGAAAGGTGACGCGGCACATCATCCCGCTTGGGAGCCCTTTGGCATCCAGGCGAGCACTGCAGGGCTGGGAGCAGCAGGGCCCTTCCTGCCGATGGGACCACAAACAAGCCCACACGAGTGCCGCAGGCCAATGTCCCCAGCCTGCACGCGACCCCTCCGGCACTTGGGACTCATCTTCCGCTGGCACTGATGCGCTCCTGTCCCAGAAATCCTGGGGCCTCCCACCCCAGCACTGAAAAGGAGCCTTCAAGGGGGAGTGGGTACGGCCAAACAAGGAAATGAAAAGGCAGCCATGCAGGAAACCAAAACACAGCCCGTATCATTAGCTGGGTGTTTTGCATTTCAGATTTGTTTCTCAGAAAATTATTACTTCCGCAGAGGCTTCCTCTGGACCTGGGGCAGTGCAGGGCCAGTATAAAAGGCATTGAGGCTCTTCACTCTCTCATCCACTTTGCTCCCCTTCTTCTCCTTTGGAAGCAAGTGAGTTGGAAGCTCTGTCCTGTACCAGGCCGTGGGGCAGCCTGTCCTGGGAGGGGAAGCAGGGGGAAGGTTTGGTGTGGAGAGGGGCTGGGGCTGGGTTGAGGGGGCTCTTGGGCTCTTGGCTAGGAAAAAGCGTTCCTGGGCCTGGCTCCCTTTGCTCGGTGCCCAGGGGGACAGGCAACGAGGTGAGGGCCCCCCCCGCACGGTCTCCAACTCCCCAGCCAGTATGTGCCTCGGCTCCCTCGTGGTGGGTGGACGGGCTGCTCCTTACGTGCCCCTGTACTCCTCGCTACCCTCTCTCCCAGGTGCACCTCCAGCCCCAAGCCATGTCCTGCTGCAGCCCGTGCCAGCCCTGCCAGCCCTGCGGCCCGACCCCGCTGGCCAGCAGCTGCAACGAGCCCTGTTGCAGGCAGTGCCAGAGCTCCAACATCGTCATCGAGCCTTCTCCAGTGGTGGTGACCCTGCCCGGCCCCATCCTCAGCTCCTTCCCGCAGAACACCATTGTGGGCTCCTCCACCTCCGCTGCCGTTGGCAGCATCCTCAGCTGTGAGGGAGTGCCCATCAACTCCGGGGGCTTTGACCTCTCCTGCATCACCAGCCGCTACTGCGGCAGCAGATGTCCTCCATGCTAAAGCTTCCACAGGCAGCCACACAGAGGGACCCCCAGGAACACAGAAGATGGTAATGGACTGAGTACGGAGATCCTGGCCGTTGCTTTCAGAGGGACTGAGCATCCCCGGCTCCACCTGCAAAGGAAAGCAGGAAGAGGTGCACCTGGGCCCTCTGAAAACATGGCCCTTGTCTGACTTGCCTGTTTCTCCCTCTCTTCTTTCTCTCTCTTTTTGCTGTTGTCTTCTGCTCCCCTGGGCTGTGATCGCCTGCTAAGCTCCATCTGAGGAAGGACCTGCTGCCCCTCTCCCTCTCGGGGACAGGCAGGTGCGCAGGCAGACGCCTGGTGCGAGCTCCACCCTGGCCAAGTGGCAAAGACTCCTAGCTGCTCCTAGTGCTCCCTGCACCGTAGCACCCACGCAGAGGACCTCCTTTCCCTCTTTCAACTCATTAAAGCTCTGATGCATTGCAGCCTGGGCCTCCGCGTGGTCCTTCTCTCTCCGGATGCTCTCCCCAGCTGGCAGAAAGGAAGGTTGTCGCTCTGGGGAGAGCTTGCAGGGATGAAGGAGAGCCATGGGCATTCCCGGAGGAAGGGGGGTCAGACACAGGCAGCGGCCTCCTTCCAAGACACTGCCCGTTGCAGCCGAGGAAGATGTCCCTGGCTCCTGCAGAGTCAGCAGCGTCAGGGCTTGCCTTGCTGCACCCCTGCGCACAGATGCCCTCCTCAGCCTTGGAGCACACCCTGCAGATGATGGGGTGCGCAACCAGTGCCCGAGCGAGAAGCCCACGGCCCCGGCCACACTGGCTGGTGGCAGTGGCACTGGGAGCTGCTCCTGCATCCAGCAGCACCTGCGAGCCTTTCCTGGCAGGTGGCTCTTGTCTCATGGGGGCTTCTCTCCCTGCGGCAGGTGTGCAGAGCCTTGTTCCCCCGTTCATGCCCATTGCTCGCAACATGCCTCCCATCCTTTGCCATCTAAGGCCTCTGCCCTCCGGGTAAGATAGCTCCGGGTTTTGCCAGAGGGTCAGGCCTCCCCTCTTCCCCCTCCAGTCCCAGTGACCCACTGCCCTGCTGCTCCCCAGCTTGATGCCCCTGTGGCACCAGCCCCTGCCAGTGCCACTGAGGTTGCCCAGGAAACCTGGACCGCGTCACGCTCTGCCTCCACCAGAGTGCCCAGGGAGCTGCCAGGAAGCTGAAGGTTGCCAGCTCGAGCCTTCTCCTCCCGCTGCCACCTCAAAACTGGCTCCAAACTTCAGCCCAAAGGGTGGAACAAAGTGCTCTGAGGGCTGCCTGGGCTCCCACTCCTCTGCCCCAGGGACCCTTTCTGCTCGCATCGCCTCGTGGTTAAACCGCTCGCTCAGCCAAACGAAGGGAATCAAGCAGCCACCTGTGCTGGGCCCCAGGCTCCCCAGTACCAGAAACAGTTTTTCCAGCGCTGGGAGCCTCCAACTGGTGCAGCCAGGCCACAGCTCGACCTCTCAAAATCCTGCTGGTCATCAGAGCCCTGAACATCCCGCAGGCAATCCTACCTGCCTGTAAACCGCCGCCTCTTGCAAAACTCTGTGCCAGGCTGTCCACGGGGAGCCGTGCACCTCAGATAGGCAGGTAGGAAGCTGCTGACAGTTCCCAGGGCTGGACCGGCAGTTCCCAGGTTGAAGGAGATGATGGAGGCGGCCAAGGACACGACCCTCACAGCCATCCCTGTCAGGGGCCAAAGGCTCCCCGGTGAACTTCTCTGGCCACCCAGCGTGCAGCCAGACCAGCAGCATCTTTGTCTGAGTACACATTTATGCCGAGCAGCGCTGCTTTCCTCCTGCATGATGATGTATTGCGCTGTTATCTAGGGCTCTTGCCTTGCTTTGCATTTCCTTTCCCTCCACTCCCCTCTCCTCTCCTTTCACAGACATTCCTTTTTTTCCAGGATAGGGCCCTCACAAGGCAGACTTACTCTTCTGGCGTTTGCACTTTCTGTGTGCTGCCCGGGTCCCTGTCCCTTCCACCCGTGCCCATGTGTCTGGCTGTGGTCCTGCTTGGGGGCAGTTCCTGAGGCCATTCACCCAATTCCACTCCTGCTGTCTGTCCATCCGGTCTTCTGTCTCAGCCTACTGCTCCATCACAGCTCCACTCAGAGCAGGAGGAACTGTCTTCCCCAGTAGCTTGTGTAGCTGCAACCTACTCTATAACCTCCTGCAGCACCCCTCCCCCCCCCCCACCCCGTTCCCCACTAGAGGTCAGCAGAAGACAGGTTTCCCATGTCCAGGACACACTCCCAGCCTGAAGGGGCCTTTCTGGGCAGAGGTTGACCTAGGCAGTCCTTGGTGGCCACTGTCATTTGGGCAGCTGGCAACATCTTCCACAGGCCCAAAGGACACTGCACAGAGCTTCCTAGGGCAGTGTGCCACAACCTCTTCTCCCCCTTCCCAGTGAAGGGTGCCCTGTCATTGTGTTCCTTTGACCAGAACAATGCTTTTGTTCCTGAGTAGTTTGTGAGAACATCCTAAAAGAGAAGTATCACACAGAGGCTCAAGTTGGGTTGCAGCAGAATTTTTATGATTTAAAGGAGGGAAATGAGGTAAATAAGTGGAGGTTATGATGCAGGGAGTACCAGATCTTCAAAGAGACCATGTGCTGGGGCCAGGGTGGAGTTCACAAAGGGTGCCAAACTGCCTACAGCACAAAGGCAGGAGGACAGCAGATACCTACATGGATGGCTTTGGAAAAACCCATGGCCCAGGAGAGAAGGAGACAACAGAGAAAAAAAGAGTGAGAAGTAGTCAAGTCAGACAAGGGTTATGCTTTCAGACAGCTCAGGCACATCTCTTCCTGCTTGCCTTTGCATGTGGAGCCAGGGATGCTCAGTCCCTCTCAAAGTGATGACCCAACACTGTGTCCTCAGACCAGCATCATATCTTAGGTTCCCGGGGTCCTTCCTGTGGGAAGTCACCAGTGGCTTTAGCAGGGGCGACACCTGCTGCCGCAGTAGCGGCTGGTGATGCAGGAGAGGTCAAAGCCCCCGGAGTTGATGGGCACTCCCTCAGAGCTGAGGATGCTGCCAACGGCAGCGGAGGTGGAGGAGCCCACGGCGGTGTTCTGCGGGAAGGAGCTGAGGATGGGGCCGGGCAGGGTCACCACCACTGGAGAAGGCTCGATGACGATGTTGGAGCTCTGGCACTGCCTGACACAGGGCTCGTTGCAGCTGCTGGCCAGCGGGGTCGGGCCGCAGGGCTGGCAGGGCTGGCACGGGTTGCAGCAGGACATGGCTTGGGGCTGGAGGTGCACCTGGGAGAGAGGGTAGCGAGGAGTACAGGGGCACGTAAGGAGCAGCCCATCCACCCACCATGAGGGAACTGAGGCACATACTGGCTGGGGAGTTGGAGACTGTGCAGGGGGGACCCCTCAGCTCTTGCCTGTCCCCCTGGGCACTGAGCAAAAGGAGCCAGGCCCAGAAACACTCTTTCCTAGCCAAGAGCACCCTCAAACCATACCCAGCCTCCTTCCATGCTAGATCTTTTCCCTGCTTCCCCTCACAGTTAGTCCCAAGCCCCAGACAGGGCAGGTATTATCTGACATGTCCACTGAGACATGGCTTCATCCTGTAGGAGCAGGAGAAGGGACTTCAGACTCACCTGGTTCCCAAAAGAAGGAGGGTTAAGTGGATGACAAAGCAAGGACCTACACTTGCTTTTTATACTGGTCCTGCACTGCCCCAGGCCCAGAGATAGTCCTAGCAGGGTTAATAATTTTCTGAGAAGCTCTTCTGAAATGTAAGACATCCCAGGTAATGATACAGGCTGTGTTTCAGTTTCCTTGTGCCTTTTCATTTCCTTGTTTATGTCATGCTCACTTCCTCATGGATGTTTGAGTGTGGAATGAGAGTTCCTAAAATTTCTGGGGCAGAAACATGTCATTGCAGGCAGAACACTCACACCAGTTGCTGAAGGGGTCATGTGCAGACTAGGAATACTGGCCTGGGGTACTCCTAGGGGTATGTTTCCTGCCCCATTGACAGGAAAGACCAAGGTCCTTTCAGCGCTGTAATCCTTGACCAGTCACCCAAGGGCTCCCACACGTGAGGACATGACATGGCCTTTTTCCTCTCTCCCTCCCAGCCCTTTCTGGTTGTTACCAGTCTTTTTCTTCCAAGAGAGGCAGACTGCACTTCTGAGTTTCAGCGTTTCTTCTTCTAACATCAACCCTAGGAGAGATTTTCCAGGCTGCTTGGCTTCCTCCATTCTCTAGGCCATCTCTTGGGATTCCCAGCCAGCCCAGCTCAACCTTTCTTGGAACTCTGCAAGCAATATGTAAAGGTGAAAGCATGACATAGTCCAGTTTTTTCTGGCAGCCTTGGTGGGACTTGCAGCCTTTGGTGAGATGTGTCTTTCAGGCTGGCAAGGATTGGAGCAAAAGAAGTTGCTGACCCAGGCCTCTCAGATGCTGCTGTGGATGGGTAGCTCCAAACCTTGCATAGATTCAGGGAGAGATTCTCCTCTGTGCTGTCTGTGGACAACTTCCAGGTGCTTTCCCCCGTGTAACGATGCCAAGCTACAGGACAGCACCACCTGTCTCACCACTGAGCCCACACTGGTGCCCACAGCATGCAGCATCAGACAGAAAGAGGGTATATGTGTATGTTCCTCGTGGAGTGGTTTCCTCCCCAGCACTGTGTGCATGTAGGTCAGTTCTCAGCTTTTCCAGCAATAGCCTGTTGGGGTGGTGGTGGGGTTGGGTCTCTACCTCCCCAGCCTATGCAGCACAGACAAATGTTATTAACAGCATGCTGGTGTGACTTCTGTCTGAATTCAGAGCCAGTGACTTGGTAAAAGAGCAAAATAGTCCAATAAAACTGTCACTTTCAAGGAGTACTTGGACATGGAGGAGAGCTTTTGAGGGATGCCACATGGACCATACCAGACTTCATCAACCCCCCTGAGCTGAAACTAGCTGTGGCATGGGAATGAATATTAAAAAGATGTGTCTGATCAGCTTGTCCTGCTCTTACTGCTCCCTCAGCCTCCTCTGGAGCATGCTGCTGCAGAAGAGAGCCTTTGTTGTGAGACATGACTGCTTTCATGGTTTTATCTCCCAGCCAAAATAGCCCAAGGAAGGAAAATCTCTTCCTATCCATGCACCTGGGCATCAGCCAAACCCTCAGCATGTGAAAAAAGCCCGTCAGCCCTAGACTGGGGAAGATTTTCTGTTTAACCGGATTAGCACCCATACCCCAATCTGCTCCACTGCTTTTCATCGCTCTCCTCTCTCCCAGGGGAATCACCATTGCTTTGCTGGGAGGAATCTCAGTGCACCAATTTCCTGACAGAAATCAGCTGTTCACTCTGTTTCCATCTTGGTGGAAAAAAGAGCTGACCTTGGAGACCAGCTGTGTTGGAAGCTGACAAAATGAATTGTGGTGGATGCAGAGAAGTTTAGCTGTCATCTGTAAATATTGTTGAGCATAAGCTGTGTATTTTTGCAAGATGCCCAGGAGAAACTTGTGGTTACCCCTCCTCTTCTCTTACACATCTGTTTGAGACCTGCTCAGGAAATTTTCCTTGCTCTGTGATGAGCAGATGGATTAAATTCCAAGGCTAAATCACCTGGAAAAACCTGGTTGCTGATGTGCTGGTGGTGGGAGCTGACACTACTGGGATCTGAGTCCCCTGATTCTGCCTCCATCAATCCTGATCTGCCTACTGTCACCACCTCCTTGTGCATGTTTGTCCTGGTTTTGGCTGGGACAGAGTCAATTTTCTTCTCAGTAGCTGGCACAATGCTTTATTTTGGATTTAGTATAAGAATAGCATTGATAACACACTGATGCTGTAGATGTTGCTAAGTAATCCTTACTCAAAATCAAGGACTTTTCATGTTTGCCAGTGAGCAGGTGCACAAGAAGCTGGGAGGGAGCAGAGCCGGGACAGCTGACCCAAACTAGCCAAGGGTTGTTCCATAGCATAGGCTGTCATGCTAAGTATATAAAGCTGGGGGAAGAAGAAGGAAGGAGGGGAAGTGTGGAGTGACGGCGCTTGTCTTCCCAGGTAACTGTTATACATGATGGAGCCTGGCTTTTCTGGGGAAGGCTGAGCCCCTGCCTGCAGTTGGAAATTGTGAATTAATCCCTTGGTTTGCTTTGCTTTGTTTCCTTGCACGCACGGCTTTTCTTTACCTTTAAACATAATCTCAACCCACGAGTTTTCTCACTTTTACTCTTCGGATTCTTTCTTCCATCTCACTGTGGGAGGAGTGAGTGAGTGAGTGGCTGTGTGGGGCTTAGTGGCTGGCTGGGCTTAAACCATAGCAGTGCTTTATAGTGCCCCATGTTGGGTTTAACCCCAACCACACAGCTGCTCACCCACTCCTCACCAGGCAATGAGATGGGGAGGAGAATCAGGAAAAAGGTAAAGCTCATAGCTTGAGATAAGAACAGTTTAATAATTAAAAGAAAATATAATAATGATAATAACAACAACCACTACAAGAACAACAAATACAACAATTGAAATGGAAAGAGAAGGTGAGATTAATAATTCCCAAAAGGTAGGAAAAAAAAAAAAGTGATGCACAGTACAATTACACACCACCCTCCAACCACTTCCCTGCCAGTCCCCAAGGAGCAATAATCAGGACACAGAAACAATGGATACCTGAGGGATGCTGGGGTATAAACCATTACCCCATGCTGAAGGCCAAGGTACAAAAAGAAATATTTTACTATTACTGAAAACAATACCAAAAAGCTGACATTAACAGGGAAGACACACATTGTTTGCATAGGGAAGACAGAAACATGAAATGAGCAATAGAGGATTTAAGGAGTGTGGAAATACGCAGAAAGTAAGGATGTGATTGCATCATCGGAGTGTGGCTGATACCAATGCTAACTTGTGGATTCCCTCAACCCTGATGTCTGGGCGGAAGCTGGGCCCTACCAGGGACTGAAGGACTGTGTGAGGAACCTGTCTCTTCTGCCTGTACCCATGTGTGCCGGTCATGGACCCTTGATCGGTCAACGGAGACAAGAAGAAGGCAAGCATGAGGCTGTGGGCTGTCCCCAGGTATTATTGTTCCCCATTCCCACTCCTGCCACACTTTGGAGCCATGATTTCACCGATGACCATTAGCTATGGAGTAGCAAGGGCTGTTTTCCTCTGATCCAAGGGAAAAGGCACCAAAGAGAACACACTGCAGGCAGTTCTACCCTCCCCTTCCTCCCCCGTTATTCCCCGGGCAGACTGGGAGAGCTGCCACAGAAGGAGGGAGGACTCGGAGGCACAGGCCTGGATGCAGCACAACTTTAATGAGTCGAAAGAAGAAAAGGAGGTGGCTCCGAGGCAGCGCCAGGGGCAGCCGCTGAGGTGCGGTGGAGCTCCTGCAGGGTGTCCGTCTGCCTGCCCTGCAGAGGGAGGGAGGCCAACAGGTGCCAGCCACGCTGGTGCTGGGAGGCAGCGACAGCAAAGGGAAGAGGGCAAAAAGGCTGAGTGGAAGAAGGGGCCAATGGCACGGAGCTCCATCTCCGGTCCATGTTCTGAGGTCCTGAAGGTTCTTGCCCAAAGCTGTTGCCAGCGGCTTTAGCAGGGGCGACACCTGCTGCCGCGGTAGCGGCTGGTGATGCAGGAGAGGTCAAAGCCCCCGGAGTTGATGGGCACGCCCTCAGAGCTGAGGATGCTGCCAACGGCAGCGGAGGTGGAGGAGCCCACGGCGGTGTTCTGCGGGAAGGAGCTGAGGATGGGGCCGGGCAGGGTCACCACCACGGCGGAGGGCTGGATGACGATGTTGGAGCTCTGGCACTGCCTGACACAGGGCTCGTTGCAGCTGCTGGCCAGCGGGGTCGGGCCGCAGGGCTGGCAGGGCTGGCACGGGTTGCAGCAGGACATGGCTTGGGGCTGGAGGTGCACCTGGGAGAGAGGGCAGGGGAAGCCAGAAACGGGGAAACATGAGAAGCAGCACTGCACCCAACCACAGCGGGGCCACCGCATCTCCTGGCCCAGCACACGCTGCCCAGCTGAAAGCCCAGGAGCCACCTCAGCTACGTCCCAGGCTCTCTCTGCAGAAGACCTTCTCCCCCCTTCCCTCTCCCGTGAGAAGCAGCTCCCAGCCCGGGGCTAGCACAGCCCACACGAGCTGAGCCCTCCATGGAGGAAAGACCTGGTCTGGAAGGAGGAGGGCAAGAGACTTCACACGCACCTGATTCCCAAGGAGAAGGGGGCAAGAGAAGCGCATGAGAGCGCAGAGAGTCGGGCCGCCTTTTATAGCAGTCCTGCACTGCCTCGGGCCCAGAGGCACCCTCTGCGGAAGTAATAATTTTCTGACAAGTTCCTGGCAAATGCAGACCATCCCACCTAATGGTATGGGCTGTGTCCTGGTTTCCTGCACCGCTGCCTTTTCATTTCCTTGCTTACGGCACGTGCTTTCCCACATGAAGGCTGCTCTAAGTGCCGGCATGAGAAGGCCAAGGATTTCCGGGACAGGAACGTGCCGGCGCAGGAGGAAGACGCAGCTCAAGTGCTGGTGGCATCCCATGCGGAGAGGTGATGTGCGCCTGGCTCATTCCTGTGGGCTTGCTTGCGGCACAGTTGTCGGGAAAGGGGCACCGCTCCCATGCTTCTCATCTGCGTTGGCCCCAGGACTGCCATGGGAGAGGGCACGGCACATCCTTTCCTCTTGCTCCCCCCATCTCTCTCTGATGGTCGCTCATTGCCATTTCCTGTCTTTCTGTAAGTGTGCAGAGGTTTGCCTGGTTCCGTGCAGGCATGAATGAGCACACGTGTGTCAGCCTGTACTTGCGTGGGTCAGGGTGAAGACCTTGGCCTTCCCGGGGGTGTCCCTGGGCACTGCAGAGCAGCAGATTGCCCTTGCCAGCCAGAGCCCATTACAGCTGAGAGGCGGTGCCTTTGGCCGGGCAGAGAGGTGCCCAGGGAGCTGAAACGCAGCCTCTGCCCCCACACCCCCACCTCTTGCTCTAAGTACAGGGCCAGGAAAGCCTGCCCGCCTCTGCGGGCCCCTGTCCCTGAATCGGTCCCCTTATGGTGCCGTCTTGCTGGGGGCTGGGGCGGGACGCAGGCTCCTCGTGTCCAGGCCAGGGCCAGGTGCACTTCGGCCTGGTGCTCAGTGAGGCACGGCCTGAGACCTCGTGCCAAATGGGTGTGGAAGGGAAGGGACGGGGCTCCGCATGTTGCTCGGCTGTGAGATGGGGTGCCACAGGGGCAGTCGCGCAGCTCTGAGTCCAGCTCCTTTGGTGTTCAAGCTCCATGAGTTCCAGGTCACGCACAGAACACGGAGTCTGAAGGCCGAGCACGTGTGTCTGGGGAGGCAGAGACAAGGGGTTCGGGGGAAGGTGCCAAAACCCGGCTGCTTCTTCCTGAGCAGGTCAGGTGAAGTCCCTCTTTGCGCAGAAGGAAACTTGTGTGTGCTGACCGCAGCCCCCGCATCCGCAGCCCCCTGCGCTGCTGCGCGGTGGGGGAAATAGAAGAGCCGTGAATGAAGGAGGGAAGCTGAGGCTGTGGAGAAGACGTGGGGACGGGGTGGAGGCATCTTAAGGGCTTTTTTGCTGTTTCTCTCCACCCTGCTCTATTTTTCGTTGGCAATATGTTTGAGGAATGTTCCCCCAGTCAAGTCTGTTTTTCCAGTGAAAGTAACGGGTAAGTGATGCCCCTGGCTTTGCCTCGACCCACAGCCTTTTTCACCTTCTTTCCCCCTCTGTCGCGTTGCGCAGGGAGAGGGAGAGAGCAGCCTGGTGGGTCTGGAAGCCAGCCAAGGTCTTTTCAGTATTGCCCCACTTATGGTTCATGCAAGTGCCATGAGTGTTTGTCATTTATGTGCTTTTTTCCTGCTTTCTCTCTGTGCCATCAGGAGCAGACTCCTTCTGCCACAGATGTTCCCCTCAGAGGACAGTGGGCAATGATGCCCATTGGCCTCTGCAGGGACCCGCTGTACGGACGTGACGGAATGAGAGGGGACTTGCCGTAGCTACCCTTGCCCTCGGATGCACACCCTGCCCCTTCCTCCTGGAGATGGGTGGGGAGGTGAGGAGGCGGCGGCTGTGGGCTCTAGCCAGGGTGATTTCTCCTGCTATTCCCTCCTTCCGTCCTCGTCGCCACCTTCTGCCTGAGCCTTCTCCCCCAGCACAGCTCCATCCAGAGCAAGAGGAACTGCCCTGAGTGCCCGTGGGGCTGCTGACCTCCCAGGGCCTCCTGCAGCACCGGGCTCGTCCCATGAAGACAGGGCAAGCTGGCATCACCATCCGCAGGGCTTGTTTGGAGGCCAAGGGGACTATTTCTGGGCAGACACACAGCACGGGAAGGGCTGATGGGCACGGGCTGTGCAGTGGCCAGAGATGTTGTCCTCAGCTCCGAGGGACAGCGACCAAAGGAGGCCATGGGGCTGTGTGTGCTGCCCTCCCATTGGTCTAGGAATGAGAAAGGATCCACTTGCTCCCCCATTTGTTCCCTCCCAGCGCATCTCCTTCCTCCCTGCGCAGCTTTAGAGAACATCCAGAGAGGAAAGGACCACACAGAGCCAGGGGCTGGGATGCTGCAGAGTTTAATGAGTCCAAAGAGGGAAACAAGATGTCTCTGAGGGGAGGCCACAGGGAAAGGGTCGCGCGGACAGCCAAGAGCCAGTGCCCCACAGAGGGAGAGGGACAGGCAGGTCCCCCCTAGGCTGGCTTGGTGGGCCTCATGGCCCAGGGGAGTGGACAAAAACAAAGGCAAAGGAGGAAAAGGAGAGAGTGGAGGAAGGCAACGAGAGGCATCGGTCATGTTTCAAGAGAGCCCAGGCTGGCCCCTTCCTCAGGGCTGACACCCGTTGCAGGAGGCGTGAGGCATGCTCAGCCCCTCTCAAAGCAATGGCCAGAGTCTCCGTCGTTCAGCCTGGCATCATCTTCTGGGTTCCAGCGGATCCTTGTCCGGGCCGTCACCAGCGGCTTTAGCAGGGGCGACACCTGCTGCCGCAGTAGCGGCTGGTGATGCAGGAGAGGTCAAAGCCCCCGGAGTTGATGGGCACTCCCTCACAGCTGAGGATGCTGCCAACGGCAGCGGAGGTGGAGGAGCCCACGGCGGTGTTCTGCGGGAAGGAGCTGAGGATGGGGCCGGGCAGGGTCACCACCACGGCGGAGGGCTGGATGACGACGACGGAGTCCTGGCACTGCCTGCAACAGGGCTCGTTGCAGCTGCTGGCCAGCGGGGTCGGGCCGCAGGGCTGGCAGGACTGGCACGGGTTGCAGCAGGACATGGCTTGGGGCTGGAGGTGCACCTGGGAGAGAGGGCAGGGAGGAAGCAGAGCACAGGGACACCTCAGGAGCAGCCTGCAACCCCACCAAAAGGAAGCCAAGGCAGGGGGCTGCACAGCGGGAAACAAGGGCTTCTTTGCCCGAGCTCAGCGGGGTCCTGCGCATAGCAGCCAGGCCCAGGGATGCTCATCACTAGCCTGGAGCAAAGGGCCAGCTCAGCCCAGCCTCAGCCTGTCTCCGTGACAGACTGTCTCTCCTCTGACCTCTCCCGCCACCCCCGTCTCGGAGCACTAACATAAGACCAAGGAGCAGGTACCAGCTGAGCTGCCCTCGAAGGCTAGACCCTGTCCTGGAGGAGGAGGTGGAGGAGAAAAGGGGCTTCCAGCTCACCTGGTTCCCAAGGAGAAGGAGGTGACGGAAGCGGCTGAGAGAGCCATCAGTTGGGCTGGCTTTTATACTGGCCCCACGCTGCCTCAGGGCCAAGGCAGCCGCTGCATAAGCAGCAATTTTCCGGCATGCTGCTAATGAACGGAAACATCCCCGGTAATGACATGGCATGTGTTGCTCTTTCCCTCTACGCTGCCCTTGCGTTTCCTGGTTTATGTCATACCCGTCCCGTCACAGACGTCTCTTTTGAGAGCTGCGATGAGAGGGCCCGTGGTTTCCGGGGCAAGGCTGCCTCACTGTGGGCAGAAGACACGGCCTAAGTGCCAGAGGGGTCCAGTGCAGGCAGGTGATGTCAGCCTGGGCTCTCTCTTTTGGGTGTTTTTGTGATCCTTCAGACAGGAACGGCTCCAGCTGCTCTAGCCCTGCAAACTTGGTCTGCTGAGACCTGACCTTGTTTTCGCGTACAAACCAATGGGCATAAAAGGAGCACTGAGACTCCACACTGGTATTTTTGTAATGTCTGCAAGTTCCTCTTGATGTATTGTTCTTACGTAGATGTTTAGAGGAAGAAAGGAAAAGAGATCGTATAGGCCTTATCTTCCAGAATTATTGAATAACACAAAGTCAGGTTGGATGGAGCTTTGAGCCACTTGTCCAATGAAGAATGTCCCTGCCCAAGGCAGAGGGCTTGGAGCAGGTGATCTTCCATGGTCCCTTTGAACCCAAACATGCTACGAGTCTATCGTTCTATGAAAACGAGTTGTACGTAAGTAGGAATGGACTAAGTCCTTGGAGCCACACAGTGAAGCCGCTTCAATGCTAGAAGGGATGAAATGATGAAGTACCAGGCATGGGCAGGTGATGTTGAATTGTGCAGGAAATTTTTGGTAAGATGCACAAGCAGAACGGAAGCAAGAAAGTTGATGTCTCCTCCTTCTGAATGAGACTGTCACTACAGGCCGTTGGGTGACACAGAAAAAAGTGACGGACTCACACCCTTGTGAGATACTGTGGAAAGCAGCATGAGCTGCCAGGTTTGAGTATCAGGATGGACGTGAGCCTGCAATATAAGATTGTACAGATACATCGATCAGCATTTTTGAGAGTATAGAGAGTGAGACGAGGAATGAGCAGAAGGAATGAGCTAATAAGGTGATGGAGAGCTGGATACACAGTCCGGCAGTGTAAAAATAACTCCAGCTCTCGGGTGGATTCAGGGAGGTTCTTTGCCCTGTCTGCGGAGTAGTCCCTGGTGCTTCTCTGCGTGCCGGGTGCCACGCTGCCAGATAACATTGGCTCGTTGGGCAGTCCTTAATGGCATGGAATTTAACACGACTAAGTGCCAGATTCATGCACCTAGGACGGAGTAACACCAGATACAAGTATGAATTAGGAGATGAGTTTCTGGAGAGCAGCCCTGCAGAAAAGGGCCATGAGGGGACTACTGGATGGACATCAGGATGGGGTTGGTCAAGCAATGTGGCCCTTCTCCAACTGACCTGCCTGTACTAGGTTATCACAAGCCTGTCAGACCCCTCCATGCTGTGTGACAGGTATGGTGCTCACAGCATTGAGGGCTCATTGAATGTGGAGAAAGGCCCCAAAACCCTCCAGCTGATAAACCCAGGGAAATTTTTCAGAAGGCCAGAGGAGCGGGGATCTCTGTCCACACTGCTGGTAATTCAGCCAGGATGCAGTAGCCAGAGCTACCCTCTCCCTTGCTCTCTAATTCCTGGTCTGCCTTGGATCCATGGATTTTGGAATGCTGGGGCGATGGCCAGGAGAAACTGTTTGCTCTCTGGCCTGTGTGGCGAAAGCCTTGCAGGGCAAAGTAGGGCTGTTTGAGCCCCGCTGCCAAAGCCACGCAGCCTGCATGTGCCAGGGTGACCTGTTTACCCTGTCCTTGCTCCCCCGTCCGCATTGAGCACGCTGAAAACCTGGGGAAGAGCAGGATGTGACAGAGACCAGGCATGCAGGAAAATTGTCACGTCCTTTGGCCCTGAGGCAGCGTGGGGCCAGTATAAAAGCCAGCCCAACTGATGGCTCTCTCAGCCGCTTCCGTCACCTCCTTCTCCTTGGGAACCAGGTGAGCTGGAAGCCCCTTTTCTCCTCCACCTCCTCCTCCAGGACAGGGTCTAGCCTTCGAGGGCAGCTCAGCTGGTACCTGCTCCTTGGTCTTATGTTAGTGCTCCGAGACGGGGGTGGCGGGAGAGGTCAGAGGAGAGACAGTCTGTCGCGGAGACAGGCTGAGGCTGGGCTGAGCTGGCCCTTTGCTCCAGGCTAGTGATGAGCATCCCTGGGCCTGGCTGCTATGCGCAGGACCCCGCTGAGCTCGGGCAAAGAAGCCCTTGTTTCCCGCTGTGCAGCCCCCTGCCTTGGCTTCCTTTTGGTGGGGTTGCAGGCTGCTCCTGAGGTGTCCCTGTGCTCTGCTTCCTCCCTGCCCTCTCTCCCAGGTGCACCTCCAGCCCCAAGCCATGTCCTGCTGCAACCCGTGCCAGTCCTGCCAGCCCTGCGGCCCGACCCCGCTGGCCAGCAGCTGCAACGAGCCCTGTTGCAGGCAGTGCCAGGACTCCGTCGTCGTCATCCAGCCCTCCGCCGTGGTGGTGACCCTGCCCGGCCCCATCCTCAGCTCCTTCCCGCAGAACACCGCCGTGGGCTCCTCCACCTCCGCTGCCGTTGGCAGCATCCTCAGCTGTGAGGGAGTGCCCATCAACTCCGGGGGCTTTGACCTCTCCTGCATCACCAGCCGCTACTGCGGCAGCAGGTGTCGCCCCTGCTAAAGCCACTGGTGACGGCCCGGACAAGGATCCGCTGGAACCCAGAAGATGATGCCAGGCTGAACGACGGAGACTCTGGCCATTGCTTTGAGAGGGGCTGAGCATGCCTCACGCCTCCTGCAACGGGTGTCAGCCCTGAGGAAGGGGCCAGCCTGGGCTCTCTTGAAACATGACCGATGCCTCTCGTTGCCTTCCTCCACTCTCTCCTTTTCCTCCTTTGCCTTTGTTTTTGTCCACTCCCCTGGGCCATGAGGCCCACCAAAGCCAGCCTAGGGGGGACCTGCCTGTCCCTCTCCCTCTGTGGGGCACTGGCTCTTGGCTGTCCGCGCGACCCTTTCCCTGTGGCCTCCCCTCAGAGACATCTTGTTTCCCTCTTTGGACTCATTAAACTCTGCAGCATCCCAGCCCCTGGCTCTGTGTGGTCCTTTCCTCTCTGGATGTTCTCTAAAGCTGCGCAGGGAGGAAGGAGATGCGCCGGGAGGGAACAAATGGGGGAGCAAGTGGATCCTTTCTCATTCCTAGACCAATGGGAGGGCAGCACACACAGCCCCATGGCCTCCTTTGGTCGCTGTCCCTCGGAGCTGAGGACAACATCTCTGGCCACTGCACAGCCCGTGCCCATCAGCCCTTCCCGTGCTGTGTGTCTGCCCAGAAATAGTCCCCTTGGCCTCCAAACAAGCCCTGCGGATGGTGATGCCAGCTTGCCCTGTCTTCATGGGACGAGCCCGGTGCTGCAGGAGGCCCTGGGAGGTCAGCAGCCCCACGGGCACTCAGGGCAGTTCCTCTTGCTCTGGATGGAGCTGTGCTGGGGGAGAAGGCTCAGGCAGAAGGTGGCGACGAGGACGGAAGGAGGGAATAGCAGGAGAAATCACCCTGGCTAGAGCCCACAGCCGCCTCCTCCTCACCTCCCCACCCATCTCCAGGAGGAAGGGGCAGGGTGTGCATCCGAGGGCAAGGGTAGCTACGGCAAGTCCCCTCTCATTCCGTCACGTCCGTACAGCGGGTCCCTGCAGAGGCCAATGGGCATCATTGCCCACTGTCCTCTGAGGGGAACATCTGTGGCAGAAGGAGTCTGCTCCTGATGGCACAGAGAGAAAGCAGGAAAAAAGCACATAAATGACAAACACTCATGGCACTTGCATGAACCATAAGTGGGGCAATACTGAAAAGACCTTGGCTGGCTTCCAGACCCACCAGGCTGCTCTCTCCCTCTCCCTCTCCCTGCGCAACGCGACAGAGGGGGGAAGAAGGTGAAAAAGGCTGTGGGTCGAGGCAAAGCCAGGGGCATCACTTACCCATTACTTTCACTGGAAAAACAGACCTGACTGGGGGAACATTCCTCAAACATATTGCCAATGAAAAATAGAGCAGGGTGGAGAGAAACAGCAAAAAAGCCCTTAAGATACCTCCACCCCGTCCCCACGTCTTCTCCACAGCCTCAGCTTCCCTCCTTCATTCACGGCTCTTCTATTTCCCCCACCGCGCAGCAGCGCAGGGGGCTGCGGATGCGGGGGCTGCGGTCAGCACACACAAGTTTCCTTCTGCGCAAAGAGGGACTTCACCTGACCTGCTCAGGAAGAAGCAGCCGGGTTTTGGCACCTTCCCCTGAACCCCTTGTCTCTGCCTCCCCAGACACACGTGCTCGGCCTTCAGACTCCGTGTTCTGTGCGTGACCTGGAACTCATGGAGCTTGAACACCAAAGGAGCTGGACTCAGAGCTGCGCGACTGCCCCTGTGGCACCCCATCTCACAGCCGAGCAACATGCGGAGCCCCGTCCCTTCCCTTCCACACCCATTTGGCACGAGGTCTCAGGCCGTGCCTCACTGAGCACCAGGCCGAAGTGCACCTGGCCCTGGCCTGGACACGAGGAGCCTGCGTCCCGCCCCAGCCCCCAGCAAGACGGCACCATAAGGGGACCGATTCAGGGACAGGGGCCCGCAGAGGCGGGCAGGCTTTCCTGGCCCTGTACTTAGAGCAAGAGGTGGGGGTGCGGGGGCAGAGGCTGCGTTTCAGCTCCCTGGGCACCTCTCTGCCCGGCCAAAGGCACCGCCTCTCAGCTGTAATGGGCTCTGGCTGGCAAGGGCAATCTGCTGCTCTGCAGTGCCCAGGGACACCCCCGGGAAGGCCAAGGTCTTCACCCTGACCCACGCAAGTACAGGCTGACACACGTGTGCTCATTCATGCCTGCACGGAACCAGGCAAACCTCTGCACACTTACAGAAAGACAGGAAATGGCAATGAGCGACCATCAGAGAGAGATGGGGGGAGCAAGAGGAAAGGATGTGCCGTGCCCTCTCCCATGGCAGTCCTGGGGCCAACGCAGATGAGAAGCATGGGAGCGGTGCCCCTTTCCCGACAACTGTGCCGCAAGCAAGCCCACAGGAATGAGCCAGGCGCACATCACCTCTCCGCATGGGATGCCACCAGCACTTGAGCTGCGTCTTCCTCCTGCGCCGGCACGTTCCTGTCCCGGAAATCCTTGGCCTTCTCATGCCGGCACTTAGAGCAGCCTTCATGTGGGAAAGCACGTGCCGTAAGCAAGGAAATGAAAAGGCAGCGGTGCAGGAAACCAGGACACAGCCCATACCATTAGGTGGGATGGTCTGCATTTGCCAGGAACTTGTCAGAAAATTATTACTTCCGCAGAGGGTGCCTCTGGGCCCGAGGCAGTGCAGGACTGCTATAAAAGGCGGCCCGACTCTCTGCGCTCTCATGCGCTTCTCTTGCCCCCTTCTCCTTGGGAATCAGGTGCGTGTGAAGTCTCTTGCCCTCCTCCTTCCAGACCAGGTCTTTCCTCCATGGAGGGCTCAGCTCGTGTGGGCTGTGCTAGCCCCGGGCTGGGAGCTGCTTCTCACGGGAGAGGGAAGGGGGGAGAAGGTCTTCTGCAGAGAGAGCCTGGGACGTAGCTGAGGTGGCTCCTGGGCTTTCAGCTGGGCAGCGTGTGCTGGGCCAGGAGATGCGGTGGCCCCGCTGTGGTTGGGTGCAGTGCTGCTTCTCATGTTTCCCCGTTTCTGGCTTCCCCTGCCCTCTCTCCCAGGTGCACCTCCAGCCCCAAGCCATGTCCTGCTGCAACCCGTGCCAGCCCTGCCAGCCCTGCGGCCCGACCCCGCTGGCCAGCAGCTGCAACGAGCCCTGTGTCAGGCAGTGCCAGAGCTCCAACATCGTCATCCAGCCCTCCGCCGTGGTGGTGACCCTGCCCGGCCCCATCCTCAGCTCCTTCCCGCAGAACACCGCCGTGGGCTCCTCCACCTCCGCTGCCGTTGGCAGCATCCTCAGCTCTGAGGGAGTGCCCATCAACTCCGGGGGCTTTGACCTCTCCTGCATCACCAGCCGCTACTGCGGCAGCAGGTGTCGCCCCTGCTAAAGGTGCTGGCAACAGCTTTGGGCAAGAACCTTCAGGACCTCAGAACATGGACCGGAGATGGAGCTCCGTGCCATTGGCCCCTTCTTCCACTCAGCCTTTTTGCCCTCTTCCCTTTGCTGTCGCTGCCTCCCAGCACCAGCGTGGCTGGCACCTGTTGGCCTCCCTCCCTCTGCAGGGCAGGCAGACGGACACCCTGCAGGAGCTCCACCGCACCTCAGCGGCTGCCCCTGGCGCTGCCTCGGAGCCACCTCCTTTTCTTCTTTCGACTCATTAAAGTTGTGCTGCATCCAGGCCTGTGCCTCCGAGTCCTCCCTCCTTCTGTGGCAGCTCTCCCAGTCTGCCCGGGGAATAACGGGGGAGGAAGGGGAGGGTGGAACTCTTACAGAATCGGATCTCCTCAAGGCACTACTGGGCTCAACAGAACAACTCAGACACACGGCACCCCATGGATGATGTAAGGTTCCCCTCAGGCTCTTCCTTCCAACAGTTTCGGGCAGAGAAACCATCTATTTCAATGTCACTGGCCACTGGGCACCTTTTGGCAGTACGAGACAGGCCCCCACCTAACCATAGCACAAATGCTGGAGATGGCCCTGCCCAGACTCAGCTACCCTTCCTCACCCAGTGCTCTGAGGCAAGGCCAGTCTGAGCTCTGCTTACACCACCACTGCTCCTCATTGCAGAGCAGGGTCTTCTAGCACTGCAGCCTGTAGCCAGTGGCCATCTATCCGCCAACAGACCCTGCACTCCACTTGGAGCCACATGGGCACAATGAAAGGCAGGGCTGTGCCCTCACAGTAGGACACCTGCCTCACACTGGGCCGTGCGGGGAACCGGACCCGTCTGGGCAGTTACACTGGCAGGACGAGTACTGGTACTAATCCCAGGAAGGCATCTCCCCAGCATGGGTCCAAGGCCCTGCTCTGCCCTGCGCCCAGGCAATGGACCCCGGGGTGGAGTCCTTCAAAGTCAACAGAGCTGTCATCTAGAAGACCTAGATAATCAATACCAATACACTCCTCTGGGCACATCAATCTGACACCTTAGAAGTGTAATATGGACCTGCTGACTTACCCTTTGGGGACCGTCATTTCTCTTGATCGCTACAAAAGCCTTCTAGAGAAGAAGTTCAAAAGTTCATGTTCCTCTCTGCTATTCCCTGCCTATAGCATATGAGTCTTTAAGTGAACAAGTCTAGGAAATGAAGAGGACGATAACCATGCAGCATTTAATTTTCTCTGCCAAAAATGCTAGTCTTGATTGCCATAAACTCTTTTGGAATGCAGATTTTCTTTGTCGTGACGGTGGTGCAGTGGAGTGGTTTGTATAAAGTGACGTCATGATTGAAGGACATCACTGAGACGATCATAGAATCATAAGATAGTCCAGGTTTGAAGGGGCCTTCAGAGATAACCTGGTCCAATCTTTCATGGGATAGGAGGCCTAGATGAGATTATCTAACCACCTTGTCCAGTTGCATCTTGCAAACCTCCAGCAATGGGGACTGCGCCGTGTCCCTGGGGAGGCTGTTCCAGGGAATGGTTGTTCTTACTATAAAAATTGTAGTTCTTACGTCAAGGTAAAACCTCTCCAGGTGCAACTTGTACTTGTTGGCCCTTGTCTTCTCCATGAGGCTTCTTGTGATGAGAGAGCCTCCCTCCTCTTTGTAGACAGCCTTTAAGTACTGGAATACTGTGATCAGGTCCCCCACCAGAGAAAAAAGGCCTAACTCCTTCACTCTTTCCTCACAGGACAGGTTCTCCAGCCCTTTGGTCCTTTGACACATAAGAGGGGCTGGTGGAGCTTGCAAGAAGCAGATTTTCTTGCTCATGAGAGTGGTGTAATGGAGCAGTTTGCATATGATGAAATCATGATTAAAGGACATGTTGTGGTTTAACCCCAGCTGGCAACCAAGTACCACCACACAGTTGCTCGCTCACTCCTGCCCACACCACACCACCCCCCACCCTCCCCATTGGCATGGGGAAGAGAATCAGGAAAGGTAAAACTCACATCTTGAGATAACAGCAATTTAATAATTGATGTAAATGAATATAATAGTAGTAGTAGTAGTAGTGTGACAAAAAGGGGAGGGAGAGAGGAATAAAATCCGAAAGGGAAAAAACAAAACAAGTGATGCACAATACAATCGCTCACCACCCGCTTACCGATGCAACAACCAGACTGCCCAAACCGCTCCCCCTGAGTTTATATACTCAGCATGACATTCTATGATATGGAAGATCCCTTTGGCCAGTTTGGGTCAGCTGTCCTGGCTGTGTCCCCTGCCATTTCCTTGCACACACACCCCACACCCCCACACCCCCCGCCTTATCACTGGCAGGGCCTAAACAACCCAAAAGTCCTGGACTTAGTATAAATGTTACTTAGCAACAACTAAAACCATCAGTGTGTTATCAACATTATTCTCATACCAAACCAAAAACATAGCATTGTACCAGCTATGGAGAAGAAAACTAACTCCACCCTGGCCAAAACCAGGGCAGGACATCACTGAGGGGATCACAAACTCAGTGATAACCAGGAAAAAGGGGAAGAATGGCTGTGCCTGCCAGCAGGCAACACCAGC
The DNA here is from genome assembly GCF_015220075.1 of Falco rusticolus. Taxonomy (NCBI): domain Eukaryota; kingdom Metazoa; phylum Chordata; class Aves; order Falconiformes; family Falconidae; genus Falco; species Falco rusticolus. The sequence goes on along the minus strand of NC_051204.1, from coordinate 5,551,490 downwards.
ATTTTTTCTGGTGACAAGAACATCTACATCGTTTTTGACACGCCAGTGATGGTATACCAGGCCTCCATGAAGGGGGCCTGATGAGGATGTAGAAATTCAGCAAGGTCTGCAGGTGCTGACTGCTCCACACAGTGACAATGAGGAGGCCATTCCCCACCAAGGTTAGAAGACACATGGAGGAAATAATGGCACATGGGAGCATGTGCCCACCTTGGGAGATGTGGGAAGCCCGGGGGAATGACATCACTTACAGATGTCCTGCTCTTCTTTGCTGTGGCCCAGTACATGACCGGGAGGAATCAGCTGCCCAGACCAGACTGAAGGAATAAAGCTGTGGTCGGTTAAATCTATTCTCTCTATTGCTGTCAGACGGATAATCAGAACCTGTTGCCAACTGACAGAACCTGACTATCCAAGGTGAAGGTCTGACCATGCCTGGGCAGAGGTGTGCGTGGTAGACCAGAGCAGAGAGGACTTGGCAGACATCTGACCAACACTGCTGGTTTGCTGCAACTGACCATGGCATGATATTGCTTGTAGAGGAATGAAGGCAGTGGGCTGATTACATTGATAACATGCAGCTGTGGCCTTGCCGCAAAGGCAGTGGGTTATTGTCACGGACGATGTGCAGCTGCAGCTCATCCTGCTAAGTGGTTAAATAGCCCTGAGGCGTGTGGGAGAGAGGCTGGTTGGAGGAGGAGCAGGGAGGAGCTGGATGTAGCCGAGAGAAGCAGCAGTGTGGCCTGGCCTCTGGAGGATGGAGACACAGCATGGACAGTAGGATGTGACCCATGGTAAAGCCTTGTGGCAGCTTGCTAGTTTTGCTCGTGCTGTGACAATTGGTGTCCCATGTGAGGAAAACTGCTTGGGCCTCAGTCTGTAACAACCACTGACACCTGTTGTAACTCACTGAATGTCTGTGTTTCCTGGGTGCTTTGGTTTCTTGATTGTCTCATTCTTAATTGCCTGCTTCAAATATCCAAGATGCCTGACAGCTATGTATCTATAGACCATGGGTGGGGGTTACATTATGTGTGATTAGGACCAGGAGAGAATGCTGGCTGAGAGCTGATACTGTCATTGCCCGATGGAGCATGACACACCTGCTAAGCTGACCATCCTTCAAAAGCAATTACCATCGGTTCATCCACAAAAAAAAAACCATTAAATTAATTTAGCATGTTGCCAAGTGATAGAATCCACTGCAGGGAGTTCTCCCCTTCCCCTCCCCTTCCTCCCCCGTTATTCCCCGGGCAGACTGGGAGAGCTGCCACAGAAGGAGGGAGGACTCGGAGGCACAGGCCTGGATGCAGCACAACTTTAATGAGTCGAAAGAAGAAAAGGAGGTTGGCTCCGAGGCAGCGCCAGGGGCAGCCGCTGAGGTGCGGTGGAGCTCCTGCAGGGTGTCCGTCTGCCTGCCCTGCAGAGGGAGGGAGGCCAACAGGTGCCAGCCACGCTGGTGCTGGGAGGCAGCGACAGCAAAGGGAAGAGGGCAAAAAGGCTGAGTGGAAGAAGGGGCCAATGGCACGGAGCTCCATCTCCGGTCCATGTTCTGAGGTCCTGAAGGTTCTTGCCCAAAGCTGTTGCCAGCACCTTTAGCAGGGGCGACACCTGCTGCCGCAGTAGCGGCTGGTGATGCAGGAGAGGTCAAAGCCCCCGGAGTTGATGGGCACTCCCTCAGAGCTGAGGATGCTGCCAACGGCAGCGGAGGTGGAGGAGCCCACGGCGGTGTTCTGCGGGAAGGAGCTGAGGATGGGGCCGGGCAGGGTCACCACCACGGCGGAGGGCTGGATGACGATGTTGGAGCTCTGGCACTGCCTGACACAGGGCTCGTTGCAGCTGCTGGCCAGCGGGGTCGGGCCGCAGGGCTGGCAGGGCTGGCACGGGTTGCAGCAGGACATGGCTTGGGGCTGGAGGTGCACCTGGGAGAGAGGGCAGGGGAAGCCAGAAACGGGGAAACATGAGAAGCAGCACTGCACCCAACCACAGCGGGGCCACCGCATCTCCTGGCCCAGCACACGCTGCCCAGCTGAAAGCCCAGGAGCCACCTCAGCTACGTCCCAGGCTCTCTCTGCAGAAGACCTTCTCCCCCCTTCCCTCTCCCGTGAGAAGCAGCTCCCAGCCCGGGGCTAGCACAGCCCACACGAGCTGAGCCCTCCATGGAGGAAAGACCTGGTCTGGAAGGAGGAGGGCAAGAGACTTCACACGCACCTGATTCCCAAGGAGAAGGGGGCAAGAGAAGCGCATGAGAGCGCAGAGAGTCGGGCCGCCTTTTATAGCAGTCCTGCACTGCCTCGGGCCCAGAGGCACCCTCTGCGGAAGTAATAATTTTCTGACAAGTTCCTGGCAAATGCAGACCATCCCACCTAATGGTATGGGCTGTGTCCTGGTTTCCTGCACCGCTGCCTTTTCATTTCCTTGCTTACGGCACGTGCTTTCCCACATGAAGGCTGCTCTAAGTGCCGGCATGAGAAGGCCAAGGATTTCCGGGACAGGAACGTGCCGGCGCAGGAGGAAGACGCAGCTCAAGTGCTGGTGGCATCCCATGCGGAGAGGTGATGTGCGCCTGGCTCATTCCTGTGGGCTTGCTTGCGGCACAGTTGTCGGGAAAGGGGCACCGCTCCCATGCTTCTCATCTGCGTTGGCCCCAGGACTGCCATGGGAGAGGGCACGGCACATCCTTTCCTCTTGCTCCCCCCATCTCTCTCTGATGGTCGCTCATTGCCATTTCCTGTCTTTCTGTAAGTGTGCAGAGGTTTGCCTGGTTCCGTGCAGGCATGAATGAGCACACGTGTGTCAGCCTGTACTTGCGTGGGTCAGGGTGAAGACCTTGGCCTTCCCGGGGGTGTCCCTGGGCACTGCAGAGCAGCAGATTGCCCTTGCCAGCCAGAGCCCATTACAGCTGAGAGGCGGTGCCTTTGGCCGGGCAGAGAGGTGCCCAGGGAGCTGAAACGCAGCCTCTGCCCCCGCACCCCCACCTCTTGCTCTAAGTACAGGGCCAGGAAAGCCTGCCCGCCCCTGCGGGCCCCTGTCCCTGAATCGGTCCCCTTATGGTGCCGTCTTGCTGGGGGCTGGGGCGGGACGCAGGCTCCTCGTGTCCAGGCCAGGGCCAGGTGCACTTCGGCCTGGTGCTCAGTGAGGCACGGCCTGAGACCTCGTGCCAAATGGGTGTGGAAGGGAAGGGACGGGGCTCCGCATGTTGCTCGGCTGTGAGATGGGGTGCCACAGGGGCAGTCGCGCAGCTCTGAGTCCAGCTCCTTTGGTGTTCAAGCTCCATGAGTTCCAGGTCACGCACAGAACACGGAGTCTGAAGGCCGAGCACGTGTGTCTGGGGAGGCAGAGACAAGGGGTTCAGGGGAAGGTTGCCAAAACCCGGCTGCTTCTTCCTGAGCAGGTCAGGTGAAGTCCCTCTTTGCGCAGAAGGAAACTTGTGTGTGCTGACCGCAGCCCCCGCATCCGCAGCCCCCTGCGCTGCTGCGCGGTGGGGGAAATAGAAGAGCCGTGAATGAAGGAGGGAAGCTGAGGCTGTGGAGAAGACGTGGGGACGGGTGGAGGCATCTTAAGGGCTTTTTTGCTGTTTCTCTCCACCCTGCTCTATTTTTCGTTGGCAATATGTTTGAGGAATGTTCCCCCAGTCAAGTCTGTTTTCCAGTGAAAGTAACGGGTAAGTGATGCCCCTGGCTTTGCCTCGACCCACAGCCTTTTTCACCTTCTTTCCCCCTCTGTCGCGTTGCGCAGGGAGAGGGAGAGGGAGAGAGCAGCCTGGTGGGTCTGGAAGCCAGCCAAGGTCTTTTCAGTATTGCCCCACTTATGGTTCATGCAAGTGCCATGAGTGTTTGTCATTTATGTGCTTTTTTCCTGCTTTCTCTCTGTGCCATCAGGAGCAGACTCCTTCTGCCACAGGTGTTCCCCTCAGAGGACAGTGGGCAATGATGCCCATTGGCCTCTGCAGGGACCCGCTGTACGGACGTGACGGAATGAGAGGGGACTTGCCGTAGCTACCCTTGCCCTCGGATGCACACCCTGCCCCTTCCTCCTGGAGATGGGTGGGGAGGTGAGGAGGAGGCGGCTGTGGGCTCTAGCCAGGGTGATTTCTCCTGCTATTCCCTCCTTCCGTCCTCGTCGCCACCTTCTGCCTGAGCCTTCTCCCCCAGCACAGCTCCATCCAGAGCAAGAGGAACTGCCCTGAGTGCCCGTGGGGCTGCTGACCTCCCAGGGCCTCCTGCAGCACCGGGCTCGTCCCATGAAGACAGGGCAAGCTGGCATCACCATCCGCAGGGCTTGTTTGGAGGCCAAGGGGACTATTTCTGGGCAGACACACAGCACGGGAAGGGCTGATGGGCACGGGCTGTGCAGTGGCCAGAGATGTTGTCCTCAGCTCCGAGGGACAGCGACCAAAGGAGGCCATGGGGCTGTGTGTGCTGCCCTCCCATTGGTCTAGGAATGAGAAAGGATCCACTTGCTCCCCCATTTGTTCCCTCCCGGCGCATCTCCTTCCTCCCTGCGCAGCTTTAGAGAACATCCAGAGAGGAAAGGACCACACAGAGCCAGGGGCTGGGATGCTGCAGAGTTTAATGAGTCCAAAGAGGGAAACAAGATGTCTCTGAGGGGAGGCCACAGGGAAAGGGTCGCGCGGACAGCCAAGAGCCAGTGCCCCACAGAGGGAGAGGGACAGGCAGGTCCCCCCTAGGCTGGCTTTGGTTGGCCTCATGGCCCAGGGGAGTGGACAAAAACAAAGGCAAAGGAGGAAAAGGAGAGAGTGGAGGAAGGCAACGAGAGGCATCGGTCATGTTTCAAGAGAGCCCAGGCTGGCCCCTTCCTCAGGGCTGACACCCGTTGCAGGAGGCGTGAGGCATGCTCAGCCCCTCTCAAAGCAATGGCCAGAGTCTCCGTCGTTCAGCCTGGCATCATCTTCTGGGTTCCAGCGGATCCTTGTCCGGGCCGTCACCAGTGGCTTTAGCAGGGGCGACACCTGCTGCCGCAGTAGCGGCTGGTGATGCAGGAGAGGTCAAAGCCCCCGGAGTTGATGGGCACTCCCTCAGAGCTGAGGATGCTGCCAACGGCAGCGGAGGTGGAGGAGCCCACGGCGGTGTTCTGCGGGAAGGAGCTGAGGATGGGGCCGGGCAGGGTCACCACCACGGCGGAGGGCTGGATGACGACGACGGAGTCCTGGCACTGCCTGCAACAGGGCTCGTTGCAGCTGCTGGCCAGCGGGGTCGGGCCGCAGGGCTGGCAGGACTGGCACGGGTTGCAGCAGGACATGGCTTGGGGCTGGAGGTGCACCTGGGAGAGAGGGCAGGGAGGAAGCAGAGCACAGGGACACCTCAGGAGCAGCCTGCAACCCCACCAAAAGGAAGCCAAGGCAGGGGGCTGCACAGCGGGAAACAAGGGCTTCTTTGCCCGAGCTCAGCGGGGTCCTGCGCATAGCAGCCAGGCCCAGGGATGCTCATCACTAGCCTGGAGCAAAGGGCCAGCTCAGCCCAGCCTCAGCCTGTCTCCGCGACAGACTGTCTCTCCTCTGACCTCTCCCGCCACCCCCGTCTCGGAGCACTAACATAAGACCAAGGAGCAGGTACCAGCTGAGCTGCCCTCGAAGGCTAGACCCTGTCCTGGAGGAGGAGGTGGAGGAGAAAAGGGGCTTCCAGCTCACCTGGTTCCCAAGGAGAAGGAGGTGACGGAAGCGGCTGAGAGAGCCATCAGTTGGGCTGGCTTTTATACTGGCCCCACGCTGCCTCAGGGCCAAAGGACGTGACAATTTTCCTGCATGCCTGGTCTCTGTCACATCCTGCTCTTCCCCAGGTTTTCAGCGTGCTCAATGCGGACGGGGGAGCAAGGACAGGGTAAACAGGTCACCCTGGCACATGCAGGCTGCGTGGCTTTGGCAGCGGGGCTCAAACAGCCCTACTTTGCCCTGCAAGGCTTTCGCCACACAGGCCAGAGAGCAAACAGTTTCTCCTGGCCATCGCCCCAGCATTCCAAAATCCATGGATCCAAGGCAGACCAGGAATTAGAGAGCAAGGGAGAGGGTAGCTCTGGCTACTGCATCCTGGCTGAATTACCAGCAGTGTGGACAGAGATCCCCGCTCCTCTGGCCTTCTGAAAAATTTCCCTGGGTTTATCAGCTGGAGGGTTTTGGGGCCTTTCTCCACATTCAATGAGCCCTCAATGCTGTGAGCACCATACCTGTCACACAGCATGGAGGGGTCTGACAGGCTTGTGATAACCTAGTACAGGCAGGTCAGTTGGAGAAGGGCCACATTGCTTGACCAACCCCATCCTGATGTCCATCCAGTAGTCCCCTCATGGCCCTTTTCTGCAGGGCTGCTCTCCAGAAACTCATCTCCTAATTCATACTTGTATCTGGTGTTACTCCGTCCTAGGTGCATGAATCTGGCACTTAGTCGTGTTAAATTCCATGCCATTAAGGACTGCCCAACGAGCCAATGTTATCTGGCAGCGTGGCACCCGGCACGCAGAGAAGCACCAGGGACTACTCCGCAGACAGGGCAAAGAACCTCCCTGAATCCACCCGAGAGCTGGAGTTATTTTTACACTGCCGGACTGTGTATCCAGCTCTCCATCACCTTATTAGCTCATTCCTTCTGCTCATTCCTCGTCTCACTCTCTATACTCTCAAAAATGCTGATCGATGTATCTGTACAATCTTATATTGCAGGCTCACGTCCATCCTGATACTCAAACCTGGCAGCTCATGCTGCTTTCCACAGTATCTCACAAGGGTGTGAGTCCGTCACTTTTTTCTGTGTCACCCAACGGCCTGTAGTGACAGTCTCATTCAGAAGGAGGAGACATCAACTTTCTTGCTTCCGTTCTGCTTGTGCATCTTACCAAAAATTTCCTGCACAATTCAACATCACCTGCCCATGCCTGGTACTTCAGCATTTCATCCCTTCTAGCATTGAAGCGGCTTCACTGTGTGGCTCCAAGGACTTAGTCCATTCCTACTTACGTACAACTCGTTTTCATAGAACGATAGACTCGTAGCATGTTTGGGTTCAAAGGGACCATGGAAGATCACCTGCTCCAAGCCCTCTGCCTTGGGCAGGGACATTCTTCATTGGACAAGTGGCTCAAAGCTCCATCCAACCTGACTTTGTTTTATTCAGTAATTCTGGAAGATAAGGCCTATACGATCTCTTTTCCTTTCTTCCTCTAAACATCTACGTAAGAACAATACATCAAGAGGAACTTGCAGACATTACAAAAATACCAGTGTGCAGTCTCAGTGCTCCTTTTATGCCCATTGGTTTGTACGCGAAAACAAGGTCAGGTCTCAGCAGACCAAGTTTGCAGGGCTAGAGCAGCTGGAGCCGTTCCTGTCTGAAGGATCACAAAAACACCCAAAAGAGAGAGCCCAGGCTGACATCACCTGCCTGCACTGGACCCCTCTGGCACTTAGGCCGTGTCTTCTGCCCACAGTGAGGCAGCCTTGCCCCGGAAACCACGGGCCCTCTCATCGCAGCTCTCAAAAGAGACGTCTGTGACGGGACGGGTATGACATAAACCAGGAAACGCAAGGGCAGCGTAGAGGGAAAGAGCAACACATGCCATGTCATTACCGGGGATGTTTCCGTTCATTAGCAGCATGCCGGAAAATTGCTGCTTATGCAGCGGCTGCCTTGGCCCTGAGGCAGCGTGGGGCCAGTATAAAAGCCAGCCCAACTGATGGCTCTCTCAGCCGCTTCCGTCACCTCCTTCTCCTTGGGAACCAGGTGAGCTGGAAGCCCCTTTTCTCCTCCACCTCCTCCTCCAGGACAGGGTCTAGCCTTCGAGGGCAGCTCAGCTGGTACCTGCTCCTTGGTCTTATGTTAGTGCTCCGAGACGGGGGTGGTGGGAGAGGTCAGAGGAGAGACAGTCTGTCGCAGAGACAGGCTGAGGCTGGGCTGAGCTGGCCCTTTGCTCCAGGCTAGTGATGAGCATCCCTGGGCCTGGCTGCTATGCGCAGGACCCCGCTGAGCTCGGGCAAAGAAGCCCTTGTTTCCCGCTGTGCAGCCCCCTGCCTTGGCTTCCTTTTGGTGGGGTTGCAGGCTGCTCCTGAGGTGTCCCTGTGCTCTGCTTCCTCCCTGCCCTCTCTCCCAGGTGCACCTCCAGCCCCAAGCCATGTCCTGCTGCAACCCGTGCCAGTCCTGCCAGCCCTGCGGCCCGACCCCGCTGGCCAGCAGCTGCAACGAGCCCTGTGTCAGGCAGTGCCAGAGCTCCAACATTGTCATCCAGCCCTCCGCCGTGGTGGTGACCCTGCCCGGCCCCATCCTCAGCTCCTTCCCGCAGAACACCGCCGTGGGCTCCTCCACCTCCGCTGCCGTTGGCAGCATCCTCAGCTCTGAGGGAGTGCCCATCAACTCCGGGGGCTTTGACCTCTCCTGCATCACCAGCCGCTACTGCGGCAGCAGGTGTCGCCCCTGCTAAAGCCGCTGGTGACGGCCCGGACAAGGATCCGCTGGAACCCAGAAGATGATGCCAGGCTGAACGACGGAGACTCTGGCCATTGCTTTGAGAGGGGCTGAGCATGCCTCACGCCTCCTGCAACGGGTGTCAGCCCTGAGGAAGGGGCCAGCCTGGGCTCTCTTGAAACATGACCGATGCCTCTCGTTGCCTTCCTCCACTCTCTCCTTTTCCTCCTTTGCCTTTGTTTTTGTCCACTCCCCTGGGCCATGAGGCCCACCAAAGCCAGCCTAGGGGGGACCTGCCTGTCCCTCTCCCTCTGTGGGGCACTGGCTCTTGGCTGTCCGCGCGACCCTTTCCCTGTGGCCTCCCCTCAGAGACATCTTGTTTCCCTCTTTGGACTCATTAAACTCTGCAGCATCCCAGCCCCTGGCTCTGTGTGGTCCTTTCCTCTCTGGATGTTCTCTAAAGCTGCGCAGGGAGGAAGGAGATGCGCCGGGAGGGAACAAATGGGGGAGCAAGTGGATCCTTTCTCATTCCTAGACCAATGGGAGGGCAGCACACACAGCCCCATGGCCTCCTTTGGTCGCTGTCCCTCGGAGCTGAGGACAACATCTCTGGCCACTGCACAGCCCGTGCCCATCAGCCCTTCCCGTGCTGTGTGTCTGCCCAGAAATAGTCCCCTTGGCCTCCAAACAAGCCCTGCGGATGGTGATGCCAGCTTGCCCTGTCTTCATGGGACGAGCCCGGTGCTGCAGGAGGCCCTGGGAGGTCAGCAGCCCCACGGGCACTCAGGGCAGTTCCTCTTGCTCTGGATGGAGCTGTGCTGGGGGAGAAGGCTCAGGCAGAAGGTGGCGACGAGGACGGAAGGAGGGAATAGCAGGAGAAATCACCCTGGCTAGAGCCCACAGCCGCCTCCTCCTCACCTCCCCACCCATCTCCAGGAGGAAGGGGCAGGGTGTGCATCCGAGGGCAAGGGTAGCTACGGCAAGTCCCCTCTCATTCCATCACATCCGTACAGCGGGTCCCTGCAGAGGCCAATGGGCATCATTGCCCACTGTCCTCTGAGGGGAACACCTGTGGCAGAAGGAGTCTGCTCCTGATGGCACAGAGAGAAAGCAGGAAAAAAGCACATAAATGACAAACACTCATGGCACTTGCATGAACCATAAGTGGGGCAATACTGAAAAGACCTTGGCTGGCTTCCAGACCCACCAGGCTGCTCTCTCCCTCTCCCTGCGCAATGCGACAGAGGGGGGAAGAAGGTGAAAAAGGCTGTGGGTCGAGGCAAAGCCAGGGGCATCACTTACCCATTACTTTCACTGGAAAAACAGACCTGACTGGGGGAACATTCCTCAAACATATTGCCAATGAAAAATAGAGCAGGGTGGAGAGAAACAGCAAAAAAGCCCTTAAGATGCCTCCACCCCGTCCCCACGTCTTCTCCACAGCCTCAGCTTCCCTCCTTCATTCACGGCTCTTCTATTTCCCCCACCGCGCAGCAGCGCAGGGGGCTGCGGATGCGGGGGCTGCGGTCAGCACACACAAGTTTCCTTCTGCGCAAAGAGGGACTTCACCTGACCTGCTCAGGAAGAAGCAGCCGGGTTTTGGCACCTTCCCCTGAACCCCTTGTCTCTGCCTCCCCAGACACACGTGCTCGGCCTTCAGACTCCGTGTTCTGTGCGTGACCTGGAACTCATGGAGCTTGAACACCAAAGGAGCTGGACTCAGAGCTGCGCGACTGCCCCTGTGGCACCCCATCTCACAGCCGAGCAACATGCGGAGCCCCGTCCCTTCCCTTCCACACCCATTTGGCACGAGGTCTCAGGCCGTGCCTCACTGAGCACCAGGCCGAAGTGCACCTGGCCCTGGCCTGGACACGAGGAGCCTGCGTCCCGCCCCAGCCCCCAGCAAGACGGCACCATAAGGGGACCGATTCAGGGACAGGGGCCCGCAGGGGCGGGCAGGCTTTCCTGGCCCTGTACGTAGAGCAAGAGGTGGGGGTGCGGGGGCAGAGGCTGCGTTTCAGCTCCCTGGGCACCTCTCTGCCCGGCCAAAGGCACCGCCTCTCAGCTGTAATGGGCTCTGGCTGGCAAGGGCAATCTGCTGCTCTGCAGTGCCCAGGGACACCCCCGGGAAGGCCAAGGTCTTCACCCTGACCCACGCAAGTACAGGCTGACACACGTGTGCTCATTCATGCCTGCACGGAACCAGGCAAACCTCTGCACACTTACAGAAAGACAGGAAATGGCAATGAGCGACCATCAGAGAGAGATGGGGGGAGCAAGAGGAAAGGATGTGCCGTGCCCTCTCCCATGGCAGTCCTGGGGCCAACGCAGATGAGAAGCATGGGAGCGGTGCCCCTTTCCCGACAACTGTGCCGCAAGCAAGCCCACAGGAATGAGCCAGGCGCACATCACCTCTCCGCATGGGATGCCACCAGCACTTGAGCTGCGTCTTCCTCCTGCGCCGGCACGTTCCTGTCCCGGAAATCCTTGGCCTTCTCATGCCGGCACTTAGAGCAGCCTTCATGTGGGAAAGCACGTGCCGTAAGCAAGGAAATGAAAAGGCAGCGGTGCAGGAAACCAGGACACAGCCCATACCATTAGGTGGGATGGTCTGCATTTGCCAGGAACTTGTCAGAAAATTATTACTTCCGCAGAGGGTGCCTCTGGGCCCGAGGCAGTGCAGGACTGCTATAAAAGGCGGCCCAACTCTCTGCGTTCTCATGCGCTTCTCTTGCCCCCTTCTCCTTGGGAATCAGGTGCGTGTGAAGTCTCTTGCCCTCCTCCTTCCAGACCAGGTCTTTCCTCCATGGAGGGCTCAGCTCGTGTGGGCTGTGCTAGCCCCGGGCTGGGAGCTGCTTCTCACGGGAGAGGGAAGGGGGGAGAAGGTCTTCTGCAGAGAGAGCCTGGGACGTAGCTGAGGTGGCTCCTGGGCTTTCAGCTGGGCAGCGTGTGCTGGGCCAGGAGATGCGGTGGCCCCGCTGTGGTTGGGTGCAGTGCTGCTTCTCATGTTTCCCCGTTTCTGGCTTCCCCTGCCCTCTCTCCCAGGTGCACCTCCAGCCCCAAGCCATGTCCTGCTGCAACCCGTGCCAGCCCTGCCAGCCCTGCGGCCCGACCCCGCTGGCCAGCAGCTGCAACGAGCCCTGTGTCAGGCAGTGCCAGAGCTCCAACATCGTCATCCAGCCCTCCGCCGTGGTGGTGACCCTGCCCGGCCCCATCCTCAGCTCCTTCCCGCAGAACACCGCCGTGGGCTCCTCCACCTCCGCTGCCGTTGGCAGCATCCTCAGCTCTGAGGGAGTGCCCATCAACTCCGGGGGCTTTGACCTCTCCTGCATCACCAGCCGCTACTGCGGCAGCAGGTGTCGCCCCTGCTAAAGGTGCTGGCAACAGCTTTGGGCAAGAACCTTCAGGACCTCAGAACATGGACCGGAGATGGAGCTCCGTGCCATTGGCCCCTTCTTCCACTCAGCCTTTTTGCCCTCTTCCCTTTGCTGTCGCTGCCTCCCAGCACCAGCGTGGCTGGCACCTGTTGGCCTCCCTCCCTCTGCAGGGCAGGCAGACGGACACCCTGCAGGAGCTCCACCGCACCTCAGCGGCTGCCCCTGGCACTGCCTCGGAGCCACCTCCTTTTCTTCTTTCGACTCATTAAAGTTGTGCTGCATCCAGGCCTGTGCCTCCGAGTCCTCCCTCCTTCTGTGGCAGCTCTCCCAGTCTGCCCGGGGAATAACGGGGGAGGAAGGGGAGGGTGGAACTCTTACAGAATCGGATCTCCTCAAGGCACTACTGGGCTCAACAGAACAACTCAGACACACGGCACCCCATGGATGATGTAAGGTTCCCCTCAGGCTCTTCCTTCCAACAGTTTCGGGCAGAGAAACCATCTATTTCAATGTCACTGGCCACTGGGCACCTTTTGGCAGTACGAGACAGGCCCCCACCTAACCATAGCACAAATGCTGGAGATGGCCCTGCCCAGACTCAGCTACCCTTCCTCACCCAGTGCTCTGAGGCAAGGCCAGTCTGAGCTCTGCTTACACCACCACTGCTCCTCATTGCAGAGCAGGGTCTTCTAGCACTGCAGCCTGTAGCCAGTGGCCATCTATCCGCCAACAGACCCTGCACTCCACTTGGAGCCACATGGGCACAATGAAAGGCAGGGCTGTGCCCTCACAGTAGGACACCTGCCTCACACTGGGCCGTGCGGGGAACCGGACCCGTCTGGGCAGTTACACTGGCAGGACGAGTACTGGTACTAATCCCAGGAAGGCATCTCCCCAGCATGGGTCCAAGGCCCTGCTCTGCCCTGCGCCCAGGCAATGGACCCCGGGGTGGAGTCCTTCAAAGTCAACAGAGCTGTCATCTAGAAGACCTAGATAATCAATACCAATACACTCCTCTGGGCACATCAATCTGACACCTTAGAAGTGTAATATGGACCTGCTGACTTACCCTTTGGGGACCGTCATTTCTCTTGATCGCTACAAAAGCCTTCTAGAGAAGAAGTTCAAAAGTTCATGTTCCTCTCTGCTATTCCCTGCCTATAGCATATGAGTCTTTAAGTGAACAAGTCTAGGAAATGAAGAGGACGATAACCATGCAGCATTTAATTTTCTCTGCCAAAAATGCTAGTCTTGATTGCCATAAACTCTTTTGGAATGCAGATTTTCTTTGTCGTGACGGTGGTGCAGTGGAGTGGTTTGTATAAAGTGACGTCATGATTGAAGGACATCACTGAGACGATCATAGAATCATAAGATAGTCCAGGTTTGAAGGGGCCTTCAGAGATAACCTGGTCCAATCTTTCATGGGATAGGAGGCCTAGATGAGATTATCTAACCACCTTGTCCAGTTGCATCTTGCAAACCTCCAGCAATGGGGACTGCGCCGTGTCCCTGGGGAGGCTGTTCCAGGGAATGGTTGTTCTTACTATAAAAATTGTAGTTCTTACGTCAAGGTAAAACCTCTCCAGGTGCAACTTGTACTTGTTGGCCCTTGTCTTCTCCATGAGGCTTCTTGTGATGAGAGAGCCTCCCTCCTCTTTGTAGACAGCCTTTAAGTACTGGAATACTGTGATCAGGTCCCCCACCAGAGAAAAAAGGCCTAACTCCTTCACTCTTTCCTCACAGGACAGGTTCTCCAGCCCTTTGGTCCTTTGACACATAAGAGGGGCTGGTGGAGCTTGCAAGAAGCAGATTTTCTTGCTCATGAGAGTGGTGTAATGGAGCAGTTTGCATATGATGAAATCATGATTAAAGGACATGTTGTGGTTTAACCCCAGCTGGCAACCAAGTACCACCACACAGTTGCTCGCTCACTCCTGCCCACACCACACCACCCCCCACCCTCCCCATTGGCATGGGGAAGAGAATCAGGAAAGGTAAAACTCACATCTTGAGATAACAGCAATTTAATAATTGATGTAAAATGAAATATAATAGTAGTAGTAGTAGTAGTGTGACAAAAAGGGGAGGGAGAGAGGAATAAAATCCGAAAGGGAAAAAACAAAACAAGTGATGCACAATACAATCGCTCACCACCCGCTTACCGATGCAACAACCAGACTGCCCAAACCGCTCCCCCTGAGTTTATATACTCAGCATGACATTCTATGATATGGAAGATCCCTTTGGCCAGTTTGGGTCAGCTGTCCTGGCTGTGTCCCCTGCCATTTCCTTGCACACACACCCCACACCCCCCGCCTTATCACTGGCAGGGCCTAAACAACCCAAAAGTCCTGGACTTAGTATAAATGTTACTTAGCAACAACTAAAACCATCAGTGTGTTATCAACATTATTCTCATACCAAACCAAAAACATAGCATTGTACCAGCTATGGAGAAGAAAACTAACTCCACCCTGGCCAAACCAGGGCAGGACATCACTGAGGGGATCACAAACTCAGTGATAACCAGGAAAAAGGGGAAGAATGGCTGTGCCTGCCAGCAGGCAACACCAGCATTTTTTCTGGTGACAAGAACATCTACATCGTTTTTGACACGCCAGTGATGGTATACCAGGCCTCCATGAAGGGGGCCTGATGAGGATGTAGAAATTCAGCAAGGTCTGCAGGTGCTGACTGCTCCACACAGTGACAATGAGGAGGCCATTCCCCACCAAGGTTAGAAGACACATGGAGGAAATAATGGCACATGGGAGCATGTGCCCACCTTGGGAGATGTGGGAAGCCCGGGGGAATGACATCACTTACAGATGTCCTGCTCTTCTTTGCTGTGGCCCAGTACATGACCGGGAGGAATCAGCTGCCCAGACCAGACTGAAGGAATAAAGCTGTGGTCGGTTAAATCTATTCTCTCTATTGCTGTCAGACGGATAATCAGAACCTGTTGCCAACTGACAGAACCTGACTATCCAAGGTGAAGGTCTGACCATGCCTGGGCAGAGGTGTGCGTGGTAGACCAGAGCAGAGAGGACTTGGCAGACATCTGACCAACACTGCTGGTTTGCTGCAACTGACCATGGCATGATATTGCTTGTAGAGGAATGAAGGCAGTGGGCTGATTACATTGATAACATGCAGCTGTGGCCTTGCCGCAAAGGCAGTGGGTTATTGTCACGGACGATGTGCAGCTGCAGCTCATCCTGCTGAGTGGTTAAATAGCCCTGAGGCGTGTGGGAGAGAGGCTGGTTGGAGGAGGAGCAGGGAGGAGCTGGATGTAGCCGAGAGAAGCAGCAGTGTGGCCTGGCCTCTGGAGGATGGAGACACAGCATGGACAGTAGGATGTGACCCATGGTAAAGCCTTGTGGCAGCTTGCTAGTTTTGCTCGTGCTGTGACAATTGGTGTCCCATGTGAGGAAAACTGCTTGGGCCTCAGTCTGTAACAACCACTGACACCTGTTGTAACTCACTGAATGTCTGTGTTTCCTGGGTGCTTTGGTTTCTTGATTGTCTCATTCTTAATTGCCTGCTTCAAATATCCAAGATGCCTGACAGCTATGTATCTATAGACCATGGGTGGGGGTTACATTATGTGTGATTAGGACCAGGAGAGAATGCTGGCTGAGAGCTGATACTGTCATTGCCCGATGGAGCATGACACACCTGCTAAGCTGACCATCCTTCAAAAGCAATTACCATCGGTTCATCCACAAAAAAAAAAAAACATTAAATTTAGCATGTTGCCAAGTGATAGAATCCACTGCAGGGAGTTCTCCCCTTCCCCTCCCCTTCCTCCCCCGTTATTCCCCGGGCAGACTGGGAGAGCTGCCACAGAAGGAGGGAGGACTCGGAGGCACAGGCCTGGATGCAGCACAGCTTTAATGAGTCGAAAGAAGAAAAGGAGGTGGCTCCGAGGCAGCGCCAGGGGCAGCCGCTGAGGTGCGGTGGAGCTCCTGCAGGGTGTCCGTCTGCCTGCCCTGCAGAGGGAGGGAGGCCAACAGGTGCCAGCCACGCTGGTGCTGGGAGGCAGCGACAGCAAAGGGAAGAGGGCAAAAAGGCTGAGTGGAAGAAGGGGCCAATGGCACGGAGCTCCATCTCCGGTCCATGTTCTGAGGTCCTGAAGGTTCTTGCCCAAAGCTGTTGCCAGCACCTTTAGCAGGGGCGACACCTGCTGCCGCAGTAGCGGCTGGTGATGCAGGAGAGGTCAAAGCCCCCGGAGTTGATGGGCACTCCCTCAGAGCTGAGGATGCTGCCAACGGCAGCGGAGGTGGAGGAGCCCACGGCGGTGTTCTGCGGGAAGGAGCTGAGGATGGGGCCGGGCAGGGTCACCACCACGGCGGAGGGCTGGATGACGATGTTGGAGCTCTGGCACTGCCTGACACAGGGCTCGTTGCAGCTGCTGGCCAGCGGGGTCGGGCCGCAGGGCTGGCACGGGTTGCAGCAGGACATGGCTTGGGGCTGGAGGTGCACCTGGGAGAGAGGGCAGGGGAAGCCAGAAATGGGGAAACATGAGAAGCAGCACTGCACCCAACCACAGCGGGGCCACCGCATCTCCTGGCCCAGCACACGCTGCCCAGCTGAAAGCCCAGGAGCCACCTCAGCTACGTCCCAGGCTCTCTCTGCAGAAGACCTTCTCCCCCCTTCCCTCTCCCGTGAGAAGCAGCTCCCAGCCCGGGGCTAGCACAGCCCACACGAGCTGAGCCCTCCATGGAGGAAAGACCTGGTCTGGAAGGAGGAGGGCAAGAGACTTCACACGCACCTGATTCCCAAGGAGAAGGGGGCAAGAGAAGCGCATGAGAGCGCAGAGAGTCGGGCCGCCTTTTATAGCAGTCCTGCACTGCCTCGGGCCCAGAGGCACCCTCTGCGGAAGTAATAATTTTCTGACAAGTTCCTGGCAAATGCAGACCATCCCACCTAATGGTATGGGCTGTGTCCTGGTTTCCTGCACCGCTGCCTTTTCATTTCCTTGCTTACGGCACGTGCTTTCCCACATGAAGGCTGCTCTAAGTGCCGGCATGAGAAGGCCAAGGATTTCCGGGACAGGAACGTGCCGGCGCAGGAGGAAGACGCAGCTCAAGTGCTGGTGGCATCCCATGCGGAGAGGTGATGTGCGCCTGGCTCATTCCTGTGGGCTTGCTTGCGGCACAGTTGTCGGGAAAGGGGCACCGCTCCCATGCTTCTCATCTGCGTTGGCCCCAGGACTGCCATGGGAGAGGGCACGGCACATCCTTTCCTCTTGCTCCCCCCATCTCTCTCTGATGGTCGCTCATTGCCATTTCCTGTCTTTCTGTAAGTGTGCAGAGGTTTGCCTGGTTCCGTGCAGGCATGAATGAGCACACGTGTGTCAGCCTGTACTTGTGTGGGTCAGGGTGAAGACCTTGGCCTTCCCGGGGGTGTCCCTGGGCACTGCAGAGCAGCAGATTGCCCTTGCCAGCCAGAGCCCATTACAGCTGAGAGGCGGTGCCTTTGGCCGGGCAGAGAGGTGCCCAGGGAGCTGAAACGCAGCCTCTGCCCCCGCACCCCCACCTCTTGCTCTACGTACAGGGCCAGGAAAGCCTGCCCGCCTCTGCGGGCCCCTGTCCCTGAATCGGTCCCCTTATGGTGCCGTCTTGCTGGGGGCTGGGGCGGGACGCAGGCTCCTCGTGTCCAGGCCAGGGCCAGGTGCACTTCGGCCTGGTGCTCAGTGAGGCACGGCCTGAGACCTCGTGCCAAATGGGTGTGGAAGGGAAGGGACGGGGCTCCGCATGTTGCTCGGCTGTGAGATGGGGTGCCACAGGGGCAGTCGCGCAGCTCTGAGTCCAGCTCCTTTGGTGTTCAAGCTCCATGAGTTCCAGGTCACGCACAGAACACGGAGTCTGAAGGCCGAGCACGTGTGTCTGGGGAGGCAGAGACAAGGGGTTCAGGGGAAGGTGCCAAAACCCGGCTGCTTCTTCCTGAGCAGGTCAGGTGAAGTCCCTCTTTGCGCAGAAGGAAACTTGTGTGTGCTGACCGCAGCCCCCGCATCCGCAGCCCCCTGCGCTGCTGCGCGGTGGGGGAAATAGAAGAGCCGTGAATGAAGGAGGGAAGCTGAGGCTGTGGAGAAGACGTGGGGACGGGGTGGAGGCATCTTAAGGGCTTTTTTGCTGTTTCTCTCCACCCTGCTCTATTTTTCGTTGGCAATATGTTTGAGGAATGTTCCCCCAGTCAAGTCTGTTTTTCCAGTGAAAGTAACGGGTAAGTGATGCCCCTGGCTTTGCCTCGACCCACAGCCTCTTTCACCTTCTTTCCCCCTCTGTCGCGTTGCGCAGGGAGAGGGAGAGGGAGAGAGCAGCCTGGTGGGTCTGGAAGCCAGCCAAGGTCTTTTCAGTATTGCCCCACTTATGGTTCATGCAAGTGCCATGAGTGTTTGTCATTTATGTGCTTTTTTCCTGCTTTCTCTCTGTGCCATCAGGAGCAGACTCCTTCTGCCACAGATGTTCCCCTCAGAGGACAGTGGGCAATGATGCCCATTGGCCTCTGCAGGGACCCGCTGTACGGACGTGACGGAATGAGAGGGGACTTGCCGTAGCTACCCTTGCCCTCGGATGCACACCCTGCCCCTTCCTCCTGGAGATGGGTGGGGAGGTGAGGAGGAGGCGGCTGTGGGCTCTAGCCAGGGTGATTTCTCCTGCTATTCCCTCCTTCCGTCCTCGTCGCCACCTTCTGCCTGAGCCTTCTCCCCAGCACAGCTCCATCCAGAGCAAGAGGAACTGCCCTGAGTGCCCGTGGGGCTGCTGACCTCCCAGGGCCTCCTGCAGCACCGGGCTCGTCCCATGAAGACAGGGCAAGCTGGCATCACCATCCGCAGGGCTTGTTTGGAGGCCAAGGGGACTATTTCTGGGCAGACACACAGCACGGGAAGGGCTGATGGGCACGGGCTGTGCAGTGGCCAGAGATGTTGTCCTCAGCTCCGAGGGACAGCGACCAAAGGAGGCCATGGGGCTGTGTGTGCTGCCCTCCCATTGGTCTAGGAATGAGAAAGGATCCACTTGCTCCCCCATTTGTTCCCTCCCGGCGCATCTCCTTCCTCCCTGCGCAGCTTTAGAGAACATCCAGAGAGGAAAGGACCACACAGAGCCAGGGGCTGGGATGCTGCAGAGTTTAATGAGTCCAAAGAGGGAAACAAGATGTCTCTGAGGGGAGGCCACAGGGAAAGGGTCGCGCGGACAGCCAAGAGCCAGTGCCCCACAGAGGGAGAGGGACAGGCAGGTCCCCCCTAGGCTGGCTTTGGTGGGCCTCATGGCCCAGGGGAGTGGACAAAAACAAAGGCAAAGGAGGAAAAGGAGAGAGTGGAGGAAGGCAACGAGAGGCATTGGTCATGTTTCAAGAGAGCCCAGGCTGGCCCCTTCCTCAGGGCTGACACCCGTTGCAGGAGGCGTGAGGCATGCTCAGCCCCTCTCAAAGCAATGGCCAGAGTCTCCGTCGTTCAGCCTGGCATCATCTTCTGGGTTCCAGCGGATCCTTGTCCGGGCCGTCACCAGCGGCTTTAGCAGGGGCGACACCTGCTGCCGCAGTAGCGGCTGGTGATGCAGGAGAGGTCAAAGCCCCCGGAGTTGATGGGCACTCCCTCACAGCTGAGGATGCTGCCAACGGCAGCGGAGGTGGAGGAGCCCACGGCGGTGTTCTGCGGGAAGGAGCTGAGGATGGGGCCGGGCAGGGTCACCACCACGGCGGAGGGCTGGATGACGACGACGGAGTCCTGGCACTGCCTGCAACAGGGCTCGTTGCAGCTGCTGGCCAGCGGGGTCGGGCCGCAGGGCTGGCAGGACTGGCACGGGTTGCAGCAGGACATGGCTTGGGGCTGGAGGTGCACCTGGGAGAGAGGGCAGGGAGGAAGCAGAGCACAGGGACACCTCAGGAGCAGCCTGCAACCCCACCAAAAGGAAGCCAAGGCAGGGGGCTGCACAGCGGGAAACAAGGGCTTCTTTGCCCGAGCTCAGCGGGGTCCTGCGCATAGCAGCCAGGCCCAGGGATGCTCATCACTAGCCTGGAGCAAAGGGCCAGCTCAGCCCAGCCTCAGCCTGTCTCCGCGACAGACTGTCTCTCCTCTGACCTCTCCCGCCACCCCCGTCTCGGAGCACTAACATAAGACCAAGGAGCAGGTACCAGCTGAGCTGCCCTCGAAGGCTAGACCCTGTCCTGGAGGAGGAGGTGGAGGAGAAAAGGGGCTTCCAGCTCACCTGGTTCCCAAGGAGAAGGAGGTGACGGAAGCGGCTGAGAGAGCCATCAGTTGGGCTGGCTTTTATACTGGCCCCACGCTGCCTCAGGGCCAAGGCAGCCGCTGCATAAGCAGCAATTTTCCGGCATGCTGCTAATGAACGGAAACATCCCCGGTAATGACATGGCATGTGTTGCTCTTTCCCTCTACGCTGCCCTTGCGTTTCCTGGTTTATGTCATACCCGTCCCGTCACAGACGTCTCTTTTGAGAGCTGCGATGAGAGGGCCCGTGGTTTCCGGGGCAAGGCTGCCTCACTGTGGGCAGAAGACACGGCCTAAGTGCCAGAGGGGTCCAGTGCAGGCAGGTGATGTCAGCCTGGGCTCTCTCTTTTGGGTGTTTTTGTGATCCTTCAGACAGGAACGGCTCCAGCTGCTCTAGCCCTGCAAACTTGGTCTGCTGAGACCTGACCTTGTTTTCGCGTACAAACCAATGGGCATAAAAGGAGCACTGAGACTGCACACTGGTATTTTTGTAATGTCTGCAAGTTCCTCTTGATGTATTGTTCTTACGTAGATGTTTAGAGGAAGAAAGGAAAAGAGATCGTATAGGCCTTATCTTCCAGAATTATTGAATAACACAAAGTCAGGTTGGATGGAGCTTTGAGCCACTTGTCCAATGAAGAATGTCCCTGCCCAAGGCAGAGGGCTTGGAGCAGGTGATCTTCCATGGTCCCTTTGAACCCAAACATGCTACGAGTCTATCGTTCTATGAAAACGAGTTGTACGTAAGTAGGAATGGACTAAGTCCTTGGAGCCACACAGTGAAGCCGCTTCAATGCTAGAAGGGATGAAATGCTGAAGTACCAGGCATGGGCAGGTGATGTTGAATTGTGCAGGAAATTTTTGGTAAGATGCACAAGCAGAACGGAAGCAAGAAAGTTGATGTCTCCTCCTTCTGAATGAGACTGTCACTACAGGCCATTGGGTGACACAGAAAAAAGTGATGGACTCACACCCTTGTGAGATACTGTGGAAAGCAGCATGAGCTGCCAGGTTTGAGTATCAGGATGGACGTGAGCCTGCAATATAAGATTGTACAGATACATCGATCAGCATTTTTGAGAGTATAGAGAGTGAGACGAGGAATGAGCAGAAGGAATGAGCTAATAAGGTGATGGAGAGCTGGATACACAGTCCGGCAGTGTAAAAATAACTCCAGCTCTCGGGTGGATTCAGGGAGGTTCTTTGCCCTGTCTGCGGAGTAGTCCCTGGTGCTTCTCTGCGTGCCGGGTGCCACGCTGCCAGATAACATTGGCTCGTTGGGCAGTCCTTAATGGCATGGAATTTAACACGACTAAGTGCCAGATTCATGCACCTAGGACGGAGTAACACCAAATACAAGTATGAATTAGGAGATGAGTTTCTGGAGAGCAGCCCTGCAGAAAAGGATCTTGGAGTTGTGTTTGACAGCAGGTTCCATAGGAGTTAGCATTGTGCCCTGGCAGCAAGGGGGCAAACCTTATACCAGGGTGCATTAAGCACAGTATAACCAGCTGGTCAAAAGAGATGATTATTCTGTTTTTTATAGCATTGATGTGGCCTCATCTTGAGTTCTGTATGCGGTTCTAGGCCTCACAATTTATGGTGGCTGTTAAGGTACTTGAATGTATCCAGAGAAGGGTAACAAAGCTGGTGAAAGGGCTGGAAGGTATGTCCTATGCGGAGCAGCTAAGGGCTTTGGGTTTGTCTAGCCTGGAGAAGAGGAGGCTGAGGGGGAACTTCACTGCTCAATACAGCTTCCTGAGGAGGAGAAGCAGGGGTGGAGGTGCTGAGCTTTTCTCCCCAGTACTCAGTGACATGACGTGTGGGAATGGTTCAAAGTCACATCAGACGCGGTTCAGACTTGACATTCAGAAGCATTTTTTTGCTGAGCTGGTGGTCAAACACTGAAGAGGCTTCCTAGAGAGGTGGTTGACGCCCTGTGCCTGTCACTATTTAAGAGGCATTTGGACAACGCCCTTAATAACATGCTTTAATTATTCTTTGGCCCTGAAGTGATCAGGTAGTTGAACTATACAATCATTACAGGTCCCTTCCAGCTGAAAATATTCTATTCTGTTCTATTCTTTCCTATGCAATCCTACCTTATCCTATCCTATCCTGTCAGGGATGACTGGACTTCCAGAATGGGAGTTCACCTGTAGGTGAGCAAAGGCAGTGGGTTGATTGCTTTGATGATGTACAGCTGTGATCCTATAGCAGAGTGGTTAAATAGCTCTGAGGTGTGTGGGAGAGAGTGGGTGTCTGGATGAAGCAGAAGGATTGGGATGAGACAGAGGGAAGGAGCAGTGTGGTCTGGTCTGGTCTCTGGAGGATGAAGAAACAGTGCAGACTGTAGAGTTTGCCCAATGGTAAAGCTTTTTGCTGTTTGCTATTTTATTTGTGTTGTGCTATTTCCTGACTGCTGTAACTAAAATTTCAATGTTTACCCACATTTTCTCTGGCATGCTGCTCTCTGCCATGCTGATCTGTCACCTCTCCCTGACCAAGAAAAAGGTTGGTTTTTGTTTTAATTATGCTTTCAAGCTAAACCATACTTCTTCTGTCTCTGTAAAACACACATAAGGTTTGGTGGTCTGGGGCTGTGGCTGCAAAGTCAGAGCTGGGGCCAAAAAAGCTTCTCAGTACTCAGAGGAGTCGGAAAAAAGATTTCAAATACCTGTGTCCTGGTTTTGGCTGGGAAAGAGTTAATATTCTTCTTGGCAGCTGGTGCAGTACTGTTTTGAATTTGGGGTGAGAATAATGTTGATAGCACATTGATGGTTTTGGTTGTTGTTACTTAATGTTTATACTAAGTCAAGGACTTGTCAGTTTCTCAGGCCCTGCTAGTGAGAAGGTCTGGAGGGGCACAGGAAACCGGGAGGGGACACAGCCAGGACAGCTGACTCCAACTGGCCAAAGGGTTGTTCCATACCATATGATGTCATGCTTGGTATACAAACTGGAAGGGGTGAGCCAGGGCCTGGGACCACTGCTTGGGGACTGGCTGGGTATCGGTCAGCAGGTGGTAAGCAACTGTATTGTGCATCACTTCTTTTCTTTCCTCCATTCCCTTTGGATTTTGTTGCTCTCTCCTTCTTCCTCCTTTTCATTATAACCGTTAGTAGTAGTAGTATAGGTTTTCTTTTATTTAAATTATTAAATTGTTCTAATCTCAACCCTCAAGTTTTGCATTCCTTTTCAATTCTCCTCCCCATTTCTCTGGGTGATGGGGGAGTGAGTGAGCAGCTGTGTGGTACTTAGTTAAAGGCTGGGGTTGAACCACAACAACATGCCACAGGTAAAGCAGTGTCAATTTGGGGAATCTTATAAAATTTAATTTCCTGCAAATCAAAACAAATATCTGGTCACTGAGCTGGAGGTACTTAAGGAGAATAAGGACCCAATTTAGAGAAAAGGATGTTGTGGGACACAATGTCAAAGACCTGATGCCAGAATGCAGGGCTTGTTCCCCACTGCCTTAGAAGGAGCTGACTATGTCTTCCTCAGCTCCGAGAAACAGTGACTGAGCATCAAGGGACTCGTTGTCCTGTCCCACCCTCCCCTTCCTCTGGGAATGGTGAATGATCTGCTTGTGTCCCCACCTTATCCTCCACCACCCAAGGAAATGCTTTTCTTCCTCAGCAGCTCGAGACAATGACACCCAGAAAGGATTACACTGAGGCAGAGGCTGCGATGCAGAAAGCTTTAATGACTCTGAAGCAGGAAATGAGTTCCCTTGTAGAGGAGGCTGCTGGTGGTGGGAGATCACCAGCAGCTGCCAGAAGTTTGTGCCCGTCACCCATGGTGGAGATCCCACAGAGCAGCCATCTGCCTGCCCCACAGATGGAGAGGGCTTAGCAGATCCCCCCAGTTGTCTCTGGGAGACTTACAGCCCAGACACACAGAAGACAGGAGATGGGAGAGAGTCAAGCAGGGAAAGCAGACTTTGGCCATGTTTCAGAGACCCCAGCTCATGCTCAGCATCTCTGAAGTCAAGGGCCAGGAGCTCTGTCCTCAGTCTAGGTCTGGATTCCTGGGGGTCCTTGTCCGGGTTGTCACCAGTGGCTTTAGCAGGGGCGACATCTGCTGCCGCAGTAGCGGCTGGTGATGCAGGAGAGGTCAAAGCCCCCGGAGTTGATGGGCACTCCCTCACAGCTGAGGATGCTGCCAACGGCAGCGGAGGTGGAGGAGCCCACAACGGTGTTCTGCGGGAAGGAGCTGAGGATGGGGCCAGGCAGGGTCACCACCACGGGGGAGGGCTCGATGACGACGGTGGAGTTCTGGCACTGCCTGACACAGGGCTCGTTGCAGCTGTTGGCCAGCGGGGTCGGGCCGCAGGGCCGGCAGGGCATGCATGGGTTGCAGCAGGACATGGCTTGGGGCTGGAGGTGCACCTGGAGGGAGGAAGCAGAGCACAGGGACAGGTGAGGAGCAGTCTGCCACGAGTCCATCACCCCACTGTGAGCTCTTCAAAGACAGCTGCTGAGCTGCAGGGTAGAAACTGAGCAGAGGAGTTTCATGGCCTCATCCAGACACAGTTCGGCAAAGTACCACCATGCCCAGCCGAGCTGCTGCCTATCTCTTCAAGTAACAGCTCCCTCAGCCAAGCGCTAGGCCTTTGCCCTTCTCCCCCTCCCATGACAAGCAGCATCACAACCCAGCATCAGGTGGAGGATCACGCATCTGCGTGGCCACAGAAGGACATGGCGAAAGCGCTTCGGACTCACCTGGTTCCCAAGGAGAACGAGGAGAGAGAAGTGGATGAGAGAGCGAGGAGCTGCACTGGCTTTTATACTGGCCCTGACCTGCCCCAGGCCCACAGGTGGCTTCTGCGGAAGTGGCAATTTTCAAAGCTGCTCATGAGGTGAACGGAAAACATCCCAGCTAACAACATGGGCTGGGTGGCTGTTGTCCTGGATGCTGCCTTCTCATTTCCTGGCTAATTCCCTCACAGAGGCTTCCTCTGGGTGCGGGGACTGGGAGGTCCCAGGTGTCCAGGGCAGGAACGTGTTGGCATCAGGGTGCAGTGCACCCGAGTGTTGCTGGCCTGGGGCACGCTGGTGGGGTTGCTTCGGGCTGCGTTGACAGGAAGGGGCCCAGCTGCTCCCAGCCCTATAATCCTTGGCTGGTGACCCAAGGGCTTCCCTGCCTGAGGACATGCTGCGCCTTTCTTTTTGCTTCCCTCCCAACAGGATAAGGACAGCTTCCCTGTGTGGGCTGCCTGATGCTCCCCCAAGCCCTGAGGGAGTACTTGAGAGCCCCTTTTAGCCCCCACCCTCGAATACCACAGAGGTGCACGTCATGGCTTCCACAGAGTGCATCAGGTGGTGGGACTGGCTGATCCAGAGGTTTGGAGCTAGACAATATGTAGAAAGATAGAGTTATTACTTTCTATCAGGCATTACTTCTCTAAATGAAACTTGTTTAAACTTGAAACTTTACAGGCAGAAAGATGATATCTTTTTTGCAACCTGAGCATAGTAAGAAAATCCAAGTGATAAGGCTGGTTTTAAATTCTTTGTGGGGAATATTTGGACAGAGACCCAACCTCCTTGACGTTAACATTGTAAAACAACCAGACGAGTATCATGGTTACCTCTTTTCTCCAGCTTATGGAGAAAGTCTTTTTTTGGTGCTTTTATTGATGAAGATACAGCCACGGTCTCGTGGAACCACACCAAGGGTACGTGACCCTGGAGTGTACAATACTAACATTTCTGTAGCTTGCTTCACAACAGGGTATGCACACCTAGAGCTTTACAATCTCTCAGGTGCCCTGCAAAACCATTCCCTTTATCTTGTCACAGCCTCTGTGATATCTGTGAGTCATCTGGGGTGCTGGGACCCCCTTGCCCAGTGAGTTGATGGGCAAGTGTCTGCCAGATAAGCATATCATGGAGTTTGTGTCATTGGGCCCTAAATCTTAATGCTTCTTGCAGTCTAAAGAAAAGGGTAATTTCAAGGTTAAATGCATCACTTTAAGTGCAACAGAGGAAAGATCAATTTTGAGGCACTGAGGGATCTTGTGTTGTATTACAGTGCAAATCTAGGCAGTCACAACCTTAAAAAGGTTCTGATAGACCAGTGCTGTATCACCAGGAACAAGCAGAAGTGTGCAATAGATACCAAGGCCCCTTTGGAACATGCAGGAGGTAGTCTATGACAAAACAGTAATGACTGAAAATTTAAAAGCCTCTTTTATGAGCATGCACTGAAAGCACCCTTTTCTGCTCTCCTGGAAAGGCATAGCAACTGTAGGGAATTTGTAAAAAGTCTTCTGGAGCATCACAGAATGGTTGAGGTTGGAAGGGACCACTAGAAGTGACCTTGCCCAACCACACTTCTGAAGCAGGGTCACCTAGAGCAGGTTGCCCAGAATTATGTCTTGATGGCTCTTGAATCCCTTCAAGGAGGGAAACTCCACAACCTCTCTGGACAACCTGTTCCAGTGTTCAGTCACCATTACAGGAAAAAAGCGTTTTCAGACAGCCTCCTGTGTTTCAGCCTGTGCCCATCACCCATGGCACTGTCATGGGGCACCACTGAGAAGTTGTCTTTGCACCTTGCCTTCAGTTACTTATTTATACAGTGTATTGTGTTTACATGACAAGGTTTTGGCAGTGGAGGGGATTCCAGAGGTGGCTTCTGTGAGAAGATGCTAGAAGCCATTCCTGTGTTGGATGGACCCAGTTCCAGCTAGCTCCAAGAAAGACCCATCTGCGGCCAAAGATGAGCCAATCAGTGATGTTGCTAGCATTTCTCTGATAACATATTTAAGAAGAGGTAATAAATTGTTGTGCAACATCAGCTGGGAGAGAGGTAAGAATAGGTGAGAGGAAACAATTATGCAGACACCAAGGTCAGTGAAGGAGGGGGAGGTGGCATCAGAGCTCCAGGTGCTGGAGCAGATTTCCCTGCAGCCTGTGGTAGAGACCATGGTGATGCAGGTTGTCCTGCTGTAGCCTATGGAGGTCCACAGTGAAGTAGATATCCACCCTGGAGACCACAGAGGACCTCCTACCAGAGCAGGTAGATGTACCTTGAAGGAAGCTGTGAGCCCATTGAGAGCTGGAACAGGTTCCTGGCAGGAATGTGGTCCCACAGGGCACCCGTGCTGGAGAAGTCTGTTCCTGGAGGACTGCACCCCATGGAAGGGAGCCACACTGCAACAAGTTCATGAAAAACTGCAGCCTGTAGGAAGGACTGACATTAGAGAAGTTTGTGAAGGACTGTCTCCTGTGGGTGGGACCCCATGCTGGGGCTGGGGAAAAGCATGAGAGGGAAGGACCATCAGAGACAACATGTGACGAACTGACTGCACCTCATCATTGCCTGTCACCCTGCACCCCTTGAGGGGAGGAGGTAGAGAAGTCAAAAATGAAATTGAGCCCTGGAAGAAGGGAGGGTTGTGGGTAATGTGGATTTAGATTTGTTTGTATTTTTCGTTATCCTGCTCTAATTTTGATTGGAAATAAATTCTTGAATATAGAGGAATTCTAGAGGAATGAAGGCAGGTTAATTAACATTGATAATGTACAGCTGTGGGCTGGCTTCAGGGGTGGTGGGTTGGCTGATATGGATAATGTGCAGCCGGCTAGTTTGGGTAGTGCTGTGACAGCTGGGCTGAACGGAGGAGGAGCAGTGTGGCCTGGCATCTGGAGGAAGGAGAAACATCACGGACAGTAGAATCTGACCCACGGTAAAGCCTTGTTGTGGCCTGCTAGCCTGCCTGTGCTGTGACGCTCCAAGTTGACTCTGTGTTGCCAGCAATGGTAACTGCTAAGTGATTTCCCTGTTCTTATCTCAACCCATGGGCTTTCCATTGTATCTTGTGCCCCTACCCAGCTGAGGAGTGATAGAGAACCTTAGTGGGCACCTGGCAGCCAGCCAAGGTCAATCCACCACACATTATGAAGATCTCTCCTGAGCTTTCTGTTCTCTAGGGTAACCAGTTACAGTTCTCTCAGCCTTGCCTCATAGCAGAGATGCTCCAGTCCCTTAAATTATCTTTATGACCCTTCATTGACTCTTTCTACTGCATCCATATCTCCATTGTACTAAGGAGCCCAGAACTGGAAACAGTACCACAGGTGTTCTCTCATTGGTGCTGAGGGAAAGGATCACCTGCTGGTAACAGTCCTCCTAACGTAGTCCAGGTCATTGTTAGTCTTCTTTTAGGAAAGGGTCCATTTCTGGCTCATGATCAACTTGGTGTCCAGCAGGATAACCCAGGTAATTTTCTGCAAAGCTGTGTTCCAGTTGATCAGCCCCCAGCACAGAGGAACGACCCTGTCCTCCACCCTGCTCCTGTGGTGCTGGCAGTCTGTGGGGTCTGTGTAAGGGCAAGCCCCCGCACCGCAGGGTCCCCAAGCCTGCCGATGTGGGAAGGACTTGTGTAGAGGAATGAAGGCAGTGGGTTGATTAACATTATGTGCAGCTGTGGCCTTGCTGCAGAGGCAGTGGGTTGGTTGACATGGACGATGTGCAGCTGTAGCTCATACCCACAAAATGGTTAAATAGCCCTGAGGAGTGTGGGAGGAGGAGGCTGGATGGAGGAGGCAGCGGTGCTGGAGAAGGAAGAACCCAAATGTAGCAGAGAGAAGGAGCAGTGTGGTCTGGCCTCAGGAGGATGGAGAAACAGCACAGACAGTAGACTCTAACCCACGGTAAAGCCTTGTTGCAGCTTGCCAGCTTGCTTGTGCTGCAACAGACTTGGCCTGTGCATGGGGAGCTGCGATGCTGCATGAAGTACAAGGGCACGCCAGCCCTGGAGCTCAGGGAATGCTGATGGAGCTTGGTGCCTTGGGGAAGGCACCCCACCCCACGCTCCAGCATGTGCCCCATGGTTGGGCTGGTGCCAGCACTCTGACATTCGGGCACAGCTCGGGGATCCTGCTGAGTGCAGAGTCAAATCCCACTGCCATGTCTCTGCAGAGCTGGGGGCATCTCCTCTCACGCAGCACCTTTCTAGAGCAGAGGCCACTTGTGGGACTGTAGAGTTTCTGGGCCTGAAGAAAGCTGCTCCTTGCTAGGAGGAAAAAAGGCACCAAAGAGCACCCATGTGTGGTTGGTCACCAGTCAGTGTCATAAGGCTGTTTTCACCCAAGGGGGAGCTGGATTCACCAGGACAGGGGACTCTAGCACAAGGCCTGCTGCAGCTGGTAGCTACGCTAACTTGTGAGCTCCTCAGCCCTACACACGTGGGCTACAGAAGGGCTGTGGCAGACACTGTGCTGAAGGGTGACAGGGCTGCATGGGGAAGTTGTCCCTGCTGCCCATGTGCAGGCAGGCTGACCATGGCCCCTAGATCAGGTGATGGAGGGAAGGAGCAGGTGCAGTAGGGAGTGTGGGCCATCCCCAAGGCTATTCACCCATTCCCAGTTCCTGCCACCCTTTGGCAACTTCTTCTTCTGAGCCTCCTTGCCCAGCAGAGCTACCTCCAAAACAAGAGAAGCACTCTTCCCCAAGGCTTTACTGACATCCCCAGGACCTCCCACGTGCCCACAGTTCTTCTCTGGAGGACAGCAGTTGTCAGGAGTTCTCTTATTCACCAGTTCCAAGGAGATATTTCTGAGAAGAGCCACAGCAAGGAAGGAGTGATAGCTGTTGGCTGAAGATTAACTAGGCTCCTCTTTGTCAGCTTCAGGAGGCAGTGCCTGAAAGAAGACTCGTTGCATTCTGTTCCACCATCCAATGCCTCTAGGAGTGATGAAGGGTCCCCCTGTGCCCCCACCTGTTTCCCCTTCAAAGCAATGTCCCTCCCTCAGCAGTCAATGTGCGGATGAAAGACAACCAAAAGGACACAGACACAGTTGCAGAAAACTTTTAATGAGTCTAAAGAGGGAAAGGAGATCTGTCCAAGTGGAGACCACCAGTGCAGGGAGGAGCAGAAGCAGCCAAGAATCTGTTTGCCTTTTCCTGCAGCAGAGTTCCCACAGCGTATCCGTTGGCCAGCATGGCAAAGGGAGACAAGCTGGCAGGTCACTCCAGGCTGCTTTCTGGGGTCCTCACAGCAGGCTTTGAGGGCAGCACAAGACAAGAAAGAAGAGAGA
The DNA here is from genome assembly GCF_015220075.1 of Falco rusticolus. Classification (NCBI taxonomy): domain Eukaryota; kingdom Metazoa; phylum Chordata; class Aves; order Falconiformes; family Falconidae; genus Falco; species Falco rusticolus. Next base: position 5,521,414 of record NC_051204.1, on the reverse strand, counting down.
GAAAAAGTCCAAGTGGAAGAGAGGAAAGGTAGACGTTGGCCATGTTTTCAGAGAGCCCAGGGTGACACATTTCAGGCTGCCCTTGCAGGACAAGCCTGAGATGATCAGCTGCTCTTAAAACAATGGCACAAAGTTTGATCCTTTGTCCAGCATCGTGTTTCTGGGTTCCTGGGAGTCCTTATCCAAGGCTGTTGCCAGCACCTTTAGCAGGGGCGACACCTGCTGCCGCAGTAGCGGCTGGTGATGCAGGAGAGGTCAAAGCCCCCGGAGTTGATGGGCACTCCCTCACAGCTGAGGATGCTGCCAACGGCAGCGGAGGTGGAGGAGCCCACAACGGTGTTCTGCGGGAAGGAGCTGAGGATGGGGCCGGGCAGGGTCACCACCACTGGAGAAGGCTCGATGACAACGACAGAGTCCTGGCACTGCCTGCAACAGGGCTCGTTGCAGCTGTTGGCCAGCGGGGTCGGGCCGCAGGGCTGGCAGGGCTGGCAGGGCTGGCACGGGTTGCAGCAGGACATGTCTTGGGGCTGGAGGTGCACCTGGGAGAGAGGGCAGGGAGGAAGCAAAACATGGGGATGCATGAGGAGCAGCCTGTCGCCAAACCATGGGGGAGCCAAAGAACATGCAGGGCCGGAGGAGGAGGCTGTGCAGCGATGTATGAGGGTTCCTTGGCCTCATCCTGCCAGGGCCCAAAAAGAGCCACCAGGACCTATGTGGCTACTGCCTAACCCCTGTGACCAGAAGCCACTTCAGGACAGTCCTAGCCTCCCTCCATGCCTAACCTTCTCCCCACTTCCCTCCCCATGACAAGCAGCCCCTAGACCTGGCACAGAACAAAGTCGGCACCAGCTGAGAGGTCCGCTGAGGTGAGAGCTTTGAGAGACAGCAGAGAAGGAGAAGGGGCTTGAGACTCACCTGACTCCCAGGGAGAAGGAGGCAAGAGAAGTGGATGAGGGAGCGAGGAGCTGGGCTGGCTTTTATCATGGACCTTCAGTGCCCCAGGCTGCCAGAGGCATCCCTTGTGGAGGTGATTATTTTCTGACAAGCTCATCTTGAATGCAAAGCATCCCAGCTAATGCTGTGGGCCGTGTCCTGGCTTCCGGAATTGCTGCCTTTCCATTTCCTGGGCACATTCCCCGCTCAAGGCATCTTTGGCGTGACAGGATGAGAGACCCCAGCATTTCCCGTGCAAAACATGCCAGCGTGGGCAGGGGACTCATCTCACGTGCTGGAGGAGTCTGGTAAAGGTCAATGATGTCAGCCTGCGTCACTGCTTTGGGGCTTTTTGTGGCCCTGCTGGCAAGAAGTGTCTCAGTTCCTGTGTTTGACCCTGTCCTGCCTACCACTGCTCCCAGTAAAATTCTGCTTGCCTGTTTTTCCTCCTTTTCTGCACCAGGGAGAGGGTTTGGGCACGTCTGGGGCGTTTTCCTTCACCTGAGTGCTCTAGTCTTGCTGTGGTCATCCCCAGATGTCCATGGCAGAGTCCACGATTGGTTGTGTTCCTGTACGTGTTCTTTTGTTATGTGCACTCGTGTGCAGCTGGGTCTGTGTGAATGCACGTGGGTGCAGAAATGTCTGCGTGATTCCATGTTGATGTGCATGAGTGTGTGTGTCTCCCTCCTCAGGAGGGATTGCTCTGCTCACAGCAGCAGCATTCTCCACTGCTCTGTCAATGAGCTCCACAGAGTAGCCAGAGTCAGGAGGACCCTGACTGCACATGAACCATAACAGAACAAACCTGGCAGAGAATTGTCCCCAGCACAGGCACTGAAATGCTTTCTCCAGCCTCAGTGAGCTGTCCCAGACATTTTCCCAAATGCCACCGAGAAAGAGAGCACAGCTGACAAGGGTGGGCATCAGCCTGACCTTGGGCACTGGTGCCTGGGCCAAATTCAGGTGCACACAAGAGAGCCACCTCCAGAAGCACCACTGCTTCCAGAAGGGAGGAGTAGATGTTCAGTCCAGACTCAGTCATCCCATTTGGAGAGCTCTACACCCAGGTGAAATCAACCCCACACTGCTCACAAAGGTGTGTCTGCCATGTGGATGCATCTTCCCTATGAAATGGTCACATGGACTCCCTTCACTGTCAGTGCACAGCAAGAAGAGTTTGGAGAATGATTCAGCTATTCTGAAATGAAAGTCATATGAAGGCAGAAAGCAAGTGCCCTTTGGAAGTGCTAATGTCCTCCCGGCGTGTGTGCAGAGAGACTTGTGACCCAGCCAGCCTTGCACAGCTCTGCAGTTTGGGGACTTTGCCAGCCCCATTAAAGTGTTTCCACAACAAAGCCCGAAATGGGTGGAACTATGGACTGTTGAAAATTGATGTGGGGTTTTAGATGTGGAAATACCCTGACACATCTAGCATGAAGCACAGCAATTTGCGTATTTTTAATAAAAAATTAAAAAGTTCTTTCAGAGACTGGAGAGAGGAAAGAAGGGGAATGTAAATTTTATTGATGGTCTTATGCTAGAAATAATGACTATAGGTAGAGATATCAGACATTGTCAAATTTTATCATGAGCCAGAGTAGGATTCAATGAAACAGCCACAAGAGTGGGGCATAGATACACCCAGAAAATATCAAACTAAACAGAAAAATACAAACCTATTTCCTAAAGCAATGAGGCAGCTGCTGGGACTTCTTTAGGGGATTCAGATGAATCCCTGAAAAAATGGAGCACATAGCAAACTGCAATACAAACCTGTGGGAGGATCACTCCTCCAGTGTTCTATCAGAGGAGTGTTTCTGGATGGGGTTTGTGACCTTTTGCAAGCGCTGGTCTTTAGAGCACTGGGAGGCATTCAGGGTTTACCCAGGAATGAACAGGGGGAGATGGAAGCATTAGCCTTGAGGCTCAGCCCAGCCTAAGATGAGCTTACTGGGGAACTGGTGGCTTCTCACTGCCTGAGTTGCCCAGGTGCACTTACACTTTGGTGAGGAACTTCTGCAGGGCAGAAGTCGTGGGAGGGAGAGGGTGAATCTCTTTGCTCCCACTGAAGCCTGTTGAAAAGCCACTTCATTTCTTCTGGAAAGCCCGACCCAGAGCTTGCTTCACTTCTTTGTTCCTGAGTGTGTAAATGAAGGGGTTCAACAAAGGGGTTACAACTGTGTTGAAAGTATTCACGAGTTTGTTCAGATCCAGGGATTTCTGGGCTGATGGCTTGACGTACAGGAACATGGTGGAGCCATACCAGATCATGACGACACTGAGATGGGCAGAGCAAGTGGAAAAGGCCTTTTTCCGGCCATGGGCTGAGTGGATCCTCAGGATGGAGGAGATGATGTATATGTAGGAGACCAGGGTGACCACACAGGAGGCCACCACAACAATTAAGGAGACAAGGAAGGTTGCCAGCTCCACGGGCCATGTGTCACTGCAGGAGAGGGCAAGGCAGGAATCTATATCACAGAGGAAATGATTGATGACATTTGGCCCACAGAATGTCAGCCTGGATGTCAGAAAGGCCAGCACTGAGATGGCCAGAAAGCCTCCCAGCCAGGAGCTGAGTGCCAGCCGAGTAGAGAGGACGCTGTTCATGAGGGAGCTGTATCTCAAGGGGTAGCATATGGCTAAATAGCGATCATATGCCATCACAGACAGGAGAAAACACTCAGTGGAGCCTAGAGAGAGAAGAAACAACAGCTGGAGGATGCAAGCACTGAAGGAGATAGTCTGGCTACTCCCCAGCATGACTCCTATGGCTTTGGGAACAGCACCCGTAGTGTACCAGATCTCCAGAAAGGAGAGATTACAGAGGAAAAAGTACATTGGGGTATGGAGGTTACTGTTCATCCAGATGAGGGCTATGATGGATGCATTGCCTATTACTGTCAGGCAGTACATCAGTGCAAATGCCACCACAAGGGAGATCCGGGAATGCCACATGCCCGGGAAGCCAAGAAGGATGAATTCTTCCACACCTGTTCCGTTTGCAGTGGGCCTTGACGTGTTGAGGTTCATCTGCAAAGACAAATTTTCTGTGAGCATTTGCATGCCTGTGCTATCCTTCAGGTGCTACTGGTAGCGAAACAAAGCCATCATCCCTGAAAAAGCAGTCAGTGCAGAGCACGGGAAAACAGCATCTACTCTAAGTTAAAACTGCCAGGGAAATCCTTCCCCCAGAAACACCTTTGGGCAACGGGTCTGACCCTGAAGGTCAGGGTTCGCCAAATGAACCTGGATAATTGTTTATCCATGCCTCAGTGGCTTAAGACAAAGTCCTCTGAGCTGAATCCCATCCTCTAGGATGGTAGCTCTGCTGAGAAGGCAGCTGAACTGAGGGGTTTTATCTATGCCCTCCCTGCAAACAAGGGAGGATTCTTGATCAGTTATTTAGGGGAGAACTGATCTCATCCTCAGGTAGGTATCTAAGACAGATGGAGTTGAACCATCACCCAAAGGATTCCTTTCTCTCCTTTCTTCCTCCTCAGGAACTTACATCCCAGAAATCTCATGTGGCTAAAGAGCAGAGAAATCCCCCTTAATCTGGCTCTCCTTAAGTGTGCAAGGCACTGGAAGTCTAAGCTGTATGACTTAGGCAGGCTTCACTCACCAGCTCAGCCATGGAAATGATCCAAACAACATGTCTTCATGGACCATCCTTCAGATGAAGCCATGGTCCCCTTGGCTGAGGGAGAGCATTGGGAAGAGGTTGATTTATTTGGGGGAGCTCTGAATGCCGTGATGTCAAAGGAATGTCCACCTGTGCATGGACAGGTCTCACCTTGCCAACTCACTTCAAGCTGCATGCAACTGCCTGGGGTTGCTTCCTCTCCATCCACCTTGTAGGTACTGACAGCTTGTGCTGCTGATCTTCTTCTCCCCTTCACAGCCATCACTGCACTTCCACGAGGAGCTCTGTGTGCACACACAGTGGAAAGCCTCTGCAGTTTGTTTCCATCTAGTGAGAGCATACATCAGAGAGTCACCAGCATCATTAGCATAGGAACATCCCCACACCCACCTCATTAACACACTGAAGCTCAAACTGGCTAGACCTGGGAGACGGTTTGCTGTTTTCCTTCTGTGGCCCACAGGGAGTTTGACCTCTGGGGGATCTTAGGGGCTTGTGGAGATGGATAATGCTCCCTCTTCACACAGGCCAATTAAAGGCCAGCAGTGCAATTCTCTGGAGTGGCTCTCGGGCAGGGTGTTTGCCTCCTGCCCGCAGCTGTGGTATGTGAGTCTTGTCAGTAACTCGGTGATCTCTTGTGTACCCATTTGCTGATGCACAGGAGATGTCTGAAACAGCCATGTCCTGAAAGACTGGAAATGTCAAGTATTTGGTGCTGAACAGTAACAGGGGCTTGAAACCCCCAGGGTGAGAGATAACTAAAGGCGACTATGGGACACATGAATACTGAGAGAGTAAGTTCCAGGGATTCACCTACCTCGTTGCAGAGCCTCTAACTGCTGTTAAAGCCTAAGTCTTCAGTCCTCATTGAACTGATCTAAGTAAAGATCTAAGCGCAAAGTCAGAGCGGAGATGAGGAGGGGGGAATTGATCTCCCTTCCCTCCAAAGCAGGTGTCTCTGGGTGAGCTCCACTGATCATCAGTGGAGAGAAACAGGCACTGTCAAAACTCGGCTCTCTCCTGGCTCACACCATGCCCTGGCTATGCATTCCTCCTGCATTTCTGCATTGCCAGAGCTTCCTTTTCCCTCTCTTGATCTCAGAGCCTTCTGAGAGGACAGGGAATCAGGAGCAGGATGAAACACCTTTGCAGCAGTTCCCAGGTTCCTCACACTGTTGGCAGTGTTCTGGAGCCAGCTCTGAAGGGCCAGGCACCACAGGTGTTCCCCACAAACCCCAGGCAATGCAGCAGTGGAGACCAGAGACCTGGGTGAAAGCACAACTCTCCTCTGGTGTTAACGTTGTGGGAAGTAATTGGCATTATTTTGCTGTGGCATCCACACTGATCTGAGGTCCCCTATCCCAGCCAACACTAGGACAAATGACAAGACACTACCAAAGAGAGAGACACCTTCCAGGCCACCTACACCTACCAGACTGCTAACTTTTATGGCTTGTTCTAGTACCAGGAAAAGAAAGGCCAAGCCCCACGGCATGTGTTCTGTCAGGCAGTAGCTGGCCCCAAGATCTCAATGGGGGAGCAGTCCACCATGCAGAAGCAGGCAGTATGCCCACCAGGAGAAGAGCTGGCCTGCGGGAAGCTGCTTCATGCCTGGGGGAAGGCCAGGGGCCACAGGGCACAGACCACTGACTCTGTGAGTCACCATAGCCCTGCCCATCTGTGTATCTGCTGTGCTGTGCTGGGAACTATTTGTGGGACAGAGGGTATATAGGTGACCTGCCCTTGCTATCCTTGCCCTTGGATGCAGGCCATGCCCCATCATTATTGGGGCAGGTGGGAGGATAAGGAGGAGAAGGTCTTGGACTCTAGTAAATGCTTTTTCTTACTCTATCCCCACTCCTGCATCCTTTGCAGTAATCTTCTCACTGAGTTTCTTCTCTCAACACAAAGCTACTCAGACTATGAGGAACTCCATTCTTCACAGACTTCTGAGCTGCTGACCGCTCATGTGCTCCAGCAGCATCAGGATCCTCACTGAGGGACAGCAGTGGCTGGGCTCCCCATCTGCAGGACGTGCTCTGAGGCCAAGGGGCTGTGTCTGAGCAGAGATGCCATAACACAGACCCTGATTGCCAATGGCTTTCAAGAAGCTGACTATGTCTTCCTCAGCTCCAAGAAACAGTGACTGAGCATCAAGGGACTCGTTGTCCTGTCCCACCCTCCCCTTCCTCTGGGCATGGTGAATGATCTGCTTGTGTCCCCACCTTATCCTCCACCACCCAAGGAAATGCTTTTCTTCCTCAGCAGCTCGAGACAATGACACCCAGAAAGGATTACACTGAGGCAGAGGCTGCGATGCAGAAAGCTTTAATGACTCTGAAGCAGGAAATGAGTTCCCTTGTAGAGGAGGCTGCTGGTGGTGGGAGATCACCGGCAGCTGCCAGAAGTTTGTGCCCGTCACCCATGGTGGAGATCCCACAGAGCAGCCATCTGCCTGCCCCACAGATGGAGAGGGCTTAGCAGATCCCCCCAGTTGTCTCTGGGAGACTTACAGCCCAGACACACAGAAGACAGGAGATGGGAGAGAGTCAAGCAGGGAAAGCAGACTTTGGCCATGTTTCAGAGACCCCAGCTCATGCTCAGCATCTCTGAAGTCAAGGGCCAGGAGCTCTGTCCTCAGTCTAGGTCTGGATTCCTGGGGGTCCTTGTCCGGGCCGTCACCAGTGGCTTTAGCAGGGGCGACACCTGCTGCCGCAGTAGCGGCTGGTGATGCAGGAGAGGTCAAAGCCCCCGGAGTTGATGGGCACTCCCTCACAGCTGAGGATGCTGCCAACGGCAGCGGAGGTGGAGGAGCCCACAACGGTGTTCTGCGGGAAGGAGCTGAGGATGGGGCCAGGCAGGGTCACCACCACGGGGGAGGGCTCGATGACGACGGTGGAGTTCTGGCACTGCCTGACACAGGGCTCGTTGCAGCTGTTGGCCAGCGGGGTCGGGCCGCAGGGCCGGCAGGGCATGCACGGGTTGCAGCAGGACATGGCTTGGGGCTGGAGGTGCACCTGGAGGGAGGAAGCAGAGCACAGGGACAGGTGAGGAGCAGTCTGCCACGAGTCCATCACCCCACTGTGAGCTCTTCAAAGACAGCTGCTGAGCTGCAGGGTAGAAACTGAGCAGAGGAGTTTCATGGCCTCATCCAGACACAGTTCGGCAAAGTACCACCATGCCCAGCCGAGCTGCTGCCTATCTCTTCAAGTAACAGCTCCCTCAGCCAAGCGCTAGGCCTTTGCCCTTCTCCCCCTCCCATGACAAGCAGCATCACAACCCAGCATCAGGTGGAGGATCACGCATCTGCGTGGCCACAGAAGGACATGGCGAAAGCGCTTCGGACTCACCTGGTTCCCAAGGAGAACGAGGAGAGAGAAGTGGATGAGAGAGCGAGGAGCTGCGCTGGCTTTTATACTGGCCCTGACCTGCCCCAGGCCCACAGGTGGCTTCTGCGGAAGTGGCAATTTTCAAAGCTGCTCATGAGGTGAACGGAAAACATCCCAGCTAACAACATGGGCTGGGTGGCTGTTGTCCTGGATGCTGCCTTCTCATTTCCTGGCTAATTCCCTCACAGAGGCTTCCTCTGGGTGCGGGGACTGGGAGGTCCCAGGTGTCCAGGGCAGGAACGTGTTGGCATCAGGGTGCAGTGCACCCGAGTGTTGCTGGCCTGGGGCACGCTGGTGGGGTTGCCTCGGGCTGCGTTGACAGGAAGGGGCCCAGCTGCTCCCAGCCCTATAATCCTTGGCTGGTGACCCAAGGGCTTCCCTGCCTGAGGATGTGCCATGTCATTCTCTTTCCCTCTCTTCCTCTGTCCCACCCTACTTGCCCCAGTGCTCATTTGTGGTCATCTTCCCAGCCATCTGGGCTGCAGTGGTGGATTTCATTCTCTTCCTCCTCAAGCTTTCCATATGCCTTTTAAATATCTCAAAGGAGGAAAGCCCAGAAGCTCTCTGGGCAATGACAGTCCTTGGTCCCCTTCACCAGTTTAAAAAAGAGTTTGCTGATATTTAAGACTGAGCTTTCTGTGTTTCAGCCTGTGCCCATTGCCTGTGGTCCTGTCGCTGGGAGTTTCTAAGACGGGACTGGCTATTTTCTTTGCACTATGTATTGATTTTGCATGGCAAGGTTTTGGTAATACGGGGAGCCACAGGGGAGACTTCTGTGAGAAGCTGCTAGAAGTTTCCCCCATGTCCAACAGAGCCAATGCCAGCCGGCTCCAAGACGGATCCACCACTGACCACGCTGAGCCCATCAGCGATGGTGGTTGTGCCTCTGCGATAGCTTATTTAAGAAGGGATAAAAAAACCTACTCCTGTGGAACAGCCACCAGAGGACAGGAGTGAGAACATGTGAGAGAAAGAACCCTGCAGACACCAAGGTCAGTGAAGAAAGGGAAGGAGGAGGTGCTTCAGGTGCCAGATCAGAGATTCCCTGGCAGCCTGTGATGAAGACCATGGTGCGGCAGGCTGTCCCCCTCAGCCCATGTAGGTTAATGGTGGAGCAGATACCCACCCACAGCCCGTGGAGGACCCCACGCTGGAACAGGGGGATACCCGAAGGATGCTGTGTCCCCATGGAAAGCCCATGCTGGAGCAAGCCCCTGGTAGGACCTGTGACCCCGCAAAGAGAAGCCCACCCTGGAGTGGGTTTGCTGGCAAGGGACCCACACTGAAGCAGTCTGTTCCCAGAGGATGGAACCCCATGGAAGGGATTCAAGCTGGAACATTTAGTGAAGAACTTATGTTGGAGAAGTTCATGGAGGAATGTCTCCCATGGGAGGGACTCCATGCTGTAGCAAGGGAAGGTCATGAGAGGAAGGAGCAGCAGAGGCAATGTGTGATGAGCTGACCACAATCCTCACTGCCCAGCACTCTGTGCTGCTCAAGGAGGCGAGGAGGTATAGAACATCGGGAGTGAAGTTGAGCTTGGGAAGAAGGGAAGGGTGGGGGGAAGGTGTTTTAAGATTTGGTATTATTTCTCATTATCCTACCCTGACTGGATTGGCAACAAATTAAATTAATTTCCCCAAGTCGAGTCTGTTTTGACTGTGGCAGTAATTGCTGAGTGATCTCCCTGTCCTCATCTTGATCCACAAGTCTTTCATTATATTTTCTCTCCTCCGTCCAGCTGAAGAGGGGTAGTGACAGAGTGGCTTGGTGGGCACCTGGCGTTCAGCCAGGGTCAACCCACCACACCCTCCCTTCAGGTATTTATATAAGTTGGTAAGATCCCCCCTGAGCCCTCTCTTTGGTGTTGAACAGTCCCAGCTCTCTCAGCCTTTCCTCACAGGAGAGATGCTCCAGTTCATTCATCATCCTTGTGCCCCTTCTTCGGATTCTTTCCAGTAGTTCCATAGCTCCCTTGTACTGGGGAGGATAGAACTGGAACCAGTACTCCAGGAGTGGCCTCATCAGTGCTGAGTAGAGAGGAACCATCATGTTCCTCAACTTTCTGGCAACACTCCTCCCAGGGCAGCCCAGAACACCACTGGCTTTCTTTGAGGCAAGGGGACATTGCTGGCCCATTGTCAAGTTGGGGCCCAGCAGGACAACCCAGGTCATTCTCTGCAAATCTGCTTTACAGCTGGACAGTGCTCAGTACATACTGGTGCATGGGGTTGCTCCTCCCCTGGTGCAGGACTTTGGCTCCTCTGAGCCCATTTTGCCAGCCTGTTGAGGTCCCTCTGAATGGCAGCAAGATCCTCTGCTCTGCATGGGGCTTTTTGTAAAGCAGGGATAGACTATGTGAAAAAAATTTATCTGGTGCCTGGAAATTAGCTCAAGCAGCTACAGGTCCTGCCATTACCCAGAGAAACCATGAGGGCTGATGTGGTCCACTCTGTGGATGCTGAAATAGGGTACATTCTCCAGAAACCAGGTTTGATGGCCTATGAGATAGCTAGGGTCTATACAGCTCTGGAGTCCACCATGCACAAAAGACATGGTCCTGTTGGAGTAGGTGCGGAGGAGGCCACAAAAATGATCAGAAAGGTGGAACCTTTCCTATGAGGAAAGGCGGAGAGAGGTGGCATTGTTCAGCCTGGAGAAGAAAAGACTCTGGGGAGACCTTATTGTAGCCTTTCAGTACTTAAAGGGGGCTTGCAAGAAAGATGGGGACAAACTTTTCAGCAGGACCTGTTGCAATAAGACAAGGGGTAACATTTTTAAGCTAGAAGAGGATAGATTCAGACTAGCTATCAGGAAGAGATTTTTTAAATAAGGCCAGTGAAACGCTGGCACAGGTTGCCCAGGAAGGTAGCGGATGCTTCATCCCTGGAAACATTCAAGGTCTGCTTGGACAGGGCACTGAGCAACCTCATCTATTGAAGATGCCCTTGCTCATTACAGGGGGGTTGGACTAGATGACATTTAAAGGTCCTTTCCAACGCAAACTATTCTATGATTCCATGACTTGATGAATCCTTTGCTTCAAGAGGCAGTGCCTGAAAGAGGACTCGTTGCATTCTGTTCCACCATCCAATGCCTCTAGGAGTGATGAAGGGTCCCCCTGTGCCCCCACCTGTTTCCCCTTCAAAGCAATGTCCCTCCCTCAGCAGTCAATGTGCGGATGAAAGACAACCAAAAGGACACAGACACAGTTGCAGAAAACTTTTAATGAGTCTAAAGAGGGAAAGGAGATCTGTCCAAGTGGAGACCACCAGTGCAGGGAGGAGCAGAAGCAGCCAAGAATCTGTTTGCCTTTTCCTGCAGCAGAGTTCCCACAGCGTATCCGTTGGCCAGCATGGCAAAGGGAGACAAGCTGGCAGGTCACTCCAGGCTGCTTTCTGGGGTCCTCACAGCAGGCTTTGAGGGCAGCACAAGACAAGAAAGAAGAGAGAGAAAAAGTCCAAGTGGAAGAGAGGAAAGGTAGACGTTGGCCATGTTTTCAGAGAGCCCAGGGTGACACATTTCAGGCTGCCCTTGCAGGACAAGCCTGAGATGATCAGCTGCTCTTAAAACAATGGCACAAAGTTTGATCCTTTGTCCAGCATCGTGTTTCTGGGTTCCTGGGAGTCCTTATCCAAGGCCGTTGCCAGCACCTTTAGCAGGGGCGACACCTGCTGCCGCAGTAGCGGCTGGTGATGCAGGAGAGGTCAAAGCCCCCGGAGTTGATGGGCACTCCCTCACAGCTGAGGATGCTGCCAACGGCAGCGGAGGTGGAGGAGCCCACGGCGGTGTTCTGCGGGAAGGAGCTGAGGATGGGGCCGGGCAGGGTCACCACCACTGGAGAAGGCTGGATGACGATGGTGGAGCTCTGGCACTGCCTGCAACAGGGCTCATTGCAGCTGCTGGCCAGCGGGGTCGGGCCGCAGGGCTGGCAGGGCTGGCAGGGCTGGCAGGGCTGGCACTGGTCACAGCAGGACATGTCTTGGGGCTGGAGGTGCACCTGGGAGAGAGGGCAGGGAGGAAGCAAAACATGGGGATGCATGAGGAGCAGCCTGTCACCAAACCATGGGGGAGCCAAAGAACATGCAGGGCCGGAGGAGGAGGCTGTGCAGCGATGTATGAGGGTTCCTTGGCCTCATCCTGCCAGGGCCCAAAAAGAGCCACCAGGACCTATGTGGCTACTGCCTAACCCCTGTGACCAGAAGCCACTTCAGGACAGTCCTAGCCTCCCTCCATGCCTAACCTTCTCCCCACTTCCCTCCCCATGACAAGCAGCCCCTAGACCTGGCACAGAACAAAGTCGGCACCAGCTGAGAGGTCCGCTGAGGTGAGAGCTTTGAGAGACAGCAGAGAAGGAGAAGGGGCTTGAGACTCACCTGACTCCCAGGGAGAAGGAGGCAAGAGAAGTGGATGAGGGAGCGAGGAGCTGGGCTGGCTTTTATCATGGACCTTCAGTGCCCCAGGCTGCCAGAGGCATCCCTTGTGGAGGTGATTATTTTCTGACAAGCTCATCTTGAATGCAAAGCATCCCAGCTAATGCTGTGGGCCGTGTCCTGGCTTCCGGAATTGCTGCCTTTCCATTTCCTGGGCACATTCCCCGGTCAAGGCATCTTTGGCGTGACAGGATGAGAGACCCCAGCATTTCTCGTGCAAAACATGCCAGCGTGGGCAGGGGACTCATCTCACGTGCTGGAGGAGTCTGGTAAAGGTCAATGATGTCAGCCTGCGTCACTGCTTTGGGGCTTTTTGTGGCCCTGCTGGCAAGAAGTGTCTCAGTTCCTGTGTTTGACCATACCCCACCTAACACCGCTCCCAGTAAAATTCTGCTTGCCTGTTTTGCCTGCCCATGTTTTACACCAGGGAGGGGGACAGGGGAAGATGTGCAGGCTGCTTTTCAGAAGAAAAGGCCAGATAGCAAATAACATAATAAAATGGCTGTTTTAGTAAGATAGAATAAAAAGACAAATAAAGCTAACGAGTAAACCTTTCGTCCCTTCAGATGCTGGGAACCCTGTGTTCATGCAGCATCACATGGACCCAGGTAGACTTTGCCAAGGCACACTGCGCAGATCCCTCCCATGGAGATCTTCAGATTCCTCCCCCCCGCATGCCATGGTGTCTTTTATTTTACTTAACAAATAAAAAAAAAAAATCCTGTATCTTCTCCTTACACACTGGAAGGTTATTTCTGCCATGACACTCACCAGGGTGCAGCACATGATGGCACTGGGCACTCCAGCAGATTCCCTTGCAGCAGTTACTCATGCTGGTGTACAGGCTCCTCAAACCTTTAGTGCAAGGTCCAATAGAGCAGATAGGTCTTTCCTAAGAACACTGACTCCTTGAATACTATGCTTTCTTCACAGCCTCTGATACAACTCCCCTCTGTGCAATACCATGATCACATGTAGGACCTTGTCCTTCCCTGCAATGCTCCCCCCAAATCCCCGCTGGTGTCCCCAGGGTGTCCCTAATTGAGTGCAAAGTTGCTCATGTTTATGCATGTGTTCTCTTATCTGCACTGGTCTGCATGCTGGATTTGTGCAAGGGGCCCAGGGGAGGGTGGTCAGCAACATAAAACCAAGCTGGAGGCCAGTGACTAGTGGTGTGTTCCATGGATCAGTACTGGGTCCTGCTGAACCTCTTTGTTAATAATCTGAATGATGGAACAGATTGTACCCTCAGCAGGTTTCTAGACAACACCAAACTGGGAGGAGTGGCTGATATACCAGTATAGAGGAATGAAGGCAGTGGGCTGATTACATTGATAACATGCAGCTGTGGCCTTGCCGCAAAGGCAGTGGGTTATTGTCATGGACGATGTGCAGCTGCAGCTCATCCTGCTAAGTGGTTAAATAGCCCTGAGGCGTGTGGGAGAGAGGCTGGTTGGAGGAGGAGCTGGATGTAGCCGAGAGAAGCAGCAGTGTGGCCTGGCCTCTGGAGGATGGAGACACAGCATGGACAGTAGGATGTGACCCATGGTAAAGCCTTGTTGCAGCTTGCTAGTTTTGCTCATGCTGTGACAATTGGTGTCCCATGTGAGGAAAACTGATTTGGACTCAAATTGCAACATACCAGAGGGTCTGGCCACCATCCAGGGGGACCTCACCAGGTTGGAGAAATAGGCTGATTGGAACCTCATGGAGTTCAAGAAGGAAAAGTGAAAAATTCCTGCCCCTGGGGAATAATAACTCCATGTACCAGGGCAGCCTGGGGTCACCCAGCTAGAAAGCAGCTTTGCAGAAAAAAAAAAACTAATGGTCTGGTAGACACCATGTTGGCCATGAGCCAGCAATGTGCCACTGTGTCAAGGAAGTCCAATGGTATCCTCGGCTGCCTTAGACAAAGTATTGCCAAGAGGTCAAGAGAGGTGATTGCTCCCCTGGATTCAGCACTGATGGGCCACAGCTGGAGTTGGCATCCTCTCCCATATCTACTTTACGACCAAAGTGGTGACAAAAGGTTTCAGTAAGAGGATGGTAGGGTGAGTGGAACATTGGCTGGACTACCAGGCTCAAAGAGTTGTGAGTAGTGGTGCAAAGCCCAGTAGGCAGACAATAGTGGGGTCTCTCAGGGATCAGCAGTAGGATGAATGAATTTCCATGAATGCCAGAAGTAGGAAGGATACTTTCCACAAGTTTGAGGATGATGTTCAATCACAGGGAACAGATGGTACATCTGTAGAGCCAGATTGTTCCCAGCAGCAGCAGGAACTACCTGTTCAAAGGAAAGAGAAGACTGACCAGCCGTGGAAGTGCTCTGCAACAGGCGGAGTGGCAATGAACAGCTGCTGGAACATGGGGAGTTCTCCTTCAGCCACAGGCTAAAAGAAAATCTGAGAACTGGCATGGCTGTCCCTGGCAGCTTCTGCAATCTCCATCAGAGCAGCCTGATCTAAGGGGAACTGTTCCAAGCAGGGGCTGATCTCGATGACCTTGGGAGCCCATTCTGCCCCAGCACCGTGATCCCCCAACACTGCTGCTCACCCCGACCCCTGCACGGGCGCTTTGTCCCCACACCGCCTTTGCCTCTGCACAGCTCTTGGGGCTGGGGTGCAGGGAGGCTGCGGGGCTCCTCGCTGCCGCCCGCAGGGATCCGAGGCCGCCGGTTCCAGCCCCTGAGCTGGGAGACAGCGCTGGGAAGCTGCTCCATCCCCTGGATCAAGGTGCTGCTGCTGGCGCTGCGCAGGCGGCTTCTGGCTCAGCCCTGGGCGGCGCTGGCGGGGGGGTCGGGGGGAGCGGGGCGGCCGGAGCGGGGAGCCGGGGCCGGCGGGGGGGGGGGTGGGGGGGCGCGGGGCGGCCGGAGCGGGGAGCCGGGGGGGGTCGGGGGGAGCGGGGCGGCCGGAGCGGGGAGCCGGGGCCGGCGGGGGGGGGGGGGCGGGGAGAGCGGGGCGGCCGGAGCGGGGAGCCGGGGCCGGCGGGGGGGGGGGCGGGGAGAGCGGGGCGGCCGGAGCGGGGAGCCGGGGCCGGCGGGGGGGGGGGCGGGGCGGCCGGAGCGGGGAGCCGGGGGGGGCGGGGCGGCCGGAGCGGGGAGCCGGGGGGGACGGGGGGGCGGGGCGGCCGGAGCGGGGAGCCGGGGGGGGCGGGGCGGCCGGCGCGGGGGGCCGGGGGGGGCGGGGGGGGCGGGGGGGGGCGGGGGGGGCGGGGCGGCCGGAGCGGGGAGCCGGGGCCGGCGGCGGAGCGGCGGGATGCGGCGGGGCCGGGGCTGGTGGCTGACGGCGCTGGCCGCCGTGCTCCTGGGTGCGCGGGTCTGGCGGGGGTCGGGGCTGAGCGGGGGTGGCCCCCGCAGGTCCCTGGAGGCTGCTGTGCGCTCTGGCTTCTTCCCGGAGCGCTGCCCCCCCGAGCCGCCCTCCCGTCCGTCCCTCCCTCTGCCACCGTCCCGCGTTCCCTCAGGAAACATGGCGCTGGCCGCTGCGCAGCCCCCGCTGCCTCCGTCCCCCCGTGTCTCCCCGTGCAGCGCCTGCAGTCACTGCTTCCCCTCTGCCTTCCTCCCCCTCGTCCCGCTGGTTTCCCCACTGACCACCTTCCACCCGCCGTCCGCGCACTCCTCTCTCCACCGACTGTTAACGGACGCTTCTGCCAATGCACAGGCCGACACCCTCTGGAAACCTCTCCTCTCCGGATGCTCCTGACTGGGTTTTGTTCTGGGAAACAGCGGGCAGGGCTGGGCACAAAGCCGGTTTTGAGGATTCTCCCTTCTTTTTCTCCTCGGCAGTGGCCGCGGCCAGAGCCCAGGTGCACCAGAAGCCATCGGCGGAGACCACCGAGGGGACCAGCATCAGCCTCAGCTGCTCACACCCCAGTATAAAATCTTACGACTTCATCTACTGGTACCGCCAGCTCCCGGGCCAAAGCCCCACGTACATCGCGAGCGGTAGCGAAGGGACCTCACTGGTGCAGGACCCTCCGGGGCGGCTCTCGGTGGCGGCAGACCGGCGGTCCAGCTCCCTGTGGCTGACCCGGCCCCAGCTCCGGGACGCGGCGGTGTACTACTGCGCCGTGGGAGAGACACGGGGAGCGGGGCCGGGGCTGCGGCCGGGCACGAACCGCCGGGGGGGCGGACCGGGCGGCTGGGGCGGGGGGCAGGTCCAGCCAGGCCCGCCAGGGGGCGCTGCCGCTCCGCCCGCCACCGGCCCCGGCCCCTTGGCACCGCGTGCACAGCCGGCCGTGCAGCCTCAGAGGATGCCCAAGCGCCTCCTGCCTTGGAGGGCTGTGAGAAGCCCAGCTGCGCCCTGGCTGCCACGCTGACAGCCTTCCCCTTGGCCCTTGCAAACCTGCACACTGGAAGGGTCACAGTTTGGTGCCTTTCCTTGCTCTGAGCACTTTTAACAATTTCTTCTCCTTCTGGCAGTGTGTGCACACCTGACTCGGAAGAATCTCTTCTTCATCCCCTCCCATCAGGTATCTGCACTCATAGCCAAGGTCCTCCCGAGCCTTCTCTTCCCCGGGATGAACACTGCCATCCCCTCAGCCAGTCCCCATAGGAAAGATGCACCATTTTCCTGGGCTTGCTCCAATAGATTGTGCTGGGGAGCCCAGAACTGGACCCAGCACTCCAGAGGTGGCCTCACCAGCACTGACTAAAAAGGAAGGATCAGGTCCCTTTTCCTGCTGGCAACTCACGTCCTACTGCAGCCCAGGATGCTGTTGGCCTTCCTTGACACAAGGGTGCATTGCCAGATCAGACTCAGGAACACCCCTGAGATGCTGAAGCAGAGGGCGACACGGCAGTGAGTGTTCAGGAGAAGTATCCCAGACGCTTGTCCAACTCTTACTCTTTCTTCAGCGTCCACCAATGACCAGTGTTAGAGGAGGGGGCTCTTGGTAGGAGACGTGACTGCTTCTGTGGCTTTCCCTCCTGGCCAAAGAAGCCAAAGGAGCAAAAATGTCTTCCTAGCTCTGCATCTGGGGATTAGCAAAAGCCTCCACAGGTGAGCAAGACCCATCAGCCAGACACTGGACAAGATTCTCTGTTGAACCCCTTGAGCTATCCCCCCTGCTTTTCACATATCCCTTCTCCAGCTCTGGGGACTCACCAGTGCCTGGCTGAGAGGAGTCCCCACATCCCTGAGACCCTGTGAGTTCTCTGCCTGATAGAAAGATGCTGGTGGCTACAGTTCTGGGATTGAAAAGCAAATTGCTGGCCCTGGAGAGGGGAGGCTGTGGGGGAAGCTGACAAAAGCAGCCGTGGTGACAGGCCAATGTGGTCTAACTACTGGAGTGATGTCACCTCAGTAGGCCATGACACAGAGGCTGTTGGCAGCAAGGCCTTCTGAGGTGACAAAGACATTTTCAGGTCTTTTGGAAGAGAGGGAGTGGGGAATATGTCCAAAGGTGACATGGGCCAGAGGGAAAGAGGAGACAAAGGGAGTGAGGCATCTGGAGAAAAGTGTCTCTGTGAGGTACAAGGAAGATGGATGAGAAGCCCATTCCCACCTGGATGGGTAAGAAAGGTATCACTCAGATCCCACCTGGAGGTGGAATTCGTGCTGGACTGCATGTACGTAAAGACATCAGAGAGGTCTTGTAGGAAATATAGTACATCTGGAAGAGCAAAGAATAAATATTTTGGAATATTGGAAACATGAACTGGCTCTTTCCAGAATTACATTTCACGTGTCCTGAGTGTGGTTTTACAACCACATTGCATCAAAACCGCTCATTTGCCTATCTTTCCCTTTTCCTTCATGTTTGTAATATCTTGGGTGTCCTGGAACATGAATGTCATGGCTTAGCACTGCTGCAGGTGTTGCAGGGAGACACTCCACACACTGAGCTCAACATGGGGTTTGCCCCCAGAGCCCGTACCCAAAAGACTCACTTTCTCTGGGGACAGGAGCCTTTCAGCATCTTCAGGGACTTGCACACCTCAGCAAGTTCATCAGAGGCCACTGTAAGGGCCTGTTAGTCTAATCTCAGTGCCTGGGAAAGTTATGGAGAAGATCATACTGGCTGCTGCTGAAAGGTATTTAGAGACCAACGCAATCACCAGGCACAGCCAACATGGCTCCATAAAGGGAAAGTCCTGCCTAACTAATTTGATACCCTTCTGTGATAAGGTCACCTACCTAGTGGATGAAGGGAAGGTGATGGCTGCAGTTTTTCTGGCTTTTAGTAAGGCTTTTAATAGTGCTCTCACAGCATCCTGGTGGACAAGTTGACCGACAGGGAGATGAGCAGGTATGTGGTGCACCGGGTGAAGAACTGGCTGAACGGCAGGGCTTGACGGGTTGTAGTGAATGGGGCTACATCTGGCTGGCAACCGGCTGCCAGCGGTGTTCCTCAGGGCTCACATTCCAGGGCCAATCCTGTTTAGTATTTGTATTGATGATCTGGATAGAGGACTTGAATGCACCGTTAGCCAGTTTGCTGATGATACCGGACTGGGAGCTGCTGTTGAGCATCTCGAGAGACAAGAGGGCTTGCAGGGGTCTCTGGATAAATAGGAGCACTGGACAGTTAGTAATGGTAAGAAATTTAACAAGTTCAAATGCTGCACTCTGCACCTGGGATGGAGTAACACCAGACACAGGTATAAATTGGGAGAGGAGTGTCTAGAGAGCAGTCACACAGAAAGGATGTTGATTATTTGAATGCCCCCAGAGGAAGGCAGCAAGGCTGGTTAAAAGGCAGTAAGGTATGCCCTGTGAGGAGTGGGTGAGCGCCGGGTTTGTCTGGTTTGGAGAAAAGGAGGCTGAGGGGCAACCTCATTGCTCTCTACGGCTCCCTGAGGAGGGGGAGTAGAGAGGGAGGTGCTGAGCTCTTCTCCTGGGTTCCAGGGAGAGGGCACATGGCAATGGTTCAGAGCTGCATCAGGGAGGTTCAGATGATATTCAGAAGCATTTCTTTGCAGAGTGGTCAAACACTGGAACAGGCTTCCTGGAGAGGCAGGTCGATGCCCTGTGCCTGTCAGTGGTTATGAGGCTTTTGGACAATGCCTTTAGCACCATGCTTCAATTTTTGTTCAGCCCTGCAGTGGTCAGGCAGTTGGACTAGGTGGTCACTGCAGGTCCCTTCCTTCCAGCTCTAACGTTCTGTTCTGTTCTACTCTGCTGCATTCTATTCTATTCTATCCCTCACCTAGCCCAGAGGTTGTCCTTACCTTAGTACTAGGGGGAGACACTGCCTGCTTCCCCATGGCACCTGGGGTCTGGGGCTCTTCAAGCTGCTGAATCCCAGACAAAATCTCCCTTTCACCTGCTTTACGCTGCACAGCTGGCTCACTTGCAACTGCTCGCCAACTGACAAATGCCAACTGCTTGCTGTCTGTTATGCCTGAGAGTATTTTGTGGTGTTACAGTTCCTGGCAAATGCTGTATCAGGAAATACCCTTTTATGAAATCTGTGAAGAACTTCAGTTTTGCTCTTCTGCTCATTACAGGGCTTTTGGTAAAGCAGCGATGAACTGTATGAAAAAAAATTATCTGGTGCCTGTAACTTAGCTCGGACAAGTATGGGTGCTGCCCTTACCTGGTGCAGTCTACTCTTCGGATGCTGAAATGAGGGGCATTCTCTAGAAACCCAGTCTGGTGGCCTATGAGAGAGCTAAGAGGTACATGGCCACTCTTCAAAAGTACTTGGCACAGCAGAAGCAGAGCAACCAGAAAAGTGGAAAAGTAACTCCTGCTTTCCCAGAAGAAAACAAGACAGAGGTGTAAAAGCCCCTGGAGACTCTTGAGGACTCCAGCCATGTTGTTCAGAAAGGGCCTGATAATGTGCATCCATGGTATTGGAGAAATATGGAAGTGTTCCGAGGTAAACTAGGGCAGCACAAACATATTTTTTCTTGGGAAAAACATCCCCAAGGCTATTTACCCATTCCCAGTTTCTGCCACTCTTTGACAACTTTTTCTGAGCCTCCTTGCCCAGCACAGCTCCCCCCAAAGAAGCAGACCACTCTTGCTTGTAACTAGGGTTACATCCTAGAGTAACTAGGATGAAAGGTCCGCCTGTGCCCCTACCTGATTCCCTTCACATGCAATGGCTTTCTTCACCAGTCAACATGCAGATGAAAGACCACCTAAAGGGCACAGACACAGTTGCAGGAATTTTTTAATGAGTTTAAAGAAGGAAATGAGGTCACTCCAAGTGGAGGCCCTCAGTCTGAGGAGGAACAGGAACAGCCAAGAATTTCACTTTTCCTATCAACCAGCCCCACAAGAGGAGACAGGCTGGCAGGTCATTCCAGGCTGCTTTCTCAGGGCACAAGACAAGAAAGAAGAGAGAGAAAAAGTCCAAGTGGAAGAGAGGAAAGGTAGACGTTGGCCATGTTTTCAGAGAGCCCAGGGTGACACATTTCAGGCTGCCCTTGCAGGACAAGCCTGAGATGATCAGCTGCTCTTAAAACAATGGCACAAAGTTTGATCCTTTGTCCAGCATCGTGTTTCTGGGTTCCTGGGAGTCCTTATCCAAGGCCGTTGCCAGCACCTTTAGCAGGGGCGACACCTGCTGCCGCAGTAGCGGCTGGTGATGCAGGAGAGGTCAAAGCCCCCGGAGTTGATGGGCACTCCCTCACAGCTGAGGATGCTGCCAACGGCAGCGGAGGTGGAGGAGCCCACGGCGGTGTTCTGCGGGAAGGAGCTGAGGATGGGGCCGGGCAGGGTCACCACCACTGGAGAAGGCTGGATGACGATGGTGGAGCTCTGGCACTGCCTGCAACAGGGCTCATTGCAGCTGCTGGCCAGCGGGGTCGGGCCGCAGGGCTGGCAGGGCTGGCAGGGCTGGCAGGGCTGGCACTGGTCACAGCAGGACATGTCTTGGGGCTGGAGGTGCACCTGGGAGAGAGGGCAGGGAGGAAGCAAAACATGGGGATGCATGAGGAGCAGCCTGTCACCAAACCATGGGGGAGCCAAAGAACATGCAGGGCCGGAGGAGGAGGCTGTGCAGCAATGTATGAGGGTTCCTTGGCCTCATCCTGCCAGGGCCCAAAAAGAGCCACCAGGACCTATGTGGCTACTGCCTAACCCCTGTGACCAGAAGCCACTTCAGGACAGTCCTAGCCTCCCTCCATGCCTAACCTTCTCCCCACTTCCCTCCCCATGACAAGCAGCCCCTAGACCTGGCACAGAACAAAGTCGGCACCAGCTGAGAGGTCCACTGAGGTGAGAGCTTTGAGAGACAGCAGAGAAGGAGAAGGGGCTTGAGACTCACCTGACTCCCAGGGAGAAGTGGAGGCAAGAGAAGTGGATGAGGGAGCGAGGAGCTGGGCTGGCTTTTATCATGGACCTTCAGTGCCCCAGGCTGCCAGAGGCATCCCTTGTGGAGGTGATTATTTTCTGACAAGCTCATCTTGAATGCAAAGCATCCCAGCTAATGCTGGGGGCCGTGTCCTGGCTTCCGGAATTGCTGCCTTTCCATTTCCTGGGCACATTCCCCGCTCAAGGCATCTTTGGCGTGACAGGATGAGAGACCCCAGCATTTCCCGTGCAAAACATGCCAGCGTGGGCAGGGGACTCATCTCACGTGCTGGAGGAGTCTGGTAAGGGACACCCAAGAAAGACTAAACAGCTCTCTTAGGCAACGCACAGAGCTTGGAACGCATCCTAGGGTGTTCAAGGAACCAACTGGACAGGCCCTGCTCATTTCCTGGAATGACGATGGAGCAAATACTCTCAGAAGCCATTCCTAAACTGATAAAAGGTAAGAATGTGACTGGGAAGAGCTCACATGGGTTTACTGAGGGCAAAGCATGCTCACCAACCTCATTGCTTTCTGTGAGAAGGTGTCTGGCACTGTGGGGAAGGAGAGGGGCACTGGCTGGGGTCCACCTTGACTTTAGCAAGACCTTTGGCATACCCTCATAGGTGCACACACAAAGAACCGTGTACACACAGAGGTACTCACATTCCAAGGCAGGCACACACACAAATATGTGTGCTGGTGGCAAATTTTTATTGTACCCCTTGAGGCTAATTAGATGCATGCTTTTCCTACATATATGTAGACCAGTCACACACATTCGTGCTCTCTTGCGTGAAGGCATGTGTAAATGCTAAAACACATACACGCCTGTGGATACAGTTGCCTACGCACACGCACAGACAACATTTGTGCACACCCATGTTTGCATGTGCATTACCACAAGCACACACATACGCATGCGAACACACCCAGGAACACAGCCAAAAGAATTTGTACATGAGCATGATGGTGTTTACACACCACTGAGACCCAGGACTCCCAACACCAGCTCTCAGCCCCTCCAGACCACTCTAGGCAAGTCCTTCAGACCCTACAGCAAGGAATCAGTTAATGGCCAGCTCCCTCAGCTTTAGTGAAATCAAAGGTTTGGCAGTGGTTTACTCAGCTGTTTTCACATAGGGCAAACAACAGCAGAGTGGAGGTTTTCATGGCCCTTCCAGACATTCAGCCTCTCCATGTCTCAAGTCTATGTGTGAAGGATAATATAAAAGCTGGAGAACAGCCCCATTGCTGCAGCCCCCCAGAGAATTCCCATATTACAAGGGAATTCTTATTGCAAGAAAAAATATCCCTCAGTGTCAGAAGCTCCCAACTGACCTTGGTGATCTCCTCAAGGGACTGGGACCAGCCCCTGCCCTTGCAAAGGGAGCGGTGCCACAGTGAACGCTCATGTGGCAGCGGAAGGGTGTATGTCTGGGACAAGCCAGACTCCCCTTGGGCTACAGACACTGAGACTGGGCCATCAGAAGTGAGGCAGCAGTGAACCTGTCTCGAGACTCACTTCAAGGTAGACACCCTCTCTTCTAAAGGCAAAGAAATGCAGGAGCAACACTAATTTACAGAGCAGCTGACAAAATGCTTTGGCTACCCTGTGAATGTACATGCATTCTTTTTATTTTTTGCCCGGTTTTAATTGATGGGCTGGCTTTTTTTTCTTCTGGTGTTCTGCCTGCAGGTGCGGGTGGTGTAATTGCCTGTAGCAAGTGGGAGCTGCAGCCTCGGCTGTTCGCCATGAGCTGCCTGGCTCTGTCCTGCAGCCAAGCTGCCCAGGCGCAAAAGAGTTTTTGCATGTAATAATGCAAGGGTAATGACAGCGTATTGGTTTCACCTCAGGTTTTGGTAGTGGAGGGGCTGCAGGGATGGCTTTTGTGATAAGATGCCAGGGGCTGCCCCCACGTCAGACAAAGCCTGCAGCAGTCAGCTCCAAGATGGTCCTGCTGCTGGCCAAAGCTTGTCACCCTGCAAACCATGGAGGACCTCATGCTGCAGCAGATGGAGAAACCTTGATGGAAGCTGCAGCCTGTGGAGATGCCAAGAGGGAGCAGATTCCTGACAGAAACTGTGGGCCATGGAGAGGAGCCCATGAAGGAGAAGGTTTTGTAGCAGGACCTCTGGTGCCAGGGGGGACCCACACTGGAACAGTCTGTTCTTGAAGGGCTACAGCCCATGGAAAGAAGCCATGCTAGAGCAGTTTATGAAGAATGGCAGCCCATGGGAAGGACCCATTTGGAGAAGGCTGTCGAGGACTGTCTCCCACGGAAGGGACCCTACCCTGGGGCAAGGGAAGAGCATGGGGATGAAGAAGTGGAAGAGATAAAGCATTTTGAACTGACTGCAAGCCCCATTCCCCATTGCCCTGCACTGTTTGGGGGAAAAATGTAGAAGATTTAGGAATAAAATTGAGCCTGAGAAGAAGGGAAGGGTGGGGTGAAGTAGTTTTAGTTTTGTTTTTCACTATCCTACTCTCTTACAGATCACTGGCAAAAAATAAATTTCCCAAAGTTGAGTCTCTTTTGCCCATGACAGTAATTGGTAAGCAACCTTCCTGTCCTTATCTTGACCCACGAGCTTTTCACCATATTTTTCTCCCCCTGTCCTGTTGATGGAGGAGCATTGATAGAACAGCTTGGTGGACACCTGGCTCTTGAACCTGCTCAGAGCAGCTTTCATATCCTCATTTCTTAGGGTGTAAATCAAGGGGCTGAGCAGGGGAGTAAGAACCATGTAAAGAACAGCCACTGCTCTGCCTGGTGACCCTTTCTAGTGGCCTCCCATGTCAGTGAAGACACATGGGGCACAGAACCAGGCCGCAGCAGTGCAATGGGAAGCACAGCTCAAGACAGCTCAGTGCCTGTCTTCTGCATGGGGGAGCTGCAGCATGATTTAAATCTCCATTGAAAAGGACAGCCAGCCTCTGGCAGCAGTGCCCTTAGTTTGAAGTGTAAAACCTGCATGGATCCTTTGTCCCTTTCCTACCTTTCCAAGATCAGCTTTGTTGGGCAGGCAAACCAGGGGTCGTGCCAAGAGCCAGTAGCAGTGGTCTGGCAGTGCTTTGGCAAAAGGGCTTACTCAAAAGGCCATCACTGTCTCTTCTACAAGGCAATTGCAGATGGATGGGATCATCATTGCAAAAGACCTGAGGTACCTTCGGCTTATTACAAGGTTCAGTACAGCAGGGTTAGGAAGTCCAATCGTGCTGCTGTTGATGATGGTTATTAACAGTATGACTAGAGAAAAAGGGCTTCAGAGATGCATAGGAAATGCCCTTATAAACCAATTTCTGCCCATGCATGCTGGTCATGACCCTTAGGCTGGGTGTTGGAGCAGAGTGGGAGGTGAAGCAGCAGCTATGGGCCATCCCAAGGGCTATTCCCTGCTTTATGACTCTTGCCATTCGGCAAAGTAAATCATCTTCTGGTGCCCCACACCCACCCCATGCTACCCCAGAGCAGCTCCAGCTGTAGCAAGAGGAAAACCCTTCCTCAAGAGCTGAGGCTGCTGACCCCTCAGGGCCTCCTGCCTTCCTGGGCATTTGTGAGCAGAGACACAGCACGGCAAGGCCTGACGGTCACTGGCAGCACAGCAGCCAGGGATGACTTCCTCAGCTCCATGGGATGGTGCCCAAAAGAGGAGCCACTGCCAAGTGTCCCAACTTCCCAGTCCTTGTGAATGGAGAAGGGCCTCCTTGTGCCCTCACCCCCTTCCACCCCAGAGCAGCACCCTTTTCCTTTGGCAGCTTGGTGAGTGCCCACAGAAGGAAGGACGACATGGAGGCCACACCTCAATGCAGCAGAACTTTAATAAGTCAAAAGAGAGAAAACAGATCACTCCAAGCGGAGGACATAAGTCCTAGAGCACCAGGGGCACCCAAGAGTCTGTGCTTTTTGGCCATGGAGAAGTTCCTGCATGACGTCTGTCTGCCTGCCCAGAGAGGGAGAGGAGACAGATGGTTCCCACCAGGCTGGCCCAGGTGGGACCTTGTTGCCAAGGGGAACCGAAGCAAAAAAGGAAAAGGTAAAGAAAGGCAAAGCCATTCAACAATACTGCAAGCACATTGAAAATCTTGATCCTTTGCCCAGCACCATGTTCTGTGTTCTTCAAGGTGTCTCCATGGAGCTTTCCCAGCAGCTTTAGCATGGGGGACACCTTCTGCCACAGTAGCGGCTGGTGATGCAGGAGAGGTCAAAGCCCCCGGAGTTGATGGGCACTCCCTCACAGCTGAGGATGCTGCCAACGGCAGCGGAGGTGGAGGAGCCCACAACGGTGTTCTGCGGGAAGGAGCTGAGGATGGGGCCGGGCAGGGTCACCACCACAGCAGGGGGCTCGATGACGACGGTGGAGTTCTGGCACTGCCTGACACAGGGCTCGTTGCAGCTGTTGGCCAGCGGAGTCGGGCCGCAGGGCCGGCAGGGCATGCACTGGCTGTAGCAGGACATGTCTTGAGGGTGGAAGTGCAACTTGGAGGCAAGCAGTGAGGAAATAGAGCAAAACACTAAGTGAGAAGCAGCCTGGTTACCCTGTCACAGGGGAGACAAGGCTACTACTGAGTGGGGAGCTGGAGGCTCGGCCAGGAGACGCATGTAGTCTTCATCGCTCTATAACGAGCAGCCTGCCCCAGTGAGTCTCTCTCCCAATTTGTAAAGCAAAAGCTCCCTCGGCCACATCCCAGACTCTCTCTAAGCAGACCTTCCACCCGCTTCCCTCTGTCAAGACAAGAAGATCCAAACCACAGCACAGGACATAGCCAATATCAGCTAAGGTGTCCATCGAGCAGAGATCTTTGGCAGAGGAGGAGAAGGGGCTTCAGACTTACCTGGTTCCCGAGGAGAAGGAGGCAAGAGAAGTGGATGAGACAGCACGGGCTTGGGCTGCCTTTTATACCTGCCCTTCATTGCTGCAGGACCAGAGGCACCCTTTGCAGAGGTAACAATTTTCTGACAAGCTCATCTCAAATGCAAACCATCACAGCTAATGATATGGGTGGTGATCTGGTTTCGAACACTGCTGCCTTTTCATTTCCAGGTTTGTGCCATGCCCATGCCCCAATGAAGTCTTCTGAGCACTGGGATGAAAGGCCTCAGAATTTCTAGGGCAGGTTCCTTTGCATGATTCTACACTGGTGTGCATGAGCACGTGCATGTTTGCACATCCTTGTGTGTCACTCCTCATGAGGAAATTTGCCGGTCATAGCAGAAACAGTCTCCACTGCTCTGATCATGAGCTCCACAGAACAGCCAGAGCCAGAAGGACCCTGAGTGCAACTGAACAGCAACAGAACAAACCTGGCAAAGAACTCCCCATAGCACAGGCACTGAAATGCAACCTTTGGTATCTCAGTCCTCCTTTTTCTGCCCCTGCAAAGCTCATGCTCCACTGCTGCTGATTTCAGGCCCCAACAAGGATGGTTTGACACCAGTTGGGATTCTTAGTTTAATTCAGTGTGAAGGTATTTGGAGTGCCTCAGCGTAGCTGGAAGTCACCTCTCTCAGCAGTTCCTCACCAGCCTAAGACACAGCGCTTGGCCCAAGTACTAGAGTCCTAAAGAATGGAGTTTGCTTTATGAGCAGCTTGTTTGGGGCAAGGGGACATTGCTAGCTCATTGTCCAGCAAGACAACCCAGGTCATTCTCTGCAAAGCTCCTTTACAGCTGGGTGGGCCCCAGCACATACTGGTGCATGGAGTTGTACCTCCCCAGATGCAGGACTTCGCACTTTTGTCCAAAGGAGGAAGCATGGGTACCTTGTTACCCTCCCACAGGCACTGCACCAAACCAGGCCCTTCCCATTGTATCTCTCAAGTTGCTCCCATCAGTTGGGTAGTGTGTCACAGTCACCTGTACCATCACCTCCTTGCACTGAAATCGCTCCTTCTTCTGGTGCTGCTCACCGGTAGCAGTGAGCCTAGGTACCTTGTGGGCACTGCCCAGTCCTCCAAGAACAGCGGCTGCTTTGTCCAGGGGATGTTCACCACCTGGGGAGATTTCAGGTGAAGGTCTGAGATTTACAGGGCCAACCTCACCTGGTACCCTTGACGGACAGAGGAGTGCATTAGTGCAGAATTAGATGCACAGCAGATAAGGCTGCTCTCTCCATTGCATGCAAAGTACCCACCAAGGTGAGAAATGCAGCAAAAGCTGCAGATGTGTCAGGAGGCTGGAGAGACAGAAAGGTGCTGCCGAGGCGCAGCTGTTCCCAATGCCAGGGCTGCTCCTCGGCCCTTCTCCGGCTCCAAACACCAGGATTTTCCTCCCACTCCATCCCAGCCTCAGTCCCTTTCCTTCCCGGCTGCCAGCAGCGGATGGGGAGCCCCTGCCCTGCCCTTACGTCTGGCGCAGGTGTAGAGCTGCGCTGGGGACGGGGCCGCAGGTGCCCCCACCAGCCCACCCTGCCCTGCCACACGGGGCCAAAGCATTGGCATGGGACTTCTGCCGCCTCCTCCAGGGATCTGTACGTTCACTCGTCGAAATGCCTTTCCTTCCCCCTCGCCAGTGCCTTTCCTTCCGCCTTGCTCCCCCCTCCCCCCTCGCCAGTGCCCTTTCCTCCCCCGCACCGCCCCCCTCCCGCCCGGAGACACACTGAGCAGCCGCCCCCAGCACCGCAGAGGCCGGACCAGGAGGAGGCCGGTGCCCTCGGCGGAGAGCAGCGCCCGGCTCCGCCCGAGCCCCCGGGGCCGCGCTGCCCCGGACCCCCAGCGGCGCGCAGCACCCGCAGCGGGCACGGGCGGCCCCGGGCACGGGCACGCGGGGCTGCGGGCGGCGGGGCGGGGCGGCGGGGCGGCGGGGCGGGGCGGCGGGGCGGGCCCGGAGCGGGGCGGGGCGGGGCGCGGCGGGGCGGGGGGGCGGGCCCGGAGCTGGGTGGGGCGCGGTGGGGCGGGGCGCGGCCCCCCTCGGCTCCTCCGGAGCTGCCCGGGCCCGGCGCGGCTGGGCAGGATGGTGCCCGCGCTGGGGCCGTGGCTGCTGGCCTGGGCCTGGGCCTGGGCCGCGGGGCGGGCAGGTGAGGGCCGGGCAGGGAGGGCAGCGAGCCCGGGGCTGGGGCGGGAGGTGAGAGGGAGAGGAAAGAGGAGCCAGAGGGGAGAAGAGGTGGAGAGGGGAAAGAGGGAGAGGAGTGAGAGCGAGAGGGAGAGCAGGGAGAGGGGAGGTGGGGCAAGAGAGGGAAGAGAGGGGACAGAGGCAGAGGAGGAATAAGCAGCAGGAGAGGGAGAAGGAGAAGGGGAGGAAGAGGGAGAAGGAGAGGCAGAGCATGAAGAAGAAGGAGAGGCAGAGAAGGAGAAGAAGGAGAAGGAGGAGAAGAAGGAGGCTTTCAGGCTGGGGCCAGAGTGCAGGGAGCAGGCAGGCTCAGCCCGAGGAGGGCAGGGGGCCATTGCCCCGGGTGTGGGGCTTTGCCAGGGCAGGGGGCGGCTGTCACTGGGCCAGAGCAGGGGGGCACCAGGGAACGGCCCTGGGCCCTGGGCACCCCCTGCCCGGCTGCCCGCGCTCTCCATCCACAGGGGTCTGGGCACAGATAAGGCTGGTGGAGTCCGGTGGGGGGGTGCAACCCCCCGGGGGCTCAGTGCTGCTCTCCTGCCATGGATCTGGCTTCGAGTTCAAGGATTATGCAATTTTGTGGTACCGTCAGGCACCCGGTGGCCATCTCGAGTGGGTGTCCACTGTTGGGTTTGACTCATCAACCTGGTTCGGGGCAGCAGTGGAGGGTCGGGCCGTGGCATCCCGGGATGATTCCCGGTCCGAGTCATCTCTGTCCCTGCGTGCCCTGCGCCCCCAGGACTCTGCCCGCTACTACTGCTCGGTGGACACGGAGACAGGAAAACCAGCGCAGCTTTGACAAAAACCTGCTGGAGCCCGGCCCAGGGTGCAGAAGCTGTGGGGGATGATGGGGTGCTGGGGCAGCTCAGGGGTGTTCTCAGGGAGAGGGGAGACAGGGCAGGAGAGAGAAAGGGAGAAGGGAGAGGGAGAGGAGTGAGAATGAGAATGTGAGGGGCAGGAAAGAGAGGGAGAAGGAGAAGGAGAAGGAGAGGCAGAGAAGGAGAAGGAGAAGAAGGAGTCTTTCGGGCTGGGGCCGGAGTGCAGGGAGCAGGCAGGCTCAGCCCGAGGAGGGCAGGGGGCCATTGCCCCGGGTGTGGGGCTTTGCCAGGGCAGGGGGCGGCTGTCACTGGGCCAGAGCAGGGGGGCACCAGGGAACGGCCCTGGGCACCCCCTGCCCGGCTGCCCGCGCTCTCCATCCACAGGGGTCTGGGCACAGATAAGGCTGGTGGAGTCCGGTGGGGGGGTGCAACCCCCCGGGGGCTCAGTGCTGCTCTCCTGCCGTGGATCTGGCTTCGAGTTCAAGGATTATCGAATTTTGTGGTACCGTCAGGCACCCGGTGGCCATCTCGAGTGCGTGTCCACTATCTGGCTTGGCTCATTAACCTGGTTCGGGACAGCAGTGGAGGGTCGGGCCGTGGCATCCCGGGATGATTCCCGGTCCGAGTCATCTCTGTCCCTGCGTGCCCTGCGCCCCCAGGACTCTGCCCGCTACTACTGCTCGGTGGACACGGAGACAGGAAAACCAGCGCAGCTTTGACAAAAACCTGCTGGAGCCCGGCCCAGGGTGCAGAAGCTGTGGGGGATGATGGGGTGCTGGGGCAGCTCAGGGGTGTTCACACGGAGAAGGGAGACAGGGCAGGAGAGAGAAAGGGAGAAGGGAGAGGGAGAGGAGTGAGAATGAGAATGTGAGGGGCAGGAAAGAGAGGGAGAAGGAGAAGAAGAAGGAGAGGCAGAGAAGGAGAAGGAGAAGAAGGAGTCTTTCGGGCTGGGGCCGGAGTGCAGGGAGCAGGCAGGCTCAGCCCGAGGAGGGCAGGGGGCCATTGCCCCGGGTGTGGGGCTTTGCCAGGGCAGGGGGCGGCTGTCACTGGGCCAGAGCAGGGGGGCACCAGGGAACGGCCCTGGGCACCCCCTGCCCGGCTGCCCGCGCTCTCCATCCACAGGGGTCTGGGCACAGATAAGGCTGGTGGAGTCCGGTGGGGGGGTGCAACCCCCCGGGGGCTCAGTGCTGCTCTCCTGCCATGGATCTGGCTTCGAGTTCAAGGATTATGCAATTTTGTGGTACCGTCAGGCACCCGGTGGCCATCTCGAGTGGGTGTCCACTAC
The DNA here is from genome assembly GCF_015220075.1 of Falco rusticolus. Taxonomy (NCBI): domain Eukaryota; kingdom Metazoa; phylum Chordata; class Aves; order Falconiformes; family Falconidae; genus Falco; species Falco rusticolus. Next base: position 5,490,622 of record NC_051204.1, on the reverse strand, counting down.
CAGGTCATTTGATTCATCAACCTGGTTCGGGGCAGCAGTGGAGGGTCGGGCCGTGGCATCCCGGGACAATTCCCGGTCCGAGTCATCTCTGTCCCTGCGTGCCCTGCGCCCCCAGGACTCTGCCCGCTACTACTGCTCGGTGGACACAGAGACAGGAAAACCAGTGCAGCTGTGACAAAACCTGCTGGAGCCCGGCCCAGGGTGCAGAAGCTGTGGGGGATGATGGGGTGCTGGGGCAGCTCAGGGGTGTTCGCAGGGAGAAGGGAGACAGGGCAGGAGAGAGAAATGGAGAAGGGAGAGGGAGAGGAGTGAGAATGAGAATGTGAGGGGCAGGAAAGCAGCAGGAGAGGGAGAAGGAGAAGGAGAAGAAGGAGTCTTTCGGGCTGGGGCCAGAGTGCAGGGAGCAGGCAGGCTCAGCCCGAGGAGGGCAGGGGGCCATTGCCCCGGGTGTGGGGCTTTGCCAGGGCAGGGGGCGGCTGTCACTGGGCCAGAGCAGGGGGGCACCAGGGAACAGCCAAGGGCCCTGGGCACCCCCTGCCCGGCTGCCCGCGCTCTCCATCCACAGGGGTCTGGGCACAGATAAGGCTGGTGGAGTCCGGCGGGGGGCTGCAACCCCCCGGGGGCTCAGTGCTGCTCTCCTGCCGTGGATCTGGCTTCACGTTCAAGGATTATGCAATTCGGTGGTACCGTCAGGCACCCGGTGGCCATCTCGAGTGGGTGTCCACTGTCTGGCTTGGCTCATCAACCTGGTTCGGGGCAGCAGTGGAGGGTCGGGCCGTGGCATCCCAGGATGATTCCCGGTCCGAGTCATCTCTGTCCCTGCGTGCCCTGCACCCCCAGGACTCTGCCCGCTACTACTGCTCGGTGGACACGGAGACAGGAAAACCAGCGCAGCTTTGACAAAAACCTGCTGGAGCCCGGCCCAGGGTGCAGAAGCTGTGGGGGATGATGGGGTGCTGGGGCAGCTCAGGGGTGTTCACAGGGAGAAGGGAGACAGGGCAGGAGAGAGAAAGGGAGAAGGGAGAGGGAGAGGAGTGAGAATGAGAATGTGAGGGGCAGGAAAGAGAGGGAGAAGGAGAAGAAGAAGGAGAGGCAGAGAAGGAGAAGAAGGAGAAGGAGAAGAAGGAGGCTTTCGGGCTGGGGCTGGAGTGCAGGGAGCAGGCAGGCTCAGCCCGAGGAGGGCAGGGGGCCATTGCCCCGGGTGTGGGGCTTTGCCAGGGCAGGGGGCGGCTGTCACTGGGCCAGAGCAGGGGGGCACCAGGGAACGGCCCTGGGCACCCCCTGCCCGGCTGCCCGCGCTCTCCATCCACAGGGGTCTGGGCACAGAGAAGGCTGGTGGAGTCCGGTGGGGGGGTGCAACCCCCCGGGGGCTCAGTGCTTCTCTCCTGCCATGGATCTGGCTTCACGTTCAAGGATTATGCAATTCGGTGGTACCGTCAGGCACCCGGTGGCCATCTCGAGTGGGTGTCCACTGTTGGGTTTGACTCATCAACCTGGTTCGGGGCAGCAGTGGAGGGTCGGGCCGTGGCATCCCGGGATGATTCCCGGTCCGAGTCATCTCTGTCCCTGCGTGCCCTGCACCCCCAGGACTCTGCCCGCTACTACTGCTCGGTGGACACGGAGACAGGAAAACCAGCGCAGCTTTGACAAAAACCTGCTGGAGCCCGGCCCAGGGTGCAGAAGCTGTGGGGGATGATGGGGTGCTGGGGCAGCTCAGGGGTGTTCACAGGGAGAAGGGAGACAGGGCAGGAGAGAGAAAGGGAGAAGGGAGAGGGAGAGGAGTGAGAATGAGAATGTGAGGGGCAGGAAAGAGAGGGAGAAGGAGAAGAAGAAGGAGAGGCAGAGAAGGAGAAGAAGGAGAAGGAGAAGAAGGAGGCTTTCAGGCTGGGGCCAGAGTGCAGGGAGCAGGCAGGCTCAGCCCGAGGAGGGCAGGGGGCCATTGCCCCGGGTGTGGGGCTTGCAGGCAGGGGGGCGGCTGTCACTGGGCCAGAGCAGGGGGGCACCAGGGAACGGCCCTGGGCCTGGGCACCCCCTGCCCGGCTGCCCGCGCTCTCCATCCACAGGGGTCTGGGCACAGATAAGGCTGGTGGAGTCCGGTGGGGGGGTGCAACCCCCCGGGGGCTCAGTGCTGCTCTCCTGCCGTGGATCTGGCTTCAAGTTCAAGGATTATGCAATTTTGTGGTACCGTCAGGCACCCGGTGGCCATCTCGAGTGGGTGTCCGCTATCTGGTCATTTGATTCATCAACCTGGTTCGGGGCAGCAGTGGAGGGTCGGGCCGTGGCATCCCAGGATGATTCCCGGTCCGAGTCATCTCTGTCCCTGCGTGCCCTGCACCCCCAGGACTCTGCCCGCTACTACTGCTCGGCGGACACGGAGACAGGAAAACCAGCGCAGCTTTGACAAAAACCTGCTGGAGCCCGGCCCAGGGTGCAGAAGCTGTGGGGGATGATGGGGTGCTGGGGCAGCTCAGGGGTGATCCCATGGGGAGGGAGGCCATCAGTGGTCCTGGCTTTTCAGCAGGAGCTGCTTTCTCTGCACCACCCCTTTCCTTCTCCTGAATCCCAAAAGCGGTGACTTATTTTGCAGAGCATGTTCAGTACATTCCTTGTCACTCAGCCAGCATGACCACTCTGCCTGCCTGCAACACCTCTCACCTTCCCTTGGTCCCCTCTGGGCTGCTCCTAGCGTGGATGGGCGTACTCTTTCCTAAACAAAGACCTGGCTGGATGGCCGGGCCCAAAGAGCGCTAGTAAATGGAGGTAGGTCCAGCTGGTGGCAGGCCATACACAAGTGGTGTTCCCCCAGCCCGAGTATTTGGGCCAGGTTTGTTTAATATCTTTATCAGTGATCTGGTGGAGATGGGGCTTCTTGACCTACTGGAAACACTCCTGGTGCCACCCAGGACACCATTAGCCACCTTCACGCTGGTGGGTTAACCTTTGGTGGCTGCCAGATGCCCATCAAGCTGCTCTATCATCCTCCTTCCACAATGGAATGGGGGGAGAAAAGCAGATGAAAATTCACAAGTCAAAGTAAAGACAGGTAGATGGCTTCCAAATCACAGAGAAAAAGGCTTGGGGAAAAGGAATATGTTGCTAATCAAAAAAAAGAGTAGGAAGATGAGAAACAACAAAAACAAGAAATCATCCCCCATTCCTTCTTCACAGGGTGAACTTCACTCCTTTGTTCCCGATTCGTCTACCTCTTCCCCACTCCAAGCAGCACAGGGAGATGGGGAAGGGGGCTGGAGCCAGCTCGTAACTGTTCAGTGCTGCTCTCCTGCCATGTGTCTGGCTTCAAGTTCAAGAGTTGCACCATTGGTGGTACCGTTGGGCACCATCATCAAGCGGGTGTCCGCTGGTCATTTGGTGCTACAGATTACAGAGCAGCAGGGGAGGGTTGGGCCACTTCCCAATCCAGGTCGTCTCTGTCCCTGCCTGCCCTGCGCCCCAGGGACTCTGCCCGCCATTCTGTGTTTTTTCCAGGGGGCAGGAAACCTGTCTGAGGCTCTACCATAGATCTCCTGCCAGGGTTCCAGCTCTGAGCCTACAGTGCTGCTACCTGGGAGTTGTAGACAGCTTCAAATGTTTGATGCTGAGAGAGATGCTGTAGTTGGTTCTGTCCCCTTCCGTTCTACCCTTTCTGCCAGGACACCTTCCCACATCTCTCACCCACAGTGCCACCACTCCGAAACCTCTTCACCTTTGGAAACAAGTTTTGCTTCTGTCAGTTCCCAGTAGGGCAGTACCCAACACAGTAGACTGCCTGTCAGGACAATGTCAGATGTCTTTCAAAAACTATAAACACAAAGCAAATGCTACGTTATCTCTTCTGTTAACCACCCTCCTTTGTTGTAGGTGTCAGCAGCTTAGGGACTTCCCCAGGCAGGTACTATAGATCTCTTTTTAAATCACTGCTTTTAGTTGTCCTCTCCATAGTGAAGGTTGTGACTTACTTTTTGGTCTTAAAAATCTAGTTTCCTAAGATCACCTTTAGTGTCTCCAGGGAATCCATGACCAGTAACATTTCTGTCATGGAAGAAAGGTTGAGTGGGATGGTTCTGTCCGCAGAAGAACATAAAGCCCACTGCATCCTTGAAGAGAAAAGTCACCTTCTTGACCGTCATGTCCCAGAAGCAGCTTCCCTTGCCAATAAAAGTCATGGACACAGTCTCCTACAAAGGTGTGATGCATTCAGGTGGACATGCTGGGAGCTAGGCTCAGAGTGAGCTGTTCTCAAAAAGAGGAAATGGTGTTAAAATACAAATGGAGGTTTTGAGGGGGGTCAAGAAGGATTATGCTGGAAGGGCCAGGTTAGTTTCTTCTGGAAAGAAGCAGGGTAGGCCTTCAGCAAGGGCTGAAGGAATACCAAGAACCATGCATGCACACACCACCTGCTAGTTCCCCTCCAAAACCTATCTTCATCTGCCTAGGACAATTTTCTGGAGGAAAGTGGGACTCCCTTTCTTCTTGTTTCCTCTGAACCAGAACTCGAGGACAGGTCTTCAGCATCACCTTGGAAAGCCTAAACACTCTCTCTAACACATCACTGGCAGCATTGGAGCACCTCCTGCGATTTTTTGAGGGGTTGCACCAGGACAGAAGAAGAAAAAACAAAGGCAGAACTCAACTTTTACACTGAACAAATCCAAGCGTGTGGCTTGCAGCAGGCTGTGAAGAGCAGGTGTGTTTCTGTGGCCACCCAAATGGAAAAAAGGCTGTTTAACTGCATCCAGATCTGTTGACAAGCACGGGGTGGTCTCACTGCTCTGGAAAGATTTGGCAGCAAGCAAAGGGTGTAGGAGGGGCACCTGTGTGTACCCAGGCCTGTTGCAGGAGGTATTTAGAGCTTTTTCCTTTGTCCTGCCAGCAGTTCAGGAGACTGAAAGTAGCATATTGGCCACTCAGCTTTCCTGGAAGAGTGGGGCAAGAAGGAGAAAACAACGTGACACACTAAAGGGAACAGCAGGTGAACGTGCCCATGTTAACAATGGAAAATATAGCAGCACTGGTGTCAAAAACAGTGATTAAAAATGAGAAATACACCTTTGTGCTTGGTAACAATAATGCAAATAAACGTACAGAGTAATACAGCATGGAACCACGCAGATTTGTGAACAGGATGAAATAATGCTATTTCCTTTTGTGTCTTAGAACTGGGTTTGGGTATTCCAAAACTGCCTCACTATTCCAGGCAACCTTTAATCAAAATCATTAAGGTAAGATAAAAATAAAATTAAAAGCTAACTTTACTCAACCATAACTAGGTGTTTCCCTGCTTTCAAACTACAGCCAAAGGCACATATAAGTAAAAGTCCAAAGCATATCCAAGCCAGTGGTCAATAATCTGGTTCACAGATTAAAGAAACTGAGGAAAAAAATGATGCGTATAATCAGGAAAAAGCTTCCAAGACCCTTATGAAAATAGCATTCAGACAAGACTTATTCAAAATCAAATACCTGAGTAAATAAGCAACTTATAGCACATCAAGGCAAACCAGAGGTCCATTAAATCACTACCAGCTAAACCAGAAAAAACTATCGAACATTTCATAAACATGACTGATTTTTTATTTGGCATTAAAACAGACCTTGAGAACATAAATACTTGAAGGTCCAGAAAAAAGTTGTAGAATGAAACTAAATTGAAAATTAGTAAGACTGGGGCAGCTGGTCCCCAGATATTCTTTAAAATATTTCACCATAACTCTCTTGATGTTTCTTAAGAGAAACTGGTAATGGAGTCCTTTAAGTGAGAACAGCTGTAACAATTCAAAAGGAACAATATTGCTTTCTGACAAGTATGGATAATATTTTAGTGAGAGATTAATAGTATGCTATCTGCCAAAAAAAGCAATGCTGATGATAGTTTTAGTGTACTGCAGCCTCTCTGGAACAGTGTAGATTGCAGAAGTAGAACAGTATAGAGGAAGAGGAAAATAAAAACCAGCTCTTCAAAGGACATGAATGGGGACACATCACCGGCCACTGAAAAACGCCAGTGTTTTTTGTACAACTGTCTACCACTGTGGGAAATACGTACCACAGTAACTGAAAAAGACTGAGCCACTCCACACAAATTCTCTCACTCACTGACTTCTCCTGAAGATGGAAACGTGGTGCCCTACAGAGGCTCTTTTTCCTCAGACAACCATATGCACATACACAAATTTGATTCCCAGACTGACTCTGCAGGAAGACCTTTCTATGCAAGAACAGTTTCCTCAACATTCAAGGCCACATCTTGGATTTTGCAAGCACATCATTTTAGACATCTGAAAGTCAGCTCAGGTTCAGCCAGTGGGGATTAACTCACTGTATTTAGGTGTTTCCATTTAAGCTTAGCACTGTGTTCTATTTGTCTCAGAGCACAGAGGAGATAGATTTCGTCACAGTTTTTGGTAAGAACAAAGATCCTATAACTTCATATCCAAGTGTCTAGCAGCAGGTGCATAAAAAACAAGGAGACTAGAAAGAATACTTCCCACTAGTAATCTCCCAGCTAGTAGACATCAGAAGGACTTTGAATTACATATGGTTCCTTTGTATTTATAATTTATGAGTTTATTCAGGAGCCCCTCATTCATAATTTTGGCCTTCTGTCACCTTTGTTTGACTTACTGCTTTGTCAGGGTGAACCATTCTCAAGCTTGAAGGAGCTAATCTCTGAAAGTCAGGCAGCTTTCCTAGACCCTTTCTGTGTCCAGAACCATAACCCATGGGATTCTTCCAAGAAGATCCCTGAGAGCCCAAATTTGCAGTCGTGTTTTGTGCATTGCTCCCTGTTCTCTGGATCCTGAGCTCAAACACTGCATGATCGCTGCAGCCAAGGCTGTCCCTCACCTTCACATCTACCACCAATTCTTCTTCGTTTGCAAGTAGGAGGTCCACCTCATCAGTCACTTGTGCAAGAAGTTTTCATCAGTCCACTCCAGAAAACTACTGGACTGATTGTGCCCTGCTGTGCTGTCCCGCAACAGACACTCGGCATGGTTCAGGTAGCCAACGAGGACCAGGACCAGTGAACATGAAGCTTCTTCAAGGTGTCTGAAGAAGTTTCTTCCTGGTCCAGTGATCTGTAGTAGCCACCCACCGCAGTGTCACCCACGCTGATCTGCCCTCTGATCCTGACCCATTCGCTATCAGCTGGCTCATTGTACACCACAAAACGTGCGTTTCAGCTGCTCCCTCACAGAGAGGGTGATTCCTTCTCCTCCCCTTCCCCACCTGTATTCCCTACTCAGCCTGGCTCCATCCACTGCAGCACTTCTGTAAGCTATCCCGCTGCACCTCCTGCTCCCACAGCTCTGCAGCCAGGCCACCGAGGAAGATCTGGGCCGTGCTGGAGAGGAACCCAGGCAATGCGTGCTAACTTGCACTACACCGTGCATTTCAGCCATGCGAGCTCCCCCACCACTTCTCCGTATTGCCAATGAGATCATCTTCTTCTTTGTGCCAGAAGTCACGAGCTCCCAGCCTTTATCATCAGGGGAAGCTCCATTCCCCATCCTGATGGGCACAGACTCAACATGCCTCTCCCATGTTAGAAAAGGGAGGAGTGGGCTCTTAAAGCTGCAGAGTCTCTGAGATTGAGTCCATCTCTTGCCATCAAGGTCTAGATAGCGCTAATGATGCGGAAGCTGATCATCATGAAGGATTTGATCAATCTGCAACAACTCCTTTGCTCGTTAGTAGCCACTTCCATGAGTACAGTGCCTCTACCTAACAAAGACCAATCACTTTGCCTGCTTACTCATCTTACTTAAAAAGGCACAAAGACTTTCTAAGGCACCAAATAACCCCCAAACACCAATTCTAAGAGCCCAGGTGAGGCACATTCCTCATGCTCCTGAGCACTGAAACCAAATTCAAGGTGAAAAAGCAGGCAGCTTCCTGCAGCCCAGAAGAATTTTCATAAATACTTTGAGATAGCACTAAAATTACTGATATTTTTTTTTCCTGCTTTCTATTCAGCTTAACTCCATAAGACTTTTCAGAGTTGTTGTGTAATTCCCAAGTTTTCACTTATAATTCAACCTTTCTGGTATTATTTTAGACCCTTCTTTGAAAGCCATACCATGTTTCTTCATGTGGTATGTTGGCTCAAAAACCACTCGAGAAGTCATGTGACTGCCTGTATAATCCAAAATTCTTTGTAGTGAAAAAGAAGGAAGAGACAGTTTTTATAAGGAAATATATCACCGTGTTCGGGGTGGGGTAGCACAATGATGTAAACAACACAGGGCCCTGTACAAAAACCTAAAGAAGGAAAAAAGGCAATGTATTTTGGGGAAGAAAGGAGATGGGTGACTGAAATGACTAAGGAGACAAATACAACATTCATTTCGTGTTTCTTATTTATCCTGGAAATACATTGCTCACAGGGTTTCTAAAAGATGGGACAACTTGGAAAGTCTGTATGCAATCAAGTTATTTGCAATCACTGAACTATTCAATTATTGGTTTTCCCTTTCCAGTTTTGGAAGAGAATCTGGCTCTGGATACCCTCATGGAGTTGCACATGTTGATAATTAGGACAAATATCTGGCTTTTCATCTCCTGTTTTTACAACACTTCTGAAAACCATGAGGAAAGTTATTTATTGGAGTAGGTATTAGCAGTGTGTGAACAGACAAGCTCGTATTTGGAAGTGGCACCACTCTCACAGTTGAACAAAGTAAGTACCATTGTTTTCTTTCTAAAAATTATGTTCAAATTAGGGGAGGGGTGGAGGGCAAAGGAATCTAATGGTTTGGGTTCACTGTAAGAATTTTCTGCTGCTGTAATCCCTAGAGTGCACTCCCTTTGGCCAGGTTTTCAAGCTGAATCCTCAGCTTGTATCTGCTTAAGAAAGCTTTACAGGAACAACCGGGCTAACTCTGTGTATCACCATTACCCCATGATCCCCAAACACCCAGGGTGCACTATTTAAGTTTAACACGTTATAATATAATGTAGTGCTCTGGCCCCAATTTACAGTGAAGTATCCTGTCCTCCAGTGGATGTCCACTGCCTCGTTTGGAGCAGGAACGCACAGCTCAGTGACCAGCTGCCAGTGAAGTGTTTTGAGACAGATCTTTAGCTCACTGGTGTGAGAAGTTAGGTTTTGACACTGGCACTACACTCATAGTGTCACCGGTAAGTAATTCCACTGGCATGGAGACAGAGGAAGAAGAAGGTTAAATATCCTTGGGCTTAAATTTTTACAACTGCTTCATCTCCAAGACCACTTAGAATGAATGGAAGTTGGCTACCAAGTTGCCCAGACTTTGAAAATGCAGATGTGGTGAGCAGGGATCATAAAAAGCCTTAGTTCTTCCTATCTTTATTTGGAATTTCACGATGTAGAAAAAGGGTGGATGTCACCCCGAGCTTCCCTGTGAGAGTGTGCGTGTTGGGGCAGCAGGGGAGTTTGTTAGATTGATGTTTGTTCTACTAAACATCCAGGTGCATAACTTAAGACTTGTTACGATGCTTTCAGAGGTCTGCATGTCTTTAAAGTGGTGCAAAAATGTCCTATGTAATTTTACATAGCTAAAATATCCTGCTCTCATTCCAGAAGGGCAAGGGGCTCCCTTAGGTGCTGCCTAATAGCTGTCCAGGTCTGTAGGATATCTTTCATGTGAATAAATATCTATTTTGGAACAATTTAAGTCCACTTCCAATTCCAAAGGGACACAGGAATACAAAGTTATCATTCTGAAGAAAGATCTATTCTTTCCAACCAGCAAGTCCTGCTGTAAGTGTAGGACCAGAAGAAACTGCTGGATTCCATTATTTTAACACCAGTCTACATTGGTTTAAAGATTATATTTGTAAAAAAAAAAATAATAATACAAAAAATAGGTAAAATAACCCATAGAGAACAGTAGAATTTGGCAAGAAAAAACAACCAACAAAACACAGTCTAAGAGCTGGCAGGTGGAAGACTGAGGAATGGTATTGCCATTTTAGACGTTTACAGGAACGCTGATATGATACTCATTTCTCACATAAAGGGTCTTATACATCTTTTTCAAAAAGCTTAGTGTGTTGGTTCTTCTGCTGACAGGAACATACTTGTTTTTCATCAGCTGAAAGTAGCATGTGGCTGGTTGAGTCAACAGGTATTCTTGGTTTAAGGACACTTTTACAGTACATTACTCCAATTTCTAAAACATCTTCACTGAGTTACCCGCAACTTGGGTTAGGGAACAATTCATTTCACAAAAGAAAGGTATTAGCCTTGTCTTCTCCTGTACCTGAATGCTTTAAATTATTCTTTCTCTGGTTTTCCTGCCTAGGTATGCTCTCTGACAAAATTCTGTGAAACTTCAGCTGAGTGAAGTTTCCATGCTGTTCAATGATTTCTCTTTTCTAGCTAAGGATAGGATGACATTTTCAAAGCTGCACAAAGACTTTAAGATTATGTTTGACAGTAAGAGATAATATAATTCACATATAGGCACAAGCTTTGGCATCAGGAAGCTTAGAATCCTGTGGAATTAAAGCTCCTACAAAAAAACCTACTCTCATACACTCTTTCTGTCTTTGATGTGATCTTTTGGAAGCAGCAGCAAGAAATAATGACGAAAAAGGGAGTTAGTCATTGATAATGCTAGGAATTAGCCACAGCTGGAGTCTATATGAACTTTAGGTGACTTAGCACTCAGACAAGCTTGCAATAACATTAAACCATGCCCAATGTCCCTTTTTACAGACAATCGAGAACCTTCTGTCCCACAAGTCATCATGTTGAAATCAAAGAAACTAGAAGATAGCACTGGGAAAGCAGCTTGTTTGGCAAGGAATTTCTCTCCAAAGAACATCAGCTTGGAAATGTCCCCTAATGAGGTTGTATATGAACAGAGTACATCCATCTTGACATCAGAAGGGTTGTACGATGCCATTAAGGTGGTCAGCATGGCAAATGGCACAGAGGTGACCTGCACGGCCAAATTCTACGGCAGAACTATTACACCAGGTACAATTTTGTGGTACAGCTGCAACTGGTTTCTGGAGGCGGTGTCTCCTAGCACTTGCTTTTCTCCTGCTAGAAAGCATTGCCCTGGGTAGCAAGCAGAAATGGGAAAGACATGTGGTACTTAAGCAGGCAGAGCTGTAAGACATTTAAAAGCATCTGAGATAAACGGTCTTAACTGTGTAACAACTTGGAGTTAGTTGGGGTTTTTTTTGGGGGGAAGACACAATCTTTTTTTTTAAATGTACATTTACTTATGACTAAATACTTCACCACATAGCAGCAAACCTGCTAGAGCACAACTGGAATAGCCTTTCTAAAAAGTTAAAGTGGTAGTGTGTTTGTGAGTGGTGGTTTTTTTCCCAAACCACTTTTTGTAATTTGGGGGCTTTTTTGTCATCATGAAGCTCATTCAAATAGTAAAAACAAAACAGGTCAGGAATTCTTTTGCTTCCTGCAGTTCCGTGGAGGAATTTTCTTCTGTAATTAATGTTAGAAGTAGTGACTGGTCACCTAAGCCTCAGACTGTACTGCCCACATGTTCCTACAGGAAGGGTCATATAAACATTTTGTTTAATCCCTTTTGAAGTTTGGGTATAGTTTATAATGCCTTTTCTTTATCATGCTACAGAAAAGGAGGCTGACGAACCAGGAACAGGGAAGGTTTGCAACACCGCAGACACCTTGGCTCCAGGTTAGTTACCCAAACAGGCTGTGAAGTTACAGTGCTGTGCTGGGGATAAATGCATGGAAATGTGTTTTCTCGGGGGCAGAGGGATCAGCATACAATGTATTCATCAAACACAACCTGCTTTTTCAAGGCAGCTAGTTTAGCAACAGGCGAGCCACAGAAAGCAAAATCCAGTCTAGACAGAATCCTCCCCCCTGTCGCTGCCGTGTGTCTCTACCACCTTTTCCTTCCCTGCTGTTTCTTCACCTGAAACTATCACCTGTGGGGGTTTTCCACTTTCTGCCAGTACCACAACATCCAAATCTAGAGCATGATCTCACCCGTCTTTTCTCTGTCACTGAGCAGATACCAAAGTGGAGAAAGCCAACACGCTGTCTGTGGCTGTGCTGGGTTTGAGAGTCCTGTTGGCAAAAAGCATCGCCCTCAATACGCTCATGACTATCAAGCTGTTTCTTTTCTGAGGTAAGGAAGCATGTAGCTTGATCTGTAGAAATACTGGAAGCACACATCAGGAATGACTACCTGCCTTTGTGTCCTTCTCTAACCCCACAAGCAATGATACCCACCTGCCTGTCTCCTTTAGATACCTCCTGTAGGTTTCTGGGGGAAAAAACAACGATGATGTCCAAAAAAACCAAACCCCAACATAAAACAACTAAAAAACCTCCCACCCTCTCTTCCAAACCACAGAGAAAACAGCCCCTTTCTCCATCAAAAGCTCAGTTCTTGGCAGCTGTTCCCCACATTTTCTTGGCAGCAAACCTGCTTTAAGCAGCTTGGCTATCACCAGGAGTGCCGAAGAGGTCTCTCATTGACTTCTGCAAGTGGCAGAGCACAAAGGCTGGAGAAAAATTAAGACAAATAAGGGTTCAAAAGCAAGGCTTCTGAAACACAAACATGTGAAGTGGTGGGAGGAAAGAGAGGAGCGGAGAGGATTTTTAAATTAAGGTATCCAAAGAGGCACAAAAGATAGTCCAGCCTAAATTTTTTGACTCTACCTGTCTTGATCTGACAGCTCTCAGACAGTGGCATGTAGACCCCACTGCATTAAATGTAGTTTAAAACACACTTTGCTCTTCCAGACAGGGGGAAGCCAGGCAACAGCAATGTGCAGAACAGCAGGAGAGAGCGTGTAGCAGCGGCACAACAGGTTGCACAGCCAACGTCAAATCCGCTGGCAACAACCACGGAACACAACAGGGCACCTTCCCCTTGAGCCATTTCAGACTGCTGAATCCTGCATAGCGAGTTCATTTAGTTTTAAGAGTTGTAACTGCTTCTGCTGCTTCTTTTTCTCTGTGAACTGAGGAGGGTGTATTCTTCCTCATCCCCCTGCTGAGCAGAAATTGATTTCCCCACTCTCCCAGCCTTTGCATGGAATTACCCAGCCTGCTTCTATAGTTTTGAAAAATCCAATCCTCACTGTAGATACACAACCCTCTTAAAACACCTTTTGCAGGCATGTTGCATTACTGTCTGTAGCACTGATGTATTACTGCTGAGGGAATTAAGGCACAGTACGTGCTATTTATAGCTTTAATGGTTTTTAGATAGCTTTAATGACAGCAAGTTTCTAGTGTAGATGAGAAGACCTGTGTTGGATCTGAAGTGATTAAATTCAACCAGATAAAGTTCAACCATAGAAGCATTTCTTTATTAAACCTACATTTCTTCTGCAAAGTGTATGGCACATGCATTTTAGGTTACTGTAGTAGTAACCAAAATAAAGTTTTACTAAGCCAAAATGCTGTGGTTTGTTCCATGCTTTTTCTTCAGAATTTGGGATGGAGATTGCTGAAATCCAACTGTCCTAATAACCACTGAGATGAGAAATGCAGCTTTAATAACTGGGACTTCCCATTGGCTGAATTTGTCTTTTCTAGACCTTATACAGGGAAGTGGAGATTCTCTTTGGCACATTAAAAAGCTTCAGTAGGGCCATGAATTCCAGACTCAGGGGATGCAAATGAGGTCTGGTCTGTCACTCTGAAGACATCCCCAGCCAGATGTTCTGCATCATGGCAAAAAAAGAAACATGTCTAAGGAGAAACCAGATAGGAGATGGCTTGATATGAGCATAAGGAAGGAAAATGCACATATCAGAAGAGAAGAAAACATGTTTTTTTCCACTCATTGCTACGAGGAAGAGGCCAACAGGAAATAATGCACGGTGGTTTGATGGAGTGATAGTTTCTATAACAACTTGGTTATTAGTCAAAAAGACCCCAACACACACATTCCCCAGCTCGTCTTTCTCTCACAAGCATAAGCAGGATGCTGTGGTCAACATTCATGACTACGTTACACCCTGCAAGATTAACTGCCCCTTGTTTTGAAAAACAAGTTAACCGCATCCTGAAGGGGAAATCAGGTTTTTCACATACTGAGTTACTGCTGGTTCCAAGACAGCCTCTGCAGAGTGCACAGTACGGGCTGTTTGATTCAGCCTGGCCAGGTCAGTCCCTCAGACCCTGCAGACACCTAGATGAAGCCCCTCACCCTATGCAGAAGGTAAGTGGAATTTGCACAGCAAATCCAAAACCAGCAAAATGCTTATTTCCTGCATTCTACCACCATAATGTGAATCGGGGCAAGAGGTTCCCTAGTATTTTTATCCTGATTTTTTGATGACACCCTGAACCTGCACACCTTTTCCCAGTCTCTCAGGCAAGACTCAGACTCACGGTACCATTTCTGTGTCTTTGTGTACATCAGGGAATGATTCTCCTGAGCTTTCCTTAGGTGTGCCTGAGAGCTTTGGCAGAATTAAAATCCTGCAACATTGCCCAAGCAAAAAGAGGGCTCTACAAATACATGACTACTGAGAGGTAGCATTGACTCATACAGAAATTTGTCAGCCAGATAAAGACTTCGGTCTCTACTGTTCCAAACACCCATCCACACTGCAGCGTGGGGCACCAGAACCCTCATCTCCATCACAAAGAGATTCATGATCTGAGTGATACCTCCATGGTCAGGTTTTTCAGACCTCTCTGTGGGTCACAGGGAAACCTGCCAGTGTGACAACATCTATCTTCATCCTAGATATGAAAAGGAGTGAAGACCTTAAAATGGCCTGGAGGCAGCTCAAGTTCTCGGTAGCTTTTAAGTTTAAGATCCTTTGCACCCCCACAGAGTTCAGCATCAGAATCAGTGCACAAACTTTTGAGTATACTTAGCCCAACGTGTTGAATAATCCCTGTCTTTTTTTTAACAGATTCCAACAAGTCAGTCAGGTGGTTGGAGTGGGGAGAGCATATAAAGCACCCTTCCCTACTAAATATGTGGAAGAAAATATGGCTTTTTTTACTAACAAAGTTTTATTGCTTTAGCTTTCCTGAGTATTTCTAAGTCTTACTACACCTACTGCAATACAATCCCATTTTGAATAAAGAGCTTAAGCCCTTTTACATACACAAAATGGTAAGATTTGCAATACTTTATCAAATTATGTCGTATGACAACTTTCTGTAAATTTAAGCCATTTGGTTGCAGATATCAAATGGTTGTATAGGGTTGTGTTGTATTTTTTATTATATTTCAAGGACTTTTGTTTTTGTCTAGGCATCATTATGGTCATTTCACTGTTAGATTTATTTTAACTGAAAATAACTGCTGCTGGAAAGGTACTTTGCTTTTCTGTGGAAGAGGTCATTAAAACGATGATGATGTCTAGATTTCAAATGAAAATCTAAACTACTCTGCTACCTCCTGCTAACTCTCTTCATCTGCATGCTACTTAAAGAGAATATCATGTTTTAGATAAGATGAGCTGGTTTACATTCCTTTCCCAAAAGTACTTCAAGTGCTGTTCAATTTTGTCAATATTAGGAGATTTTAGAATTGTGTTTCTGCTTAGTATAATTTTGTGGTTGTTCTGCTCTAATCTATTTTAATTCTTTCTTGCTTATTTTAATTTAGTGAGATACAGATGGTGTGCTTGGCTGTTGTTTTACCCATCGGTGGTCCTTAGCTCACATCCTGGGGCAGGGACACGTCAGGCCATTTTGACCTGTGTGAAGCATTACATCCCCATTGCTAACGATGACTTATCCCAGTTTAAGCATGCGATTCTTCTCTGACTGCTATTGAGCCTCATGGATATTCTCTGGCAAAAGTTTACAGCTGGTTGTAGGCGGGAGTTACCTCTTCACCTGGCGGGGGGGGCGGGTGTGATAGCTTCTCTAAGTTGCAGGCGCTTCTAAGCAGCCAGTTATCTTTAACTGATGCTGTGGGCAGAATGGAGATGCAGAGAAGTTCACAGAGCCCAGTATGACTCAGAAGCTGCAGCATCTGCGTTTCTACTGACTAGTGCTAGCTGCAATCGTTCAGCTCCAAGGGCTTCTTCACTCCTCGCTGACAGAAAAGAGATTCCTGCCTGAGGAGAGTAAGGTGTTGCATGCCACGCATTTTTGCGGGCTGTTCTGGTTTTACCAAGGGTGAAACTGCTGTAGCAACCAGGAACTTCGAGATTTGACTGTCAGAAGATCCCACCTCCCGACAGCTGCTCAGCCCTTTTGCTGCCAGCAGGTCAGAGCACACAGCATGTTTTGCAGCTTCTCATCATAGAAGGGCACATGCCACCCACAATATGAATTTAAATAAAACCTTTACAGTACTTCCAGGCAAACACCCACCTCCAGCACATGAGGTTTAATCTTATTTCCCCCTGGTGGGCCCCACAGAGTATGTTAACAGCTGGGAGTGGTTTCTTGATGAGCATGTCTAATGGTGATAGCCCTCTCCTGTGGCAGAGAGCATTAAAAGCACCCTCAGTGTACAAGCATCTTCCCAAACATTAAGTGGAAAAACGTCATGAGGAACAAGGAAAACCGAAGAGCAGGTAGAATATTTTGCGTTTTCTTTCGTATTTTTACTTATATATGGGGAGAGGAGCGTTTATGCTTACAGCCTGTAAATTTCTTGCTTCTGCAGAAACATATGGGGATGCCCCCAAGCCAGGTTAAGTATCTCTGAGGCTTCAGTGCCCAGCCTCGCGCAAGACATAGAGGGTGGCGAGTCTTCACGGCCAGAAAGGCTCTGGCAGCACAAGGCAGGACTCCCAGTCTCGTTCCTTTAGCGTCCTGGCTTTCTCAGAGCCAGTAAGTGTCATGGAAAAGGAGGCGCTCGGGGCAGTATCGGTGTTTCTGTGGGCTGCCAGAGAAAGTGCTTAGACCAGCCTCAAATGATGCGTAAGGTTTTTTGTAGCCTCTGGCAAACTGTTTCAACACAAATACTCCAACCACATGCAAAACAGAAAAGGAACACCTGCCTGGAACCCCTTTCCAGCTCAGCACACAAACACGCACATATCAGAACCTCAGAAAACCTTGTTTCTTGCTTTTTTTCAGTGATGCCCAGTGTTCTCTAGGGCTGCGATACCTCATTGCCCTCATGTCCTTACTCTGTTTCTGTGAGCAGCACATCAGCCTGGCTTGGGGGTTATTTAGCACTTTCTTGCCAAAGGAGAGCAGGGAAGTTTGCTGTAAGTTGTTCTTAAAATGGGTCTGGATGTAATATGGCTAATGATGCTTATTTCTTACTGCTGTAAAACCCAGCTGGGTGCAAGAGCTGCCTGCGATTATTATCCCGTGGGCTTTTATCCTCTCGTGCGAGGGCTGTGTTGGGAATGAAGAGCATGCATATACTTAAACAGATACTCAAAGCAAGACCCAAAATTTCTAGGAGTTTTAACTTGTTAAAAGTAATTAAAATACATGAAATGAGGTGAAAAAAAATCCCCCCCCCCTTTTTTTTTCCTCAGACTCCATCAGTGTGTTCTTCTCAATTTAAACTTTATAGCTGAGATGGTAAACCAGGCTTTATTTCACTTTCTGGCCATATAAACCTTTATAGATATTTTTAAGACGATTGACTGATTGTTTTCTTGTTATTACTTTAAACAATATCAAGCTTCATGAGAATGGTAAATATGAAATAACTTTTTGTACAGCTAAACCCTTCTATTGTCTTATACAACATTAAAAATACAATATAATGAAGTCATTACTGCATTCTGCTGGGGCATAATCTGACCTGTCTGTTCTGGGTCCCAAAAATACTAAAAGGTTCCTGATAAAATTAGTTATGACCTAAACTGAATTTCTTTCCTTGATCTCTCCTGCTACCTGCTGGTCAAAGTGTTTATTGTCTCACAACATTTTTGACTTGATGAAATTCAGTAAAGAGGGCAACCGGAAAAATTAGGACCTTACATTGGTGTTGCCTGGCAATTTTCTTCTGTTTATTTTTTTCTTGGTTTCTTTTGCTTATGGGTCTGGTCGCTGGCTTCGCTTCTAGACCGACTGGTTGGCTGAGCTCTCTAAACTCCTTCTGTAGACCATGAGAAGTTTTAGAAACAGCTATGTCAGCTGTTTAAAAAAAGATGGAAATTTCATCCCACTTTAATTAGCAGCGTGTCCTGGCTTTGAGAGGCTGAAGCTTTTCTCCTTTACAGTTTCGGTATAGAAGCTCATTACTGTGGGACAACTGAGTCTTCCTGGAAACTCACCTTTGGGAGAGGCACAAAACAATTATGGAATCAGGTACACCTTCAAACAAGAAGTCATTTCACATTATAACTCTGAGGCTGAGCCTCTGCTGTTCTCCCAACTTTGACAAAAGCTGTTCTACTTAAAAGCCATCCAAGGAGCTTCAGCTGTGTGATGCTAACAGGGTAATGGGCTTGATTTTCCACCTCACCAATTTCAGAATTGTTTCTACTTTCATTTCTATGTTGAGCCGAGAGGCATGCAGCTGGAGAGGCATCCTCATTTGGAGTCCATGGATGTGACAAGGGTGACACCTGTTCTGCCCCTTGATCTCTTTGAAAAATGCATATACTTGTCTGGACCGAAAGGTGTGTGTGGGTTTTGTTAGTGGGTGTGTCACCATGTGAGTTCAGCATCCAAAGTCACCTTTGGAAATGGGATGCAACTGGTGGTGAAACCTGGTAGGTAGAAACCCTGAAGGGCTAAGGATAGGAAAGTCTAATTCCCCTTTCTGTGGAACAGACGCTGAAATTCCATTGCTCTTTCCTTCTGTGGGCAATCAAAGGTTGAGGTTAACTTTGCATCAGAGAAAAAAAAAATCTTTATAAAGCTAAATACCTATTTGAAGGACTGGGCTCTCCTGTATGTGTCATTGAGAGATATGACATTTGTGAATGTTCAAAAATGAGTTTAATGCAGGTTCTGGAGTAATGACTACATTAATAATTTTCTGGGCAGCCTCTGTTGATGTCAACTGTCCTTGTGAGAGGACAGAGAGAGATCATCCATTCCAATGGACTGGATGCTGGTGGTTAATTCGCCTCCAAAAAGAACAAGCAAATAACTCTGTTCTAGCGTTCTGCACCTGGAGAGGGGAGTCGTACCCCAAATGCTCCTTTCCTTCACCACTATGTGTTCCCAGAAAAACCTGCAGGGACACTCGCTGTCCTTGTACTTCCAATGCCCAGAACCTCATCTGCATTTATTCTCAGAAATAAGGAGTTCTTGTCTCTGCTGGAAAAACCGTCTTACCTTTTGCTCTGCTGCTCCAGCTTCTGGCTACAGATAGGTTTCTGTCCAGGTTTTCACTCCTTGACAAAAAAAGCTGGGCTGTCTTGGAAAGAGATGCGGACAAGCAGGGCGTTGTTTGTTTGGGGAACTGGGAAAGGTATTTTGAAGATGTGCATGAAGGTCCAGGGGGAGATTTCTGCTCCTGATGTTGTTCTTATTCTGACAGAGAAATTTTGCTGTTAATCCTTGTAGCATTTCTTCGCATGAATGAAGGACAAAACTTGCAGTCAGTGGTCATCTCTGTCAAAACTGAAAGAGACCGTCAACTAGGAAAATCTTTAAAGGAAATCTCAGTTGCCAACTTACCAATTCTTGTTGTATTCCAGTTTTGCAAAATTGTTTTCTTCTTAACAAATTTACAGTGTTAGGCTGCCATTCAGAAGTCTAAAATCTGGAACAGTTTTTTTCTCTTATTTAGTTCATATCAAAAAATCATTGGATTTTTTTCCTTCTGTGACTTATGAACTTCCTTTCTGTGGAGGAAGGCTGAACTATCTAACGCCTGCCATAATGTGATGCGATGTCCACCGCTTCTCCTCACTGTCTGGGACAAACACACCAAAAGCTGACATACTGGTCTAAAAGTGTTGCATTGTGATACCTGATAAAGTACATGTTTCAGCAAGAAAAGGAAAATGGGCATTACAAAAGGCAGGAAAATTGAGGTTGAGAATTTTTATTTTTTTTTTAGATATTTTGAGAGATTCTCTGTGGCTTCTCACTTCTGCTTAAATTTGCATTGCTCTGCACACCTTCTGCAGAGCTTGCGCCGCACTAAGGAATATATGCAAGTGTGTTTACTACTTTCTGCTTGTGTTGAAAAAGTAAGTGTCATGTTTTGTACCAGCTTTACTGTATTTAGTAAGTTAGGGGTTGGTTTGTGCTGCTGAAAGGCTTCATTCAAGAAGAGCAAAGACAAATTATACCAACTTTGGGTTTGGTTTAAGGTTTCTGGAAAGTGGGACTAAAACGTCCTACAGCCCAAGGCAAAGTTTTACTGAGGTTTTAATGTTGCATTTTTCTGGGGGAGGTTCAACAGAATTAACACACGGTTGGGAGGTCAACATTCTGAGAGGAGCAGTTTAAAGGACAGCATCTTTCTGGAGAAGTTAAAAATGCTAGTCCACCAGACAGTGCCTTATCCGTACTGTAGGCATGAGCTGTGTGAGCTTGTTTGTTCAGCATATTATCTCAGACTAACTTATTTTTCTAGATAAAGGTGCGGTGCCTATTTGTTTTGTATTTTATGCCTGCCTGAATTATCGGCTGTCCGATTTACACAGCTCAGAGACTTCTTAGATGGCCGGATTCGTATTGCTGCGCACATCAACACTTACTGTTGCCCACCTTGTATTCCAGACCAAATCTTAAATTACAGACTTCTGAAAGAGTCCATAAGCAGAAGTTAGGCTTTTATCACCAGGTAATTAGTTCCTATCTCAACAATGCAGTCCATCTGGATGTTTTTGCCTTTGCCCTGCTGTCTCTTGAGCATGTAATAGGTGTTTTCAAGGTATTGAAGAGAGGAGGTGGCAGAGCTCAGGGCAGGTGGTGCTTCCCTTCAGCTGAGTAAGTGACGGACCAAGTTTACCTCTGAGCTGAAAAGATTAGTATTTTTGAAATATATTTAATTTCTTGCCTCTTTCTTTGCATTATAATGACCAGTGGTGTGACCGTCAGTGGGGTTGGGTACCATTTTTTTCAGGAGTTTGAGAGATACGCTGTTGTGCAGGGCTGCTTCTATTTGTGCAAAGAATGTCTTGTGTTGTGTTGACAGTTTGGGGGTTTATTATTACTTGCAGAGTACGTAGGTAAATATGCCTGTGAGAATATGATAAAACACTATGCAACTTGCAGTGAGGCACTTGAGAACACACAATATCAAACTTTTTTCACTCTTGGGACTTGAGCTCAGGGTTGCAAGAGGTTTAAATGATTATTGTTTCATATTTCTACTGACTAACAGTATTTTAAAAGCCAAACATAATGTATACCTCCACAAGACTTTTTTTACCCACTAGTAAGGAACATCTCACTTGTAAATAGAAGGTGGATCAAGTTTCTGCTTTTAGTGTTGGGCTTGGTTATTAAACCTGGGAGACATGGCTACCTGAGAGATGATCGAGGTGAATTAAATAAATGCTTGCCCATTTTCATAACATAATGAACTGGCAGTTTTTCCAGCCTATTATGTACTACACTATGATTAAGATATCATAGGATATCTCAAGTTAGAAGGGACCCATAAGGATCACGAAGTCCAACTCACTGCTCCTCGCAGGACTACCTAAAACTAAACGATATGACTAAGAGCATCATCCAGGTGCAACTTGAACTCTGACAGGTTTGGCATCCTGACCGCTTCCCTGGGAGCCTGTTCCAGGGACCAGCCACCCTCTCGGTGAAGAACCTTTTCCTAATGTCCAATGTGAGTGATTCTTAATGGAGAACATGAGTTCATTCTTCTATCTTATCTGCTTCTGAACTTTGAGCTGGACTGTTTTTCAGGATCGACCATAAAGGTTCTTCAGATATTTGTCTTTACAATCTGATGATGTTATTTGTTAACTGGCATAATTTTTTTTTTTTTGTGTAGTTCCTTTGGTTGGCATAATATGTACTTGCAGAAGACCCATGTAGAGTTTGAACTTGGATGTGATCTTCTGCTTCCTGGTTAGAAAAGCATAGAATGGAGGTACGTGTACTTGTTAGAACAGACAGCCAAATGTCTGTGAAGGAGGGTATTTTTATGGTTAAAGACAGTGAGACTGGCAGCACACAGTCTCCTGAGCAATTAGAGATAACCTTATCATGCGCCGCTGTAACAATTTGGAATTGCCATTGGACTTCTCAGAAATGAACATCGTTGGCTACAACCCCATCAGTTTGGGATGGATAAATATCATGTCTCTCTAGACCATGTAGTAAAGATTCAAGTATTTCAAAAGTAGGAGAAAGGTACAATGAAAATGAATGACCATGAGAGTGTTTCGCGCTATTACGGTTTAAATTTGAAAGCAGAGGTGTCACTGCACAGATTTTGACATGAGCATTAAGATTTAAACAGTCTTTCATAGCACATCACTTGTCAGCTCCCAGCACGTGACTTTGACTTGTACCATGTTAGTTATTTCACTCTTATGTCAAAAACATTTTTGTACTATTTCACTACTTGTTTTCTTTTGTAGAATGCTCTTTCCTATAGATTCGCCCCAAATCCAAACCGCTGCACCAGCTGCTAAGAAGAAAATCAACTCTATCCCAGCTGAAATCGGGGCAGAATGAAACTTGGTAATTTTGGGGAGGAAATTTAAGGGTGTTCAAAACTGGAATTAAGCCCAAATTAGTAACTTTCACTGCTTTAGCAGACTGAAGGCAGTTTGTTTAATCCAGCACTAGTAAGTGGTGTTGTGTTGCTGGCTTTGAAAGGTATAAATTAATGCTTATATTTTTATTTCAGCACACTGATTGTGCTACAAATAAAGGGCATAACTTATTGTATGTATGTGGCAGAATAATTAAAATCCACTCTTAAAGAGAGAAGAAAGGCAAGTGTTTGCTTTTCTTGTGGACACTAGAAAACAGGTCTGCCTTAGGTCCACAGATGTCCTTAATAAAGATTTTTGTCCTGGCAGCAACAAGATAATTATGCAGGTTTTAATCTTCTCAATAATTCTGAATAAGAAATGAAAATGACATTAATTTCATTCCTGCTTTCTGACCCACCAAGATAATTTCTGCCTGAGTTGACCCGTTCAGATTTGTTCTACTGCCTCAGAAGTTTGTTGTGGGTCGCAAGGGGTGCGGGCTGATCTCAGAAATAATCAGGGCTTTTTTAGGACAATGCCTCATTCTTCTGTCTCCTTAGCTGTGCCTTTTTAAATGGGGATAAAGATTTGAGAGGGACTTAGTGTTTTGGGGGTTTGGTGGCTTTTTTTTATTATTATTTTATTCTCAATTTTTAAAATTGACCTGTCCCTATCTTTCTCTCTCTCTCTCTCTCTCTTTTTTTTTCTTTTTTTTTTTTTAATGAATCCTCTGCCTTTCTTGGGCTGTTGCTTTTACAGATCGGAATTAGTGAATGCCTTCTGATGAAATGTCTTGGAATATTGGGAACAGCTGCCGTTGTACTGAGCCATGCCCCACATACACGCAGCGTGAGTACCTTTTGCAATGGGGGCCATCCCCGTGTACTGAGGACCGAGGTACACAAGCACCATAGTCAAAGGAGGCTCCCTGAGAACAGCAGTCGGTCTAGGTGTTTTCAGTCTCTCCTTTTATTTCATCATATTGCTAAATATTATTTTCACCCCTGTCTTACTGATCCCTCTAATTTAGCACAAAAGTGGGTATGTGTGATCTGTGCTTGCATTTATAATTCTTATGCTGTTTTCCATGGTCTAAGGCTCTTCACCGTGTCCTGCAGCATGAGCCTTATAATGCAGTTTAAAGACATTGGAAAGTGAGAAATTATACAAAATTTTCCACCAAAAAGGAGACACAGCTTTTGTTTTAATTCCCTGTCCTGAAAAACCTGCCAAACTCCTGGACAGAGTGCGGAAGGAGACTATGAGTTCCCCCTTGAAGTGATCTATTAATTATTATCTTTTACATGCAGAACTCTGAACAGGGCCATTACTGTTTATTTTAATTGACCTATACAGCAGGAGCATAGTTCCCTTAGATATTTGTAATCTTGTTTTCTGTGCAAAGAAGAAATCTGTAGTAGCACTGATGCGGATCAGTTGAGGATGTGCCTTCCCAGGAAAGTAGATACCTGACTTTCCCTGCACACGGGGTCTGGTTTCCCAAGGGGTCATCGAAGCCTTTTGAGCGGAATTGACCAGTTACAGTGTCTTGGCTTGAAGGTTCGTAGGGAGCGAGCCCAGCCCCCCCAGAGACAGTAGGGCTGATGGGGTTTCTGACGCACCACGGGACTAAAGCACTTTCCTAGGGTAAGGTGAGGTGCTGAGGGTGAGAATGAAAATCTAATATCAGTTCCAAGATATGCACATGAATAGTCTGTTCCAAGGTAATGATGTTAAAATTAATACCGCTAAAGAGAAGCCGGTTACTGGTCCTGCTGGACAGGGATACAGAGTTCATTAAGTACAGGAATCAATGGCACTATGGCACTGAGTAAGACAGAAGGCAGCTGGCTGGGGGTGGGGGGGAGTCTTTAAAACAGAAGAAATATAAAGATTTGATGGGAATTATTGTCTGTGGAAAAGCAAGAGGCAGTTCAACTGAGCTGCAAGAAAATTACATTTTCTTCCTGGTTTAGAGTGGAAGGTAGAGGCACAAAACCATCATAAGAGCAGAGGTTTTGTTTCTCCTTGCTGTTTACCATGGTCCAGCTGGAAAAAAATGGCTAGCAAGCAGCATCCAGAAAGCCACTTGGTGCTTCCAGACACATGCAGGCTGTCTGGGTATTTTTTTCCCCCTAACACAACCAGAATTTGAAAACCAAATCTAATTTGTAAGGAATTTTAAGAAGGGCCGTTTCACCCTGGCTGACTTGCTGCTGACACTGGGCGGGGGGGGGAGCAGCCCTCACGCTGCAGGGGGTTTGGTGATGTCGCACCTTTCATTCTTCAACCTGTAATTCCAAAATCAGTTGTAGAAAGCTGTGGGAGATTTGTTTGTTGTGTGGTGTTTGGGGGGGGGGGGGGGGGGGGGGGGGGGGGTGTTTTGTTGGGGGATTGTTTTGGGGTTTTTTTCTTAATGCAGCAATAACTAGTTAGTAAAATTTCCTGACCAGCATGGGAAGGTTATGAAAACAAGTTGTTGCTCCATTTAACGTCGCAAGGTAGCATGTTGCTCAGAAATACGGGTTTTTCCCTACATCAAAAATACTACAAGAAGGGGGAAGGATGGGCATGTAGGGAGCTAAAATTTTCCAACTTTTTGCTTTCTTTTGAACCCTCATTGGAGTTAATGTGCTTAGATTTCTAACAAGAGCTGATACTAGTGAGAAGTCAAAGGAATTAACAAAGTGAAGTCAGGAGAAAGCTGCAGCGTAGACCTCAGGTAGCCAAACTACTGACAGCCCCCCCCACCACAAGTAACACCTGAAAAAAACCAGCGAGGGTCCGTAACTGCTGCTTGTGTCCCACATCTTGCTTATGTGACCAGGACAAAAGCGAGTGTGTTACGGCTAAGCGCTGTTTCTGTTCACAGTCTTAATTTTGCAATTTCATCTCCAGATTGCCTCAACTCTGTTTTGCCTGTGGTCTGAGAATAATAATCAAGGGGCAACTGACAGTGGACCGTAACTTTGTCCTTCTCAGTCATTCCTGTGTGCTGCCACCGTGTGCTGCATGTCGGAGGGGGACAGGCAAGTTACAGACGACGGGACGTTATCGTGAGCTGCAAAATAATTCTGCCCGCATGCATTGGCACGCCTGAGAGCTGAAAGACTGAGGCAGCGTATTACAAAATAGTTTCCAGTTTTGCTTTTCAAACAGGAATTCAGCCTTCCTTCTTCCCCGAGTAACTCCGTGCAGGGCAATGAAGTGTTGTTTGCATACCTTCCCTATAGAATATTGGTAGGTGTTCATCACCGCGCTTAAAACTCTCAACCTTCCTCCTGCACCCTGTGAGAATTACTTCATACCTTCACCAGGAAGGTGGCTTTCCCAACAAGCTTTGATAAAACTAGGAAGTTTATTAGAAAAGAACTGCTGTAAAAGAGAACTTACTATTTAAAGGTTCCTAGCGGTGGTTACTTGAGCAGACCCTGTGATTAAATTTGGCGTATCGCTGCCAGATGAGCAAACATCCCTGTTGTGCAGATGTGGAGCTGAGGGACCCGCCTGACGTGGTGTAAGTGAGTGGCCGGGGTCAGAGCGCTCAGCTACTTCTGATCCGGACTCCTGCCCGAACCACAGGATCACCATTTCCCTTTTCAGTTCTTTTTAGATCTTCTACATAATTTTCTCTAAGGTTTTTCCAGACAGTAGATAGCGTATATTATAATAAAGGAGATAAGAATCGGTTGCCTCATTCTAGTTATACTGAAGCTACTATGTACAGGCAAAAAGCCATGAATGCAAAAAATAGCAATTGGGAAATCTTACTCATCTCACAATGTGCTTCTGGTGGCTTGAGCTGAGCAGGGAACAGAACGTAGACAGCGTTTCAGCTGGAGATGTCTCAGAATAATGATACATAAAATTAGTTCAGACTGAAAAATGATTCCTTCCAAAGCAGCCCGAGCATGAAGGTATCAGCTTTCTGTTAAGCCTGAGATGGCTATCATTAATAGTCCAAAGGTCTTATGACACTTAAAACTAAAGCCTGTGTCTTGTTCGAGCTCTGGTTTGGTGACTGTGTTCTGACCCTTGCGTAACTCCTGCGATTCCAGCAGGTTACAGTATCCCTTTCCCAGAAACCCAGTTTCCGAGGGATGCTGAAAGGAGGAGTGTTGTGTGCCAGCGGAGAGGCTGAATTTGGGGTTCGCTGGGGGTGACCCGGCTCCCAGAGGCTGGGAGAGCTGCACACTGAGAGCGTCGAAGCAGCGTTATCTAACTGTCCATCCCAGTTCCAGGTTTGTAATAGAAAATGATTCATCTGCCATCACCAAGGAAACCGGGGAGTGTGGCAGAACATGCTACTTACCTCGAGTTAGAGTTTGTGTCCCTTTCCTTTAGAAATCATATGGTTTGTAATACAGAGTTGTTAAGTCATAGGAAAATTCCTACTTGGCCTGAAGTGCTGTCTCTTCTCCTGTGAAAATTTAAGCTTTTTGTTACTAACAGAAAACAACTGGATTTTATGGTACAGTGTCTCACAGATTTTAATTTACTTGTTTCAGGCATGTGTTTTAATTCATTACAGTGATCCATGCACTATGCCTACTGTTTAAAAAAATACAGAAAAAACGTTAATTGTCACAGAAGCTAAATTCAGTAGTTGAAATTAATTTAAGCTAATGTAACCTGTGATACTTTATGTTGCTGGCTTTTTCTATTCCCAGGGAGAAATCTTTCCCCAGGGGGCTGCGATTTGATCTGCATCTGTGCTGTTGAGGGGACGGAGCTGCAAGAGGAAGAGGTGGCGGAGGACGAGCCAGGAGATGGCAGCGGGGCAGATTGCTGCCCACTGCTCCAAGGAGCAGATGAAGTGGATGAAGGAAGGCAGCTTGCCCCTGTGGTGGTATCAATGTTGGAATCCCTGCAGGAAGTAACTTACCGAATTAGATAACATTTCCAACTTGCAGCTCGTTTCTAATTAATTCCTAATGTCTCTGATCCCTCAATTTTTCACGCTGCTGAAGCTGTACGACCCTAAGTAGAGCCGCTGAGCGCTGCAGGTCCGTATTGCGTTGCAGTGACTCTTCGCTGTGGCTCTTGCCAGTGGAATTGGCTGAGCAAGTTTAGGAATTGCACTGAGCCCAGAGAGTTTTGTTCTCAAGCATTTGCTGAATATGCTCAGCAACTTGGGGCTGCAGTGAGAGATTTGTCACCTCTGTCAGTCTTTAGAAACCACTGTGATGGTTGGTGTCACTTATATTGCGTGACTGGCAAGGAGTAGGAGGATTTTTAGGCTCGGTTTATAGCAGAGTAGAGATGCATTTACTTGCATGGGAAAGAGCAGGTTTTCCAGCTGAATGAGTGCAGCATGTTTCCCAAAGGGAGCTGCAGTGACTGGGAGCATCATCCGGCTCTGCTCACCAGCACGGTGGTGTGAGAGCAGCCGGAGCAGCCGATCCCACTGACCTGTAGTGTGTGGAGATAGTCAGCGTTATCTGCGCATCTCCTGTGCCACTTCAGCAGAACCTCACCCCACCTGATAAAAAGCCCTATCTTGTTGCCTGTGTTTCCTGATTTCCACATGTTATATAGAACATATAAAATACTTTTGACTCCTGATGGGTGGTGACCTAGCCGCTCCCCTAGCGAGTCCTTGTTTCTTCCTTAGTGACTTCTAGCATTAAATACAAAACTGAAGCTCACATCAACAGGAGAAACCTCGGGAGACCTCAGCTCGGACTGGCGTGGCCCACACTGAGCAAGGGTGGCCACTTTGTCACGTGTCCCAGCTGCTGCTTGACAGGGGACTTACAGAAGGAGATGCATGGGAAGGTCACCCCATGTGGCAAAATGAAATGAATGGTGTTCGCTGTCTTCTTGTTTGTTAGTTCTTGAGGTTTTTCCTGATACTGACCATATCAATATTATTCAGCCACCAGAGATGTATTGCTATAAAATAAATAGTGTTCATTAGAGAACACTGCATGGAGGAGGTGGCACGAGATGACTAGCTGTGACTGAAGTTTCCTTATCCATGTGCCTTGAAGACTGAGCTAGAGGGATTAGCTTCCCCTTGTGAGTAAAGGAAAGCATCAGTTTTACTCGGAGCTTCCCCAAAATATGTGTAGTAGATCGTGTACACCAGCGTAAGGAGGTCTGATGCAGGCGGCCAGACTGATTTCACAGGGGCTCCTGAACTTGTCTTCACCGAACTTGTCTTCACCAAACTTCTTCTGTGTGCTGCAGGGTGGAAATAAAGCGGGGGGTGGGGGGGACGGACGGACGCAGGCTGGATGGACAGACAGACAGCTGTGGGCACACTGGGGTCACTTATGTGCTGCCGCGATCCACTTGGTGGTGGGGAAAAAAACAGGAGGAGAGGCTTGGAAAGAAGTGTGCATCGGTGTATTTCTTGTAGCGCCAGGGATGTTACACCCATTGTGGGGAATCCGTGTGTTCCGACGAGGGTTCTGCCCTACAGCCTGCCTATTCAGGGGTTGCCAGCAGCCAGCTCAGCCCAATACAGACAGCACTGTCCTCACTTGCTCTCTGGGGTTCTTAACAGTGGAAAATCACTGGGATACAGGATCACCCTTGCCAAACTCCTCCGTCTGTGATGTTTCTGGAATGATCTTTGCCCCACTGCCTTTCAGTGGGAAGGAGGCAGAAGGCAGTGGAGAATTTGCCCTTTTGAGTTTCCCACTTGCCTTATACCCAGTGACAAATCCCTGGAACACCAGCCCCACACTAGTAGGAGCTGGTGTAACTCCAAGGGGGGGAGGGGGGAACGCGAAAGGAGAAACAGCAAAACCCACGCCGTGCAGGGGAAGCAGGGTGTGCTCAGCATCAAAAAGCCAGAATGGCTCAGACTAAATAGATGATAAAATATTTTCTTGATAAGCAGGGGCTGCAGGCAGCTATTGTGAGGTGAAGGTCAGTCCTTTAGTGACTGGGAGTGAGGGCTGTGGAGAAGGGGGTCGGCATGGCCGTAGTTCGGCTGCAGAAATGCTCTGGGCTCTGCTCCTGGCTGGGGCTGGCACTGAATTTTGCCAAAACGGGGAAACTTCAGAGCTTCGGGGGCCAGGGCGTGAGCACTGGGGCGACGTGGCGTCCCCTGGAGCAGCCATCCCTCATCCAGCCCACACAGGGAACAGAAAACTGCCTTTTTGCAGACCTTTTAAATTTTGTTTGCGTCCTTCCATTCTTAGGCATTTTTAATTAAAAAGCAAGAGAAAACCCAACCTCTGGCGGTCTCTAACTATATGTTTTTAAGGCCGAGTCGCTGAGTCCCCTCCCTGCCCACACCCTCTGTCTCCAGCCTTTGAACAAGCTGGCCTTTTTTTTTTTTTTTTTTTTTTTTTTATCACAGGCGACTCCAGTACAAATTGGGCGTCCTGCAAAACCAAAGATTACCGGTTCCGCAGCGCCCCGGGGCCGAGGGGAGTACTCTGGGATGCGGGCGCAGCCTGGCCGGGCACCCTGCAATCCCGTGTCCCGGGGCAGCGCCAGCACCTAAAATTAGCCGGGGAGGTGGGCGCGGGGGGTGCTGCCCCCCCGGTGTGGGTTTGGGGAGGATTTGTGCGGTTTTCTCGGTCAGCGCCTCCGCGCACCCCTCGGCCGCGGGGGCTGCGCCCTGCGCTCGCCCCTTGTTTTGGGGGAAAATCCCCCCCGAAGGGTTAAATTGCAAAACTGCTGAATTGGCTGGTGCGGGGGGGTTGTGCCGCTTTGGGGAGCAAAACCGCGCCCGCGCTGCGCTAACGCGGTCTCTCCGCGGAACGCGGCGGGGGCTGCGCGCTTCATAGCGCCCCCGCCCCGCGGGTTGGGGGCGTGGCGTCGGCGGGCCCCGCCCCCTTTGCTGCGCGCCGGCGCGGCTGCCATTGGCTGTGCGGGCGGTGACGCGCGCGGGCTGCGGTTGTTCCGCGGAGCGGCGCCGCGGCTCCGTTTGCGTCGCTTTAAAGGGGCCGCGCCCGCGGCAGCCCCGGTAGCGGTGCCGGCCTCGCCGCACCGGACCGCGCACCCGCGGAGCCCCGCTCCCCAGCCGTCGGTGCCCGGCTCCTTCCACGGCCAAGACGCCGGGCTGGCAGCGCACCCACCGGCACCGGGGCCAGCCGGGCGCTGCCGGGAGATTCCGACCCGGTAAGGGGGCTCCGGGGGCTGATCAGGCGTGAGTCCGCACCGGAGCGGCCGGTGCCGGGACCGAGACGTGCCGACCGGGCAGGAGGCTCCGCGGACCGGGTGTCGGCACCGGCAGATGCTGATCGCTGCGGCTGGTGCCGGTACCGGGAGGTGCCCGCTGGGTGGGGGTCCCCGCTGGCGGGGGCCGGCACCGAGAAGTGCCGATCCGGTGGGACCCTGCGGGGACCGGGGTGGCTGGTGCCGGTGCCGGGGCGTCCCCCACCTGGTTGGACTCTCGGAGGACTGGAGCGGCTGCTGCCCGTACCGGGAGGTGCCGACCGGGCAGGATCCTGCAGGGATCGTGCATGAGTCAGCCCTGTTTGGGCTGGCACCGGTACCGGGAGCAGGCACCGGTACCGGGAGCAGGCACCGGTACAGGGAGCAGGCACCGGTATAGGGAGTGGGTACCGGGAGCAGGCACTGGTCAGCACAGAGCACTGATACTGGGAGCGGGCACCGGCCCTGCTCACCAGGCAGTGGGCTGGGACGAACCGGTACCGGAGTGGGAACAGCAGCTGCCGCCAGTCCCGGCCCCTCTGTCCGCAGGGAGCTGGCACCGGGCTGGCACCGAGAGGCCACAGGATGCGTGTGCCCGGCGGTGGGTTCATCCCCGCAGCGTGGGATGCAGCAACTGGGATCCACTTTTGGGCACCCACAACCCAGCTGCTAACCCAGCACCCACTGCCTGCCCAGCTGCAGCGTTTTGGGGCCAAAACCACCTGGTTCAGGGCGGGGGGGTTGAGAATTTTTTTTGTTGCAGAGCAGAGAGCTCTGGCCCTGACGGCCGCAGCTTGGCCGCGGTAACGCCGCGGCTTCCTGGCAGGCAGCAGGAAAAGTAAACACCATAAAAAAAAAAAAAAAAATGGAACATCCCCATAACCTGAGGTGACCCCATGCCGTGCCGGCTGGGAGCGTGAGCCCCAGGAGGATGTTCCCGTTCCCTGTTCCTGTTCCCGTTTGCCCCTGCCCGGGGCATTTGGGACAAAGTGGGACCCACGAAGGGCGAGGTGGCACAGTGATGTCCGGTGGGCGTCCCGGCTGGCTGAGACACCCCCGTGAGCTCTGCTGTCTGGGTGATTTGTTATTAATTTATGCATTTGCTTCTGCTTCGGGAGCTGTGTGGACAGCCGGGGATGGTAGCGGGTTGGGTTTTATTCCAGGAATGGTGAAATTGTCCCGTGATCCCGATGACGTGCCTGGTGGTGCCGGAGAGGAGGGTTTCCCCTCCTTTGCTTTTGGGGCAGCAGGACTCTGTCCTCTTGTTCTGCCCGTCAAAAGGGTGGGCAAACAAGTTTGCCAAAGGTCAGGGGTTGGGCTTTGAGTTAAAATTAAATAGACCCAAACATGTTGTACACACCAGAAACATCAAATGTTTTTGTTTAAGGTTAAAAATGTTCAAACTGGGTGAGAGCGGAGTACAGCGGGGGGTTAAAACCAGCCCAGGGACTGTGCCTGCAGTTGGGAAGTGCCCTGTGCCCCCTCGCTTTCAGTGTGTCCTGGCTCTGGGATCAGGTGCTGATCCCTGTCCAGGCTCGCCCGGGTGCGATGGGGGCTCGTGTTGGGCCTGATCCTGTGCCTGGTGCAGGATTAAGCCCGAAGTCACAGCAGTGCAGGGGTCTGCCAGGATGCACAGCAAGAGCTGATCTGTGGAGGTAACAAGGGCAGCAAATATTGCTGGGCTTCAGCCTTTCCTCCCTGGGCATCTCTGGAGCAGGAGGATCCCAGGGATGGCTGGAGGTATTGCCAGAGGGGAGGAAAACATTGAGATTTTGGGGATAAACCACCCTGGGAAATTGCTCTTGTGGTGAGCCCAGCAGCTCACCAATTTAAGCAGGCATATTTTGACCCTCATCCCAAATTCCGTTTGTTTCTTTATGTTTAACACGATTAATGAGCAAATATCTGTTTTTATTTTCTGTTTCAACATTCAGGCTTTACATAATGTTAGGAAGTGCGGCCGCTTTTCTTTTATTTTGGAGGGAGTCCCTTTTTTGCAGAAGGTGGACGGACACGCTCCGGGGAGGCAGCTGCCGGGTGAGTCATCTCCGTGCAGAAATAGCTCCACTGGGAGCAGCGACACGGTCCTGCAGGGATTTCACTTCTCCCTACCCCGGATGGGGCTGCTGCTCCATCCCACGCTCCTAGCAGTGTGCCCACGGGCGCTGCCGGCTCCTGGCTGGATTTAGCGGGATAATTGAGGGCTGGGAGGTTTGCTAAATATTTTTTTCTCATCTCTGCTCCCCTCCTGCACAGGGCAGAGTCAGGGCTGCTGCTAGACCCCACAGCTCAACCTGCTTGTCTTTAGAGGATGAGCACTGGTTTACTGGCTCACTCCTAACGCCGGTATCTGCCTTTTCTGTGTCATAAGGGGAAAACAGCACATGCAGGAAGGATGCAGTTTGTCCAACAGCCCCCAGAAGCCATGAGATTCCCATCCTGAACCTTTACTGGCTAAATA
The DNA here is from genome assembly GCF_015220075.1 of Falco rusticolus. Lineage (NCBI taxonomy): Eukaryota > Metazoa > Chordata > Aves > Falconiformes > Falconidae > Falco > Falco rusticolus. Next base: position 5,457,522 of record NC_051204.1, on the reverse strand, counting down.
ACACTGGCTTAGATTTTAATTCCTCCTTTGCATAAAGCAGTGCACATTTTGATACTATTAAGAGCTGCATTGGGGATGGTTGAGAGCAGAAAGCGGCTCTTGCAGAAGCATGACAGGGATGCTCCGATCTCCCACCGGTAGATGGGGGCAGCAATTGTCCAAGCTGACTTCACGGATTATAGTTTTCCATAGAAATCCCATAGAAAGGGCCCAGTGGCCTCTGTCCTCCCCCAAGACCCACGAAGGGGCAGCTGCATCGGGGGGAGCCTCTGTGCAACAGCGGTGGCAGTGCCGGTGACACTGGGACAAGGAGCTTGGTAGAGCAACTGATTTTTGTTTTCCAGCTCTTGGATTTATCCCTGCTGGGGCTGTCAGTGCCCACGAACAGCAAAGTGATGCCAGGGAGATGGGGAGAGGAGGCAAGAGCTGCAGGGAGCTCTGCCGAGGATAAATTAGCATGAGGTTGAGGTGAACGATGCTGCTTCTGACTTCATGCTGGTCAGCTCTTGGAGGAGAGCTGGAGTAAGCCAAAAGAGACCAGACTGGCTCTCCCCCAGCTCGTAGGTCAGGGTTTTATGTACATAACAAAATGTTAATTCAGATGGTGGCTACATGGAAGGTGGTCAGCTGAAAAGTGCTGAAGGGACTAGAGACTGTATGAGGTAGCTGTTAGGTCTGTGCCTGACCTCATCTGCCCAGATTCCGAGATGTCTGCTGTTAGCCTTTCCTGGTTTGCAACATGCAAAACCCTTGGGCCCAGAAGAGGGTTTTTTGGAGCAAGTTAGCTCCCCTCTCCACATTGTCCCTTAAGCTGCCCATAACAGTATCCACAGCATTAACCAGACAGTCCAGGGCTCTTGCCCTGTGCCACCGCATTGGTACCACAAAGTCTCCGTAAGGCTTAGACCCAAATTATTTTCTCACTGCTGGCAGCTGAATATCATGAGAAAAATTACAATTATTCGTTCTTTAGTTTAATCTTTTTTTCTGTTTCTCTGGGTTTGGACCTGAAAATCATGGTGGCTAATCCCACTGCCAGGCTGGCTGTAGCATCATTTGGCTTCAAATGATGTCTCTCAATAAACTTCAGCTTTTAATGGGTGCTTCTGCAAAGAAATAACTAGTATTTGGTTGAAAGGTTTCACAAAAAGTTGCTTTTACAAGATTTCAACCCAGGGTTTAATTTTGAGTGCCCACTTCTTTTTGCAGTGTGCCACCTCTGAGGTGCAGTTGTGGTTTATTATTTTAGCAGAGTCATGAATCGCATTTGTGCTCAAAATAGTTCGATGCTGGGCTTCAATCCAGGCAAATCCCCCACAAATCACCTTCAGCTGAAAAACTCTTCCTGTAGCCATGCTGATGACAAAAAAAAAAAAAAATCATTTAAAATCTCCTGACCCCAGCTAAGCTAAGCTACTGGTGACCAGTTAAAATTTCCCGTGTCCCAGTGTGTTATTCCTCCGGCTAACCGTCTGCCTGAGTTTCCAGCTGGGTTTGGCCACGAGGCTGTTTTTTGGAGGTTGCCCATCGCTCTGTTCTGTCGCCATGGACCACAAGAGGTCGGCAAAATTCGGGAGACGTATCCTGGGCTCTGCCTTCGCTGCGGGGCAGCAGCCTGGCACATCCTCGCCAGAGCTGCCTGGGCACCCGGTTTCATGCCAGGATAATTACTCCATTAGAATAAACACCCCAAACTAATTATACTGGAAGAAAATCAGGGCAATTTTGGAACAGGGCATGTGTTGCTGGGGTTTATTGCCGAGCCGTTCTGCTGGCTGCTTTCACATACGGCAAAGCCCAAGCGCTTGGGAGAATTAGGAGGGATCAGAAGCATTAAACGGGCTCTGCCCGCTCACCCCGCTCTCCGGGGACTCCTTTAATTCCTCCATTCCTGGTACAAAAGGTCCTGAGCTTGGGAGTTGGCTGAAGGACATAGAGCCGTCCGTGCTGTGCTGGTTGGTGCCGTGCCCGAAGGTGGCAGGGGGGAAAAGCCAAGGCATTAACCAAACCCCCCCTTCTCTGTGGTTTGCAGGCAGGAGAGCCGCCCAGCGAGCCCTGAGCCCTGCGCCCTGAGCCCTGCCTTCAGCAACACGCTGCCCGCAGAGTGATGGTCTTAAAATGAAAAGGTGCTGTGAGGGCGTTGGGCTGCCATGCCTGTTTAAGGTCAGTGCCATTCTCACCCCTCTTGTCCTCTGTGAGCGGGGTTGTCCCCCCTCTTCCCAGGGGCTGGGAGCAGGACTCGGGTCCCCATCCTGCGGAGCCCTGGCCGCGGGCAGCACGGCAGCAGCCAGGAGGTGAGCGGGTGCTGCTGGGGCTGCGGTGGCTGTAGCTGAGGGAGGCTGGGCTGGGGCCTGCGGCTCAGCACCCTGCTGGCACAGTGGGTTTGCTTTGGTTTTAGAGCAGAGCAGGAGGCAGCTCTGAGCTGTTCTGGGCTTCCCCAGAGCCTGCAGAGCCTGACCAGGGGGAAACTGCGTCTGAATGACAGAGCAAAAATCAACCTACAAAATCTTTTCCTCTGTCAGGCAAAGCCAGACTTGTCCCAGCAGCAAGAGGGGTCTTCAGGGGCACAAACCCCTTTTCAGGGGTGGGACGGGAGCAGAGTAAACCCCCACCAGGGACCCTCCCTGCACAAAACACCCCAAGGCACGTACTGTCTCCATGTCCCTTGGGAGGACGTGTGGCGGTTGCTCGGCCCAGTGACCGCCTTGACTGCAGGAACAGGATTAGTGGTGACAAAATGATCTCTTTATAGGCAGGATAAATGCCTTAGGGCCGGGGCAAGGTATGGCAGCAGGGGATTAGCCCCCCTCCCCCGCCAAGCCCTGCTAGGCTAATAATCTGCCTGGGGGTCAGGTAGCCTCTTGCTGCTGTGGGTGCCACCATCACTGTGCCCAAGGCCAAAGCAAAGTGCCTCGAACTAACGGCTGGGTGTGATCCTTCCACCTCGCAGGGTGTTGGTATGGCCAGCCCCCGGCCTCCTAAATACCTCCTCGTCTTTGATTTTGATGAGACCATCATCAATGAGAACAGCGATGACTCCATCGTCCGGGCGGCACCAGGGCAGGCGCTTCCAGAGCACATCCGACAGACCTTCCGCGAGGGCTTCTACAACGAGTACATGCAGCGCGTCCTGGCATACATGGGGGACCAGGGGGTCAAGATGGGGGACTTCAAGACTGTCTATGAGAACATCCCCCTGTCCCCCGGCATGCCGGACCTCTTCCAGTTCCTCTCCAAGAACCACGAGCTCTTTGAAATCATCCTCATCTCTGATGCCAACATGTTCGGCATCGAATGCAATCTGAGGGCAGCCGGTTTCTACTCCCTCTTCCGCAAGATCTTCAGCAATCCATCCAGCTTTGACAAGAGGGGATACCTCACCTTGGGGCCCTACCACAGCCACAAGTGCCTTGACTGCCCGGCCAACATGTGCAAACGCAAAATCCTGACAGAGTACCTGGCAGAGAGAGCCCAGGAGGAGGTGGAGTTCGAGAGGGTCTTGTACGTGGGGGATGGTGCCAATGACTTCTGCCCTTCCGTGACTCTGACTTCAGCTGACGTGGCTTTCCCGCGCAAGGGCTACCCCATGCACCGGATGACCCAGGAGATGGAGAAGAAGCAGCCTGGAGCCTTCCAGGCCACTGTCATCCCCTGGGAGTCAGCTGCAGAGGTCACCCGCTATCTCCAGGAGGTTCTCAAGAAGAAGTGTTGAGGATGGCTCAGAAGAGACTTGCATACTATAAGCAGTGGGGAAAGGAGAAGCCGGGGGGTACCCCACACTCATCAGTACTACTCGCTTAGCCCCCGCTCCTGGGCTGCTTTCCTGCCTCTCCTCTCCACGCTCCTTTCTCCCCGGTGATTAAAGCACTTTGTCTCTGTCCCCCTCCTCCTGCCCCTGCCATGGTGAGCTGAAGCCTTTCTCTATGCAGCTTGGACATCGACTCCAGTGCGGGTGTTTGCCAACACTAATGGTGACTTTTTGTTTGTTTGTTTTTCCCTTTTGACTTGACAAGAGCAATTCCTGAAAGAGCAGAAGCCGGCTCCCTGCGGGCCGGCCCTGCCTTCCTCCTGCCTTCATCCTCCTCGACTGCCCGACCACTGCCGGCCATGCCGGGGGATGTGTGCTGTTGCCTTGAACCTGATGCTCAAAGCGCTCCTTGCCTCTTCGTGAGGTCGCTGGAGGTTTAACCCAGGATATTTGTGCTGCCTGGGCTTCCTGGCTCGCCCTCTGCATCCCACCGGGGCAGGGCAGCTCCCAGCCCAGTTGCTGAGCCTTGTGATAAGAGTTAATTGTCCCTTGAGACTTTATTCTCTGAAAAAACACGACATGAGGAATAGTAAACCTTTTGGAAAGGGGTACGTTGGGAAAAAACCTCCTCTGTCCCATCCCCACCTACTTGCCCAGGGCACAGGCACACTGACTGCATCCTTCGTGGGGAGGACGAGCTGCCCTTGCCTTCCATCCTCTGCATCTGCTTCCAGGGTAGAACATCCCCATGTCCCCAGGGCAGACAGGTTCCTCCTCACCCTGAGCTAGTACCGCTCTCATCTGCTTGTCTTTGCTGGATTGTATGGGCTCCTCTCTTACCCCGGGGCGGGGGGGGGCATTTTCCCTCCTGACCTGGTCTAGAGGTGCTGAACCTCCCCCCGGGAAGTGTGGTGCTGCAGCCCTTCTCCTGGCATCAGGTCCCCAGTGGACAAACTCCCCCGCGTCCCCCTGCCCCACTGCAGTATTAATTGCCCCTTCTAATTGCACTCTGCAGGGGGGACCTACAGTATTCGCTGCTCTCTGGTGTTGGCTTCCCCTGGATTTATCCACAGCCTTACCAGCTCCCGAGGGTGGCTTGTAACTCCTCCAAAGCATAGAAACCCTGACAGCAAACCTGAGCAGTAAGGAAATAACCAAAGCAGCCCTGAGGTGTTCCTCCTCTATTTCATTTCCCGTCGCTTTGTTCTTCCTCCTTCGGACCCTGTTCAACTGTGTGGAACTTAAAGCCATGGAATTAAAAATATACATATATATAGAGAGAGATATATATATATTGCAGATACACAAGATGTATCCAGGGCATAAACCTGGACATGAAACAGCTCTCCGAGTTGCACATACATGTTGTTTCTCTTCCTTGGGCTGGTGAAGGTGGTGGGATTGCGTTGGAGTGGGGGCAGCGGAGTGGGGCTGGGCTACAAGCGATGCTCTGCAGGGGCCCCCGTGGGGACCCCTTTGCTGGAGAATCGGGCCCTGGCTCATCCCCATCTGTGTCTCAAGCTGATGGGGACAGCATGCAGCTTCCCTGGGTCCACAGCTGGGTGCTGCTCTCCTCTGCGTCCCTGTGGGCATTTGGCCCTGTCCCCCATTTCTCTGCTTTGGTCCTGTGGGGCCAGGAGCATCACCAGGATCCGTCCACAGGACCAACATGCCGCCCGCTGCGTTTCCATCAGCTGAGAGCACTGCAGTGCTAAACCATCCCAGCACCAGGCAGGAGCCAGTGCTGCTGTCATGAAAAAAGAAGATGGGAGAGGGGCCAGGCAGGAGATGTTCTGGGTGCTGGTAGCTGTCAGGGTGCAGCAGTGCCAGCAGTGGCACCCGGTCTGGCTGCCCATGCAAGGGCTGAGCTGTGCAAAGCCAGAATTGATAGGCGAAGCGCAGCCCTGCGAGCAGGAGCAGGATGCAGCCGATCCAGGAGGGGGGGGGGGGGGGGGGTGTGCAGGGGCCTGCCTGCCCTTGGTGCTCAGATGGGCTCCACGTAATTGCCGGGGAAGAAACCCACTTCCTCACCCATGACGCCCTCGCACCAGCCGTCCGAGTAGCGTCGTGTGACAAAGAGGAGGGCGCCAGGCTGGAAGGAGAGCTCGTTGTCCTTCTGCTGTGCATAGGGGTAGAGGGCCACCACTGCGAGAGGAGGGAGAGGGGGCCATGGAGCCCAGCAAGGCCACCACAAGGGACAGGCCACAGCTGGGAAGTGCAGGAGCAGGGGATGTCAGCAGACCATGGCACTGCTCAGCATCCCAGCCCCAGCCGATGCCAGGGCAGAGTTGGGCCCTCAGTGCCGTGAGTGTGGGCAGGAGCTCAACCAAAAGCACCATGGCAAAGAGACTGGGGGATCTGGGCATCCACTGTACCTTTCTCCAGGTAGTTCTCCGGAACCCAAGGGGGGTCCTCTGCAGCAAGTGGTGGCAGGGGGGCCAAATCCTCAAAGGCAGGCAAAGCTGGTGGTGGCAGCGTCTCGAGATCATCGCGGGCTGCAAAATCAATGGGGGACAAAGGGCTCCATGGGGGGCAGAGGCAACATGCAGCCCCCCATATCCCTGCTAACCCCCCAGGATCAGCATCTCTGGACCACCAAGCACTCACCTGGGGGCATGAGGTCTGGTGGGGGCATGTCCATGTCGCCTGGTGGTGGCAGGTCCCCAGGGAGAGGTGGGGGCGGCAGGATGGCAGCCACAGCCGGTGGGGATGGCCCCAGCAGGGAGGGGAGCGGTGGTGGGACAGGGATGCCTTCACAGGGGGCTGCCGGGGCTCCGCTCGAGCTGGGGGTGGGGGAGCAGCAGTGTCAGAGTGGGAGGACCAGCCTGGGGGGCTGGCCTTGCCCCCTACTCTTTGAATACAGACATGTGCCCCATGCCAGGAGGGAGTGGCACTCGCTGTGGTCATCATGTGGGCAGGAGATGCTGACATCTGTGTGCCAAGCCTGTGCAAACCCCTTGCCCAGCACTGCGCCTCATTTGCCCCATCAGGGACCCTCCCCATAAGAGGGTATCTTTGCTCTAGAGACAAGCACCGCCCAGGGTGCAGTCCCACTCCCAAAACCCGTATTTTTAATCAAAATCCCTTTGCAGCAGAACGTCCCCTGAGCAGCAGAATGACAGCGGCTGCCCTGGGGTCTCCTGACCCACCAGGCCCGCCCCCACCCCGAGAAGTGCCAGTACCTGACGGATATCAGCGAGGAAGTGGAGGAGGCTGCTGAGAGTTTGCCCTGGGGAACCACGGGTGGCTGGATGGGCTCAGGGACGCGGGTGCTTCTCCTGCGGGAAGAGCAGCCACTGAGCCCCCAGCCTGGCACACGGATGGCACCCTGATGGCAGCAGCATCAGGCGAGCCCACGCCACATGTCACCGCTGGGTGACACGGAAAGGCAAAGCCCCCAACCCTGCACCCATCCCCACCCACAGCCTCACCCCAGGGTGCCCACAGCTTGCGCTGTCGACTTGATCCCCTTCCGAGCCAGGGTGCCCGTGCGGGACAGCTGGGTGCTGTGGTCCTGTGGGCACAGGGAGACACGGAGATGTGACGGGCGAGGGGCTGCAGCTGCCCCACAAACTCGTTGCACCCCAGATGGCCGTGACACGCACACACACCCCAGGGAAGCAGCACCCTGAGGTCTCTGCTGGGCCCCCCCGATGGGAGCAGCCGAGCGGAAGGAGCCGCCGGCGCTGCGGTGTGGAGGCGGCCAAGAGGCGCCCGCCACCGTGGGAACCACAGCCCCAGTGCCACCACTTCCTCTCCAGCCCCATGCTGGGAGCTCGCACCTGCTGGGCTGCAGAAACCCCTGCCTGGGCCATTTAGGTGCTGAGTAAGGGACCGTGGGGTGGGAGCGTTGCAGCTCAGCGTCAGCCCCAGCAGCACCAATGGTCTTTGCTGAGTGTTGTTTACCTTTTCTGCACCAGACCACGTCCCCACTCCCCACACTGGGACCACCGAGCCCCAGTGGGCTGTGGGGCACAGATAGACCCCGCTTTTCCATCAAGGAGCGGTTTGAGCCCACCTGTACAGCCATCAGTGCAACACTGGGGACACTGGGGACCAAGATAGCCCATCCAAGCCCCCTCACCCCTGTGGGACACCCTCCCAGCCCTGGGCTGACCTTTATGCCATGGCCAATGTCATCCAGGATGCTGAAGTTGAGGGGTTTCCTGTAGTAGGGCTCCAGGCAGGGTGGGCTGGGGGGGGGCATAATCTTCTGGTAGGACGGGAACCTCCTGCTGACAGTTAACGAGCCAATCTCCCGGCGAGACACCTTCTCCTTGTGCATGTCAACCCTCTGCGGAGATGACACTGTCCCCACTGTCCCATCCCAGGTTCTCCTCACCTCCTGCTTCCGCCTTCAAGTCCCACCACCCTTCCCAGCCCTGTCTCCCTGCCTGTAAGGGAGGGGTTGCAGGGAAGCATGGGGACTGAGCCTGAACCCTCTGGTCCAGCCAAAGCCACCGGGGCAGATCCTGCTCTGCTCCATCACAGCAGGGCGAGTGGTGCCCTTCATGCCACCACAGAGGACCTGGGCCTTCCTAAAGCAGGGGACAGGGGGACAGGGCAGTGGCAGGGGGATGCGTCAGCTTCAGCCACCTTGAAGCTGTTTTCCTGCTGCTTCCACCATGACCACAGTGTCCCTTCTCCTCCTGTGGCTGGAAAGGCTCCAGGTGGCTTCCAAGTGCCAGGAAGAGGGTGGGTGGCCACACTAGTGTCCCTAAGCTCTGGGAGGACGAGGCCAGGCAAGGGGAAAGTGTGGCAACCAGGCCAACACCCCGAGCCCCAATACTCCATTTTGGCCTCTCTGAGATTTCAGAGGCAGTTCCCAAGGTCCCCCCTCCACTGGGACTTGCAAGTGCCCAGACTGGGAGAACATCCCAGAGACCAGTTTCCCAGCCCCAGACAGAATTGTCTCCCCATGACATGTTGGGTGACCCCCACCACCACCCAAGGAGATGGTCTTGCACTTCCACTGCAAGGTGATGCTACAGGGGGCCAACGGGCTCTTGAAGCTGCAGGGGAGGAGGGCCTTCAGCCCCTTCGAGCTGCCCAAACCCCCCTTCCCAGAACCCAAACCCCAACACACGCCGGTGCTGGTCAGAGGATGGTCCCACCTGGGCCACGCAGCTGACGTCAGCCTCCACCTTCCGCAGCTCGGCCGCCTGCAGGTCCAGCAACCGCAGGAAGGCGGTGGCCAGGCTGCTGACCTGGTAGGTCACACTGGCCAGGGACTGCGTGCTCAGCGCCATCGTCTCCTCCAGCGCCTTCCGCTTGTCACTCGCCTGGAGGGGGAAACCCAGCCGTGGGACCCCATGCGGCCACCACTGCCTCCATCCTCACGTTGGAGTCACACAGGAGCAAAGATGCTTCCTTCTGCTTTCCAAATGCATCAAACTTCCTCCAGCTCCACCGGCAGGACACATGGGCACCCGGCAGGCAGCAGCATTCACCTTTTCCAGCACCAGGGATTCACCGTGATTCCTCCCCAGGACGCTGCCGTTTTGGCAGGTGCTGGAGCTGAGCCTGCCACCCCAGGGGACAGCTGGCCATGCCACCAGCTGTGCTGGGGATGGTGTCTCAGTTCTCTGAATAACTCAGCGTGTTTCCCCTTCAGCTCCGCTCCGGTGGATGCAACCCCCTGGGCACAGCCTCGGGGTCTGGCTTGAGCCAGCAAGGCCACTGACACATGCCCTGCCGAGCTCACAGGGACCCCTCCCCAGAAAACTGGGCCAGAACAAGCCTTTTCCCTCCTATTTCATCCCAAAAGCTCCTGCCCCACTGCTTCCCTCAGTGGGGGCCAGGCAGGAAGGAGGAGGAGGGACACTGGTGACAGCAGAGTTTCACGCTCGTTCTGCATGTGCAGGCACCTGGCTCACCTCTGCCAGGCCAGGATGTACCTCCGAAACCCTGGGGACAGCCTGGGATAGCCCAGCCAGGGCTGGTGTCTCTGGTCCCCTCCCAGGGCTTCTCCAGAGGCACCAAACTCCTGGAGGACTCTCATTCATCCCCACTCTGAGAGCTGAGCAGAAAAGCTGCTGTAGAGCAAGAAGGGAAACTGAGGCCCAAGGGAAAAAAAACCAAACCAACAGCAGCAGCGTTCAGTGCTGGGTAGGAGGCTAACAGGGATGCTCAGGCTCCCAGCTCCCAGGGCACAGCCTTCGCCTTCACCCACCAGCCACCCCTCTGGGACCACCACCTCACCAGGGCTCCCAGCATCACACCCAGCCCCAAGGCTGCAGCTCACCCCGCAATGTCCCCAGCTGTCCCCATCCCCCTCACCTGCAAGTAGTTGCTTTCGCAGTAGTCGGCGACCCTGTGGAGGTTGCAGTGGTGGTCACGCAGGACCTGCCGGCCTGCTGGGATGTCACGCTGCTGCAGCTGCTCCAGCTCCGACATGGTGCTGGGCTCAGCTCCCACTTCCTCCCCAGCCGCCTCGGCGCTGGGTTTTGAAGCTCGTGGCGGTGCTGACGCAGGGACTGTGGGCGCCGCAGTGTCCCCGATCCCCCAAGGGACACCCCGTAGCTGTGGGGCCCGCCCCGGCCACCTTCACATCACTGACCTCCGGAGAGCTGGGTGCAGCCAGGAAAAATGGGGGGGCAGCGGGGAGGCAGCCAGTGTAGCCCCAGCCCCACGAGGGTTGTGTTGGGGGGCAACCCCAGCTGCAGCTGGTGGCCACCCCACCAGGCAGGGGGTGAGAGCGGCTGTGGCAGCGAAGGATGTGAGTCATGGAGGAGCCAGCAGTGCAGGGGAGGGGGGGCAAGCAAGCAGAAAAGATCCTGACCCCCATCTCTGCCACCGGTGGCCGTCCTCCATGAGCTGCCGTCACCATCCCGGTGCGTGAGGGGCTGAGCCGGGCTTGGGCACACCCAGGGAGGGCGATTCCCTTCCCTTCCCCTTTATCAGCCATCAGGAAGGGATGCAGCCAAGGGCAGACTGCCAGGCCCTCCTCCCTGGAAAAGCCCCACGCACCCCACATCCCCCACGCAGCATCACCCCAGTCACCCAGACCTCGTGCAGCTCTGGGTACAGAGGGGTGGGACAAGTGACCCCCCGTCCTTCCCTCGCCCAGGACGGCACGTTCCCCTCCATGCTTTGCTAAAACAACCTTTCACGTCCCCACGCGTGAGGCTGAGGTTGTGCGGAGGGCAGGAAATTTTCACTTGGAAATCCCCCTCCACCCTCTTCTCCTCCTCCCACAGGTTCTTCCCTGAGGCCTCCCAGGCTCTGTCCTCAGCCCCAGTGACTGCACCGGCCAGACAGGAGCAAAACCCACGTTAGGGCTTGGCCCTTCCTGAGCCCGTGGCCCCACCAGCGCAAGGACGAGGGAAATGATGAACTTCCTCCAGCACTAGCCCAGACTCCTCACACGCCAAAGGACCAAGAGCTGCCTGAGCCGTTCCTGACCCCCAACACAGCTGCACCAGCCCTCAGAGGCCCCCCCACCCCAGGTCCCCCCGCATCCCCTCCCAAACTGTGAAAGCAGCTCCGATTCCCAGAGGGGCCAGTCCCCCTGACCCAGCCACGGCAGCACCCAGCCACCCCCACAGGCTCAGACACCCATGGCAGGGGCTCAAGGACTTCCTGGGCTTCCCACCATCCCACCCTACCCTTCCTCCCCCATCCTCACGCTCCCCACAGCCCCACCACCAATTACCCTGGGCTTTGAGGTTAATGCCCAACACCTGACCAGCTTATTCTCCTGAGTCTATTATCAGCTTAAGGACCAAAGACATCTGCTTCCTGCTACTCTCCCAGAGAGCTGAAGGAGTCTTCAAGCCTGGAGCAAGAGAGCAAGGGCTCGTTGACAGCATCGCCCCTCTGATGGATCTCTGAACGTCTGCACCGCTCACAAGGGCTACCCCTCGTCACCAGAGGTAAGTGGTCTTGCTCCTTCCCGGTACAAATGGCATTGCAGTGCCCACCCAGTTCGGGAGCCACCCTCTCAGTGGGTAGCACGACTGTGCCACGGCTTTGGGTCCCTCACGCTCTGCCCCGAAGGTATCGATGGGGAGAGGAGCACTGGGCACATGTGCCACACGAGCAGCTGCCAAAAACCAGCGGGGTCTGGGACGCACAAGCTTGACACCTTCAAGAGCAGGGGCATGGTACATTTCAGCTTAATCATGGTGGTTTTTTTTATTTAAAAGATTGTGGCCAGCTTTTCAATGCAAGTTTTAACATGGGAACAGACCTCAGCAGTGCAGGCCAGCTATGTGGGAATCTCACATAACGCTTGGATGAGCTTTCATGAAAAAAAGAGTTTGGCTTTTCCAACCCACATAGCCCCAAAACCTTTCAGTCACAGCAAACAATGCCTCTGCATGCAAACAGGCAAGTTTACAGCAATGAAGGAGGCACAATCCATGTTATCACTTACCTGGGGGGAAAAGGCACAAGGAGGGGTGAGAAGAAAAAACTCCCAGTATTTAGTTCCTTAGAAAACCTGCAAAGATGCTCTTGCCCAGGCACAGGACAGCAGAGAGGTCTAGTTTGCAGAACGTGACCATCCAGGTTCTCCTACAATGTGCTGCCCTGACAGCCCCAAGGCAGCAGCTTTTCTCTGGGCTCAACTGGCCCCACTCAGCTAACTGGCCAGCTCATGTCCTGGGGTAACAGCTTCTGTGGTAGCAAAAAACTATTTAAAAACCACGCTGGATCCTCCTCCACTGCCTTTAAACTGCATCTGTCGCTCAATGTGCCTGCTGAGAACAAGCAAATGAAAATCCGGTTACAGCAGGTGTTACAAGCAAGGTTTTGAAAGGTGCCTCCTGCTTCAGTTTTCTTTTAGCATCAGCCTATCTCTCACCATGGGCATAGCTGAGACATTAGTGGCGTCTCCAGTATTATTAGGGCTGAAGCAAAAGTCCTAATGTGCCTTAAGACAAGCCCTGCTATACACTAATAACTAGCCATTTCCCTGTGGTTACAGGGCAAAATGGCTCAGGACATGACAGAGAAGGAGCTGCTGAAGATGGAGCTGGATCAGCTGAAGAAGGAGGTGAAGAACGAGAGGCAAATGGTGAGTCTTCCACCCAAAATGCAAAGGTTCCCCGGGGTAACTTTCTGACCTGATCATGCTGCAAAGGAAAAGAACCACAATCCCTGAAATTAAACCTCAAATACAGACATGAGTGTGTGCATCTGCACCGTTCCCCTCGGGCTTAGCCCCATGTCCCAGAGCCCAGGGGCTGTGGCTCTGCACCCAGTGAGGTGCCCACAGCACCCTGGGGATGCTCTTGGGGACACCCCATGCTGGGTGGAATGTTCATGGCCACAGTTCCCCTCTCCCAGCTGCACAAAGGGGTTTGTAGGCAGCTGAAGAGGGGGAGCACAGCGCTGCAGTGAGGATTTGATCCCGTAACCCACACAGAGTATCTTCTTCCTTGGCAGATCTCCAAGACAGGCAAAGAACTCAAGGAATACATTGAGTCCATGGCAGGTGAGGATCCGCTGCTGAAGGGAGTCCCTGAGGACAAGAACCCCTTTAAGGAGAAGGGTGGCTGTACGATAAGCTGACCCCCACTGCTATCACCGCTGGGCACAGGAATGTTCCTGTGTGCAAGCCAAGACTGTCAGAAACCTGCTTTCCCTGTAGTCTGACCTCAGCACTGGGGAGTCCAGAACCAAAGCACAGCACATCTAAAGGATGGCAAAAAGAAGAAGGGAAAAAAAAAAAAAAAAATATTATCCCACTGCCACCAAAGATGAGGTTCAGCAGCCAGCGCAGTGTGCTTTTGTGCTCTCACAGCTGATCTACATTTTGTTTCCTGCAAGCAAAACTTCTGCATTTTTAGCAGACAGCAGCAAACTGGGCTTTAATGAAACCGCAGAGCTGCGTCTGTCTCAGGCTTCTCCAAGCAGCCCAGCCCCAAGCCCCCAGTCACTGCAGAAGAGCCTCGCAACAGGACCCTGCTCAAGCCGGTTCCTCTCAGTGCCTCAGTTTTCCCATCTGGCACAGGAGGGCAACACCCACCCACCCTGCTGCTCTGAGGCTTCCAGGGATCTGAAGCTTTATTTTTATTCCTACGCATCCCCCCAGCCAGTGACCACCACTGGCCCAACACTCCTACAGCCCCACGGCTTCCACCCACCATGCACCTTGCATCAAGAGCCAGCAGACAGCCACAGCACGGCTGGGTGGGCTTCAGGGTATGGCATGGGAAGGAGCGAGGCCCCAGGCAGTTTGTTCAAACCCTTCCTCCACCTCTCAGTCTCACTTCCTCCTCTGGAAAACCCCTGGCAGCCATGGGAAAGCAAGCCCAGGGCTGCCAGGTCCTGCCAGTGACCGAGGTGGCTCCAAGCCCTGCCTCTGCTTCACCATCAGCTCCTTTCTGCTGCTGCAACCGGGCCCCATACAGGCAGAAGGGCTGTAAAGTCTCATCCCACCATGTCCCATCAGGGACGGGAATGACTTGGAACAAGCAGTCTGGGGGACAGCAGCTCCTTGGAGCAAGACAGGACTCTCCAAGCCCTAACCCAGCAATGTCAGGCCATGATGCTCCTGCTCCCAAGGGCAGTTTGTATCTAGGACAAATTTCATCCCCTGCTTGATAGAAAAAAACTTATCAGCTCTGGCACAACCAGCTTCCAGGCTCAGTAGGGTGATACTTTGGGGCAGATTTATGGGGTTTGCTGTCTGGTGCTTTTTTGGGGGTGTTTGGGTCATTTTGTTCTTCCTTTTTAAATCAGTTACAGCTACATGTTACCTTTGGGAAACAACCTCCAAAACTTCCCCAGTCAACCCCAAACAGAAGCAGCAGCTCTTTTTATTTCTCAGGGTCCCTCAGGTCCCATCCCTGCCACAGGCTGTCCCCACCCAACTTCTGCTTCACGCTAGCCCACCTCTACATCGTGGCAGCCCTCAAGGCCACAGTGAAACACTCCCCCAAGGCCCAGCCAGCCTCTGCGTGGATGTTACATGCATCCCGTGGCAGATTTAGCCACAGTGAAGACAATGGCTGCAAACTCGAGGCAGGAACAAACCTCTTCCAGCCAGTTTGTGGGATGAGGCGATGGCGCAGCAGGTACCTGCTGCCTCCTGGGAAGGCCGTGGGTCTACGATGCTGCCAGTGGCTGCTGCCAGGGCTCTGGGATGCATGGAGATGTGCCTGGGACTAGTTTAAATGCTGTGCGTGCAGGGGAATTGTTACCAACCCCACTCGGAGCAGTGTTCTCCTGTCTGCTGGGCCACCGCTGGTCTCACCGACGGGCCGGCCCCACTCAACACGGTGTCCGTGGGGCAGGGGGGGGTCCCTCAGCCCCACAGGTGCCCAAAGATGGGTGCTCCCTGGCAGAGGACAGACAGAAGGACGAGGCCTCTCCTCATGCAGGTGGTCCCCACTGCTCCCCTGCAACCTGTACCTCCACTCCACGTACCTTCCTAGCCCGAAGAGACAAAAATAAAGATGGTTTTGTTCTTTCTCGCAGATGCTAAATAAACCTCTCAGCTCAACCACGGCTTCCGTCTTTCTTGCGGCTGAGGGGCAGGGCGGGTGGCCCTGAGGCGAGTGGCCGTAGCAGGACTCAGCCCCGGGGCCTGGGCTGCCCCTAATCCCGGGCGATAACCCGGCCGCGAGCGGGTTTCCTGCGCTCGACGGGGATTGACCCGTTAATCGACGTTAAACGGCTGGAAACCTGCGTCAGAGCCGGCTAAGCCGCTGCTGAAGGGATTCGGGACGCTGCTGGCCCAACACCGGCCTAAAGCCAGGGCCGGGCCCCTGCGGCTGCTTCCCCGAGGCCCCCGCGCCTCGCACCGCCCACCCGCGACCGCGAACCCACCGTAGCGGGGCCAAGGGCTCCCCTATCAGGCGGTGTCGCCTCACAATAACGCGGAGGGAGGCGGAGCGCAGCGCGCCCCCAGCCAATAGCAGCGCTCGGCGGGGAGAGTGTCAGCCCGGAAGCCCAATCAGCGCAGGCACAGAGCCCGCCGTGGTTTGCCCCGCCCTGCCTACGCATGCGCAGTGACGACCCGGCGCCCCCGCACAAAATGGAGCCCGGCGGGCGCCAGGAGGGCTTGGGGCGGGTGGGGGGGGGGCACCCCTGGCGCTCCCCCCATCCTCCTCTAACGGCGATTGGCGGCCGCTCCCCGCCGCGTTCCCGGAGCCATGGCGGAGGAGCAAAAAGGCCAGGAGGTCCCACCGAGATTTGAACTCGGATCGCTGGATTCAAAGTCCAGAGTGCTAACCATTACACCATGGGACCACTACGTCCACAGCTCCTCGCCGCGCTCTCAGTCTATCCCGACACGTACCGTTGACACCCCTCGGCCCCCAGATCTGGTGCGTCCCCCCTGTAGTAACGGGGCTCCGCTTCCTGCTCCCCCGCACCGGTAGTGCCGGTGCGGCGCGGCTCTGTACCCCGGGACTGGCCCCGCTGCGCTCCGCGCCAACTCGGGGCGGGGGGGACCGTCCCATGCCCCCCCTGCTGCTCGAGCAGCTTCAGGACGCTCAAGGGCACCGGGCCCGTCGCTCCCGGTGCCCTTGAGCCACCCGGGAGGGTCCTGAGGCTGCAGCGCCGTTGGGGAGCGGCACTGATGCTGAACGACGCGGCTGCATCCCGGCGAGGGGGGAGTGGACTTTACCTCTCCCAGCACCCCCGGGCAAGAAAACGGTATTATTTATTCCTCCAGACCCCATTAAATCACGATAGCGGCCCCGTCTGGGTGCTACCGGCACCGAGGACAGGCCAGAGCATCCTCTGGGGCGGCCCCGAGCTTCACTGCTGCACCCACGCTCACTCCCAACCCTCGTTTCCCCCCCGTTATTATTTCTCTGGGGTTTCTCCATTTCCCCTTTATCTCCTTTCCCCCTCTATTTCCTCTATTTGCCCTTTATTTATCTTGCTCCCCCCTCTATTTCCCATTTATTTCTCTATTTTTTCTCTATTCCCCTTTATTTATCCTTGTCCCCTCTATTTCCCCTTTATTTTTACTATTTCCCCCTTCTGTTTTTCCCTTTATTTCCCCTTGTTTTTCCTCTATTTCCTTCTTGTGTTTTTCCCTCTACTTCCCCCTTCTGTTTTTCCATTTCCCACCTTTATTTATTTTTCCTCTATTTCCCCTCTTTCTCCATTTCCCCCTCTATCCCCCTTTTTTTTTCTCCTATTTCACCACTTTATTTCTTTTTTCCTCCCCCCAACTCCAGAAAAACACACAAACACTTTTTTTTTTTTGCTTGTTTGTTGTTTTTTTTCTTTTATTTTTAAAAATGAAACAGTGGAGTGAAGCGGTTTGTGGCAAAAAAAAAAAAAAAAAAAAAAAAGAAACAACCTCACTGGAAGAGAAATGGAGCCCACGTCCATCCATAATCCCAAACTCCACATCCAAGCCAACAAACTGCCTCACGCGAGGGGACAAGGAAGAACACGGATTAGAAGAGGCAAGGAGGAGAGGGAGGGGGGAAAAGGCAAAAGGAAACAAATCAGCTGAAAAGAGGAAAAACAATATCATTACAGGAAAGTACAATTATTTTTTTCTGAATAGCCTGAAATTGTACTGGGGCAGCTGCCGGAAGAAGTAGCACCCTTGGGTGCACCCAGCCGGTGGATGAGGAGGTGCTGGGTGCTCCCAGCATCAGGGTGCAGTGATGCGGCACCCCAAATTCAGCTCGATCACCCTCCTCATGCTGCCATCAACCCGCTGCCGCTGTCCCGCCCCAAAAAGCTGCTGGCAAAAAAAATAAAAAAACAACCCCTCGACTGCAATTCCCCCAGCAAGAAATGGGGTTCAGCCCCGCCGGGCTGGGGGAGCGAGGAGGATAGAGGTGTACTGCTGATGGACGTAGTAAATATCCAAGTTCAAAAGGAAAAAAAAAAATAATGGAAGATTGAGCATAAAAAAAAAAAATCAGTCACAACCAAACATTTCGGACTGCTGAGGTCTGGAGCTTTTACAACTAATGACCACTTTAAAGTGAAAAGAAAGCCCATAAATTCTATTTTTAAAGAACATTTTTCTTTGGAAAAAGAGAGTAATTTTTTTTTTCCCCTAAACTACAGCATATGGAGTTGCCACTACCTAGTTTTTAATCTATTGTCACTAAGAGGTAGATAAACAAAAATGAATTGGTTATATAGAAGGTCGTGCCCCGGGTCTGACGTGTGGCGAAGCTGAGGGACTCCACGGGCACTGGCCGCTTGGGCTCTCAGGAAAACCTCGGGCTTCACGGGGGGTTTCGCCTCCTCCGGAGCCACCCTAAAATCTGCCGGGTTCAATGTGGCTGCAGGAGCTGGAGCCGGCGGAGGCAGCAGTGGCACGGGGGGTCGCAGTTTAGGGCCAGATTTCCTCCTGAAGTCAAGGAATTTGATCCCGAGATGAATCCAGATGCGCGTCGAATGAACCAATGCAATGAACTGCTGGGTAACGAACGCTTGCACCAATTACGGCCATTTTAAGGATTACTTTCTGCCCTGATACCGGTCAATCCCATTGTTTTCCTGGGATGATCCACCAACAGCAACGGGAGAGCCCAGTGAGCCCAGTGCCGTTCCCTGCCTCCTGCCTCTGCCGCAGGCAGCTCTGCCAGGGCCATGCTCTGGGTCAGCCCTTCCCATCCCAAAACATCAACAAACTCCTTACCACTGGACTTCGTGTTGCTTTGCAGAGACCAATTCCTAAACTGGCCCAAAAAAATGGCTTCAGTTCTGTCATACATCCTGACTCCTGGGGCTTAAGTTAATATTTTATTTTTTTTAAGCAAAAAATCTCTTTCGGTGTTACGCTCATGCTGATCTGCAGCACCCAAATGCTTTCCACAGTTCATAACCCACCGCTCTGCCACACCAGCAGGGATGGGCTGCTGCCCTCATCTAGCAGAGCATCCCACCACTACGGTCTGGCGGAGCATCCCGTCATGGTCCAGCAGAGCATCCCACTACCACGGTCCAGCAGAGCATCCCACCACAGCACGCCTCAGCATCCCACTACCACAGTCCAGCAGAGCATCCCACTACCATGGTCCAGCAAAGCATCCCACCACAGCATGGCAGAGCATCCCACTACCACGGCATGGCACAGCATCCCACCATGGCATGGCACAGCATTCCACTACCATGGTCTAGCAAAGCATCCCACTACCACGGTAGCAGAGCATCCACCACGGCATGGCACAGCATCCCACCGCCATGCCCTGGCAGAGCATCCTGGCGCTGCTGTGCCCCGCCGCCACTCAGAGAGGTATTTGTCTTCAACAAAAAACTAAAGAATTCTGTAACGTACAGTAAAGCAGCAGGGATCCAACACGCATCCAAGCCAACCCAGGGCTGACTTCTCAAGGGGTCCAACTCAGCCACTATCCCATCCCACCACCCTCCTGGCATCCTCCAGAGCCTTCCTCATCAGCTCTCCTCTTCCTCTTCTACGAGGCAGCTCTCCCTAACAGCGAGGCAATAAGCCAAGACACCAAAACTGCCTCCCCACCAGCCAGGAGCATCTCTGCTGAGCTCAGGGGTGCCAAAGGCCAGGTCCTGCCACGGAGGGTGGCAAGGGACCCCCCGTCCATCCCTTAGGGATCCCTGTCAGCTCTGAGGTAGTTTGCACGTGTACGTTTCCAGCTCGCAGCACCTGCACGGTCTCAAAAAAAAAAATTCATGATTTAAGAGCCTCAGACTGGTTTCGCTCTGCTCTGGATTTCTTCCACAATCACAAATGAGTTTTTAAAAAAGAAATAAAATTTACCAAAAAAAAGAAAAAAAAAGAAAGAAAACTGAACAAAAATAAGAAGAAAGGCTGATTCGACCGAATGCGGACACATCTCTCTTCCCCGCCACGCGCTGCCAATGCGGAGCTGCCGCCGGGCATCCCAAATTCATTCTAGCCCTGAACGTTATCACCAAGCACCCGCGCCGAGGGCACTTCCCAAGCACTGTGTACCTGGCACGTGGCCACCCACCTCCAACCAGCAGACCGAAGCCTCCCGAGCTCCAGCACCACTCAATCCTGCTGCCCCATCACCACTCCCAGCTCCCAAAGTAAATCCATAGCCAAATTCTGCACCCTCCGGCCAGAAAAGACCACAGCCAGACTCGGCACGGCACAGCCCGAGCGGCTGCTGGCAGCCAGGGTGTTACGAGGATGCTTAAATATTTCCGTGCCCTCTCAGGAGAATACACATTTCACAGGATCACACCAATTTCATCCAAACAAAACAAAAAGCTACAATGGAAAAAAGAAATTAAAAACAACCAGGAAAAAAAAACAGAACAAAAAAAAAATCAAAAAACCCCCAACCCTCGGTTACTAAATTCTCTGAAAATAAGAAAGTTCCAAAAATATCAAAAGCCTATGTTGTGTGGACCAGCAGGGGACAGGGAGGGAAGACCTACATCAATAAAAAGAAATTAAATTAAAGAAATGTCTTCAACTGTCTTATAGCAAGTCTGCGTTTCTGATCCTTTTTTCAAAGTCTAGAAAACACTCAGAATAGTTGGAGCTAGAAATTAAAAAAGATTTTTTTTTCTGGCACTGATTAACTACCTGACTAACTTTTACTGCTTTCTTCTTTTTTTTTCTTTTTTTTTTTTAATGCACTAAAAAAATAAAAACAAACCCAAAACCTAATGCCCAGGAAACATAAAACGTAGCTTAGAGGCAGTTTCTCTTCAATATTTACAATGGATTTTCCTCTAGTTTGAATCCTAGGACCCTTCCACACTTGCCAGCCGGGTCGGGCTGCAGGGAGGGTGCACGGCCCTGGCATTGCTGCCGAGCCCACAGATGCTCGTAGCGACCGAGAAAGTGTTCAGAGCTTGGAAGAAACATTAGCTGTTATTTTGGGGAATTTTTTTTTCTACTTTTTCTCTCTTTTTTTCTCCACCTGAATGGCAAAAGAAAACACTGATAGTATTAAAACGAGGCAAACCCCCAAATCCAAGTCTCTCCGTAGCGCGGCGGCGGCTCGTTCCAGCGATGCTTTGCACGGTATACGGCACCAAGGAGCACCAAGTGCTTCCGAGACGTGAATCTGTTCATCCTCACACCGGCCCCGAGGTAGGCGAGCAGCACTGCCCCAGCCGGGGGAAACTGAGGCACGGAGAAGTGCTTTGCTTGCTTGCTTTCCTTTTTGCCCTGGCACGATCCAGCGAGCAGAAACCCATTTCACCCTGTTTTCCACTCCTGCCCGGAGGCTCCCTGTGGCCCCCTGCCCCAAATTAAAAGCTCCACATCCTTCCCCACCCCACGGACAAGGACACTTCAGGACAGCAGCCGACCCTCCACACACCCCAGGATGGGGCAGTGCCAGGGCTGCTCCTTGCTCATGGGGAAAAAGAAAATTAATTTAATTTAAATAATAAAAAAAATAATAAACCCAGATTGTTTCTGCTAAGATGAAAACAAGGCAGAGGGGAGCTGGCAGCGCCGCTCACCCCCTCCGTGCAGAGGTTTCCCCTAAATTACCTTTTATTCTGGCTCAAAGAGAGCAGCGAGAGGAGCTGCCACAGGGCCTGGCATCCTTCTCGCTTGCTTTTGGGGTTCACTAAAGCTTTTTTTTTCCTGCTTATTCATTCCAGGTCTGATCCAAGGTTCGCTCGTGTCTCCTGCCACCCACCTCACCGGCCAGCCACACCAGGGATCCCGGTTTATCCCGCTTTCACTATTCCCAGCTCAGCTTGGCTTCGGAGAAAGATGGGAGATGCTTGGAGGAGTCTTCCTTACTGCAAATCACTTTTATATAAATAATTTCTCTTGGGAAAACAAAAGATTCCCAAAAAAAAAAAAAAAAAAAAAAAAAAAAAAAAAAGCACCGATCACTCCTACTTTACGGCAGCGGGACCGGCTTGGGGGTGGGAAAAAGCATCAAAGGTTTCCCTGAATCATCAGATTTTAGGTCAAGATCTTCTCACTGCAACAACCAGATCAACAGGACTGGGGGTGCTTGGGGTAGGATCTGGGGTTTGGTTTTTTTTGTGGTTTTTTTTATCCCTCAATGATACAGTTTGAACCAGTTATCAAAAACGCTTGCTGTCAGAAAAGACAATTATAATCACCGATGTCTGAATACACTGTTCTGTGCAAGGCTGAAAAAAAAAAAAAAAGTAGAGAGCCAGAGATTTCAAGTAATAAGAAACCATTTTTCCTAGGACAAATGCTAGTCTTCCTTAAAAAAAAAAAATAAAAAAAAAAGAAAAATTAAAAAAACAATGAGGAAAACCCCATGAAGCCCCTCTCCCACCACCCCGAGGGGCAGGAGCTGCCTGCAGGGTGCTGCCAAGCCCTGGTTTTGCTCCTTTAACCCCAAATTTATGGGAAAAAAAGGGTCAGTGCTTCCCTACTGCCAGTGACAAGCCGGACCTTGCGCCCCTCGCTCCCCCAAAGTGTTTGCGGAGGAGATGCGTGGGCCAGGGCGATGGGGACGGTAGTGCCCGTCACTCCCAAATTCACTACCACCACTGAATATTTTATATTTTTTAACTACCGTGCAAGCAAGGGTCATTTTCTTGCAAGTACGGTGAAAAATAGCAAGGTGGGACTTAAAAAAAACACCCCGTGAACCGTTTAGAGCAGGCAGAGAGGTTCAAGCCCATCAGTCCTCAGGGTTAGATTCATCCTCTCTCTCCTTGATGTGCGTTTATATAAAAAAAATTGGCTCCCATTAATTTCTCTCTCTCTCTCCTTCTCACTTTTTTTTTTTTTTTAATTGCTTATCCTCGGTAAAACGGAGGCAAATCTCTGTAAAATATTTAACAGCATCATAGTGGAGAAGATGGTTCGACGCTGCCTCCGTGGCAACACAGGAGGCCAATTTGTTTGGGTTCTGGGATATATATAAATATATATATAAATATAAATATATATATATAAATATATATATATATGGCTTCCAAGTGCTTGAAAAAAAAATTGCCTGAGCTGGTGTGGTTTAAATACCAGCAGACCCCGTATACCCCACTTTGCATAGTCAACGCTGCCTAGGAGTCCATCCTTGCATCCCTGGGAGTGGAAGACTTCTGATTCCAAAGCTCTTTAATAATTTGTTTTCTCGATGGAGCTGGATTGAAAAAGGCCTTTCAGCCAGTGGCAGGTTTTGGTTGGGTTTTCTTAAATTTAATTAAAAAAAAAAAAAAAAGAAAAAAAAAAAAAAGAAAAGGAAGAAATTACGTTTTTCCAATTGAAAAAGTTGGTGGGCTCCAATTTGTCCAAGGTCTCGAAGAGTCGCGACATCTGACAGCTCTTGTGTTGTGAAACTCATTAACTGGCTTGAAAAGGCCAAAAAAAAAAAGAAGCTGCTGCCATCTTTTCCACTATGTCTGAAATTCCTGTCGTTCTCCATAGAGAGCTCATAACACTTGGTTACCTGCACATAACTCCTGGCTCATAAGAAATTATGAAACTTAACTTCTCTTTTCATTAAAAAAATAAAATATTCAAGACTATCAGCTTTTATATAAAATATCAGCAAGCCCCAAAAAAAAAAAAAAAATCAATTGCTGAGGTAACTTCATACCTTGAGGTAGCTTTTTTTTTTCTTTTCTCTTCTTTTTTTTTTTTTCTTTTTTTTTTCTTTTTTTTTCTCTCATTGCTCAAACACACAGCAATACCTGGCCTTCCCCCACATTTCCCTGTTGTTGCAATGGTTTAACGGACAGTAACTGCTGCCATGTTCCCTTATCAACGAACCACCCGCTTTCCTGATGCTCCATGAGCTGAATTTTCAAGCCGGGTTTGGCTTTGGAGGATGCGCCCAGGAAAACGCCTGCTCGAGCGGGAGGACTGGTCTCCAGAAAATGAACAGGTAAAAGCATCAGTGCGAGGTTTTTTTATCCCAAATTCCCTCCTTTTAGCCTCAAATTGGCTCACCTGGGGGGGTGCTCCCAGGTCTCCTCCCACCCAGTGGGTGTGGGATCCCTAAAATTAATCCCAATTTTGCTTTTCCACCCTCCCGCTCCAATTTGCGGGAAAATCAGCATAAAACCACATTTTGGCTGGATTTGCAGCAGAAGAAACATGGTGTGGGGGCTTGGCTGGGGGCTGCCCCAGCCCCACCATGGAGACAAGACCTTGCCCCACGTGGAAGAGGCGATGGTAGCAGTTACTGTCCCTTCTAAATACTCAATATTAAAAACAAATCATTAAAATATATCTAAAATATAAAATCCACATAAGAGTGACGGGAATCAGTAACCATATTACATTCGTTTGACGTATATATTTGGTATGGTCTCATGAGAACAGTTATTCTTACTGCAGAAAGAAGGGTGGTGGATGGTGGTTTGTTGTGTTTTGTTGTGTTTTTTTTAAATAATTGAAAAAATATTTTTATGAACTGATATAAAATGTGCCAAATTTCAAGAATATTTTTTCCCCACCTACAGAGATTTGGAGGGGAGGGAATAAGACACAAATAGCCCCAGGGAGTTTGGGGGGGCTGGTACCTCCCCAGCTTGCTAACAGCAGTATTGAAAACCCCCGTATTCCCCGTGGCTGAGCCCCCGCAGGCTCCGGCGGGACCTGGGGGCACAATCTTCCTGCTCCGGGTGGGGACCGAGGCCGAGGGCAGCTGGCAGAGGACACGGCAAAGGAGTTGGGCACAAAACCAGCCCCGGTCAGCGGCAAAGCCGAGTCCCCTGCAGCTGCGCATCTCCCCGCGGCACCCCTCAACCCCTCCGACTCCCTCCCGACCCCCCCGACCATTCTGCAAGCATTTTGTTCCCATAATCTGATTACTAAAGAGATGAAAATTAATGCAATGTTTCCTACCAAACAGGGGTTTTCTTTGCGCTTTTTTTTTTTTTTTTTTTTTTTTTTTTGTGGTGGTGGTTTATTGCTGTTGCTTGAAGGGAGGAGGGAAAAGCAAAAGCCCTTCCATTGCCCCTGCCCTTCCCCGGAAAATTTGCCTCATCTCTAGGACTGGTCGTCACCTCTGCAGCGGAGATCACTGATAAAAACAGTCGCATGTCCCGTTTCTGCCATTATTTCATAGGCTTCAAAAAAAAATTTTTTTTTTTAAATTTTCTTTCTTTAAACTAACCTAAGATGAAAAGAAACATTCAAACAATGGAAAGAAAAAAAAAAAATCATCCTGGAAAATAGAGGTGCTCTCCTGGCTTCTAAGGCTTTGCAAGGCACTGCACTGCAGGCAGCACAGGCAGGAGGAATCCTGCCCTCCCACCTGCCCGCTGGTGGTTCTGAGACTGGAGCGGTGCAGAGCTCCCAAGGGACCCAATCCGTTTGGTGCTAAGGTGGGGGGGTTATCATTTTTATTCCCACCCCCCCCCCCCCCCCCCCAGTGGATCTCATTACCAATAATTTCATAAAAATCCACTGGAATTTCTCTTTACAAAAAAAAAAAAAAAAAGGGGGAAAAAATCAAAATTAAATGCTCCAAAAGGCTTAACGTCGTTCTAGGAATATCCACCAGCTGCAGGGAGGGAGGGAGCGAGCAAGGGGTCGGGGAGACGCAGCCACCGGGTGCCCCAGCTGGGACGGGACCCCCAGAGGCTACTTAAATGAGTGGGCAAATGCTGCACCCATGAGAGGGGACGCAGTGCCGCGGTGGCCACGGCTTCACCGCACCGTCATCCCCGCGCACCCAGCGCTGCACCAGCCGGCCTGGCGTGTTGCAGCACCTCTCGCTTCATTTAAGTAGCTGTCCCGGCACGTGGAGCTAAAAATGGATCCAATTTTTTTTTTTTTTTTTTTTTTTTTTTTTCCTTACCCTAGCCATCTACCTTGGAAGCCAATCAAACTGCCTTTTAATCTCAATTGGTTAATGAAAAAATTAGCATCTGTCTACGGTAACTGATTCCCAGCCACTCTTAAGCCCGGCATTGGCTTGTTCTGCTTTTCACGTTTGTGTAGGTGCTGCTCTTATTTCCTCCGCGCTTGTGTCTGGCCGCTCTGTCCCTTCTGGTGCTGCTGCTTCACCTGGGCCAGGATGTCTCGGATCTTGCGCTGAGCCATCTGCGGGTGAGAAGAGCAAGGTGGGGAGCTGGGGGGAACCCCAGGGCCAGCCAGACCCCAGGGGTGAGGGAAATGGCTTTGCACGTTGTGACAGATGCTGCCGCGTTCAGCACGGCTGGCTGAAGTGGCTCCGGGAAGTCCCTTCCTGCCCTGTTTTTAGCGTGGTTTCCTCCAGAAGTCGGGTTTGGGAGGTCACACTCTCCACGTGCACGCTCTCCCATGGCTCTCCCTGCTTCCCCACCATCCCAACACCATCACCCACGGCAAAGGGCACAGCTCACCCTCACCCACTTCTGCAACCACCACCAGACAGGCGTGGAAAACACTTTGACAAGAGATGACGCATATGGACACACCACCATATGAGCCATCAGAGAATCCACTAGTACTAGCACAGGAGCTGCTGGGGCCGTACCTGGCTGGCGTAGAAGTGCCCAATGATCTTCACGATGACCTGCTCATTCTCGTCAGGGGTCTGGTCCCGTGGCACCACCACCTCTGCTGCTGTCAGGTTCTGCAGCTCATTGACCTGTGGGGAAGGGGCAGAGACGACCCTGTTGTGCCATGCAGGAAGGACGAGCACCTTTGGCAAATCCCAGCCCATCCCCCGGGAAACCCATCCCTGGGATGTCCCCAGGCACTGGCGCAAAGCAGCCACCCTCCCAGGGATGTTCTCTCGCAGGGTGCTCCCACCCCCATCCAAGCATCGCTTCTGCTTACGGTTTTGCCCCCTTTGCCGATGACCCTGCCCGCGGCCGAGGCGGGGACCCGGATGTGCGTCTCCAGCTTCACTTCTTCCTTCGGTCCAAAGAAGTTCTCCTCCTTCAGCTTCCCGTAAATCCTGCCCTGTGCCTGCGGAGGGGAGGGAGCACGGAATCAGGTGCCATCTGAGATGTCTTAGCCCAGCGTGTCCCCACTGGCTCAGTGGGTCTCCACCCCTGAGATCTGGGATGGGACAGCATCCCACCAAATCCCAGTTCCTTGGGGTTTCAAACCAGCTCAGCCCCTGGGAAAGATGATGCTGGGTTTACCCAGCCACAGGCTGGGGGGCTCAAAATAGGGGCCACCCCCCCTGCTCCTCCCCCCGCATCCCCCGCAATGACGGTCGCGCAGGGGGCACCTTGAACTGAGCCTCTGGAGGGCCCGTGATGACGACCATGCGCACTTTGGAGTCCGGCGTCTCTGGAGGGGCAATCTGGAGCGGGGAGAGAGATGGGGGCTGCGGCACGGAGTGGCACAGGCAGGGTGGCAGCCATGCCCTCCCTTCCCCACACTACAGGATCGGGCCCCCAGCCCAACCGCCTAGGGTTTTCCAGGTGGTTTCCCCAGCCCCTGCCTTCCGGAGGTGCTGGCAGAGGGGGGTTCTCCACCGGGCAGCCCTACCTTGATAGAGGCACTTGCAAACCGGGAGAGCTGCTTGATGTGCTGGCCCTTCTTGCCGATGATGGCACCGACCGCCTGCGCGGGGATGAAGACATGCACCGTCTCCTGCTCCGGAGGCTGCAGGTACAGTGTCACCGGTCAGGGCTCAGTACCACCACCGGGATCAAGGATCCAAGTCCCCTTCCAAGTGATGCCTCAACCTCTCCCAAGGGCACAGGGCTGAGCCACTGCCAGACCCTGTGGGGTCTGAGCACCTTCACCACGTTTGCAATAGTTTAGAAGACCAGATCCTGCACCCATGCTGGACCTGACCTGCCTGCTGAGCGCAGGGGGTGCTGGAGGCATAACCCTGCCCATTGCAAGGGTCTCCTCCATGCAGGGGACATCCCCAAGCCTGACGCAGAAGCAGTTGGAGCTGTCTGGTGTTCACCTACCATGAAGGAGCTGTATGGCGCGGCCCCAGAGACGCTGCTCGGTGGAGGAGGTACCGCGTTGGAGGAGGCAGGGAAGAGGCCAACTGCAGCCAAGTTAAGGCCAGGGATGAGGTGAGATTGCAACTGAGGGCGAGAGCAGACAAATGCACATTGCTTTGATCAGGGCATCCTCCTGGAGAGCCCGCATCAGCTGAGATGCTGGACCAAACCCCACTCACACTCATGGCGGCCACGTCGTTCTCGTAGGCTTCCCTCACTTTCTTCATGATCTCCTGCTCCGCTTTGCAGCAGTTCTCAATGGAGCCCTTCACCGTGATGGTCCTTTCAGGGTTGTACAGAGTCAGGTCCTGCAAGCTGATGGGAAAGCCAGCATCAGCACCCCACCAGCCCTACACCCGGTACTCTGGTCCTTCTGATGGGTGCTACTGGGGTGCTGGGGACACAGGATGCCACTGCCACTGTGTACTGGTCCCAGGCAGGGCAGGGGCCAACATCATGGTTTGTACTGCAAAGTCCACTCTGCCTTCTCCAAACACAGGGCTTATGAGTAAAACCCCAGTCCTGGCCATCAGCCCAGCCAGTACCGAGTTCTGCAGCCCTGAAGAGATGGGGAGGGGACACCAAAGGGACAGGGAGAGGAATACAGAAAATATAAAGCCAAGATTTTTCAAGAGAGCTTTGGGGAGTAAAGCACCCACATCACAGGCTGGCTTCTAGCTGACAGACTCATCACATTACCCATCCCCTCATCCTCCCCATCCTCCCCAGGCTGAGGAAAAGCTGTCCTGGTTTCCCCAAAGGGAGCGAAGAGCCTTACGATGAGATGGTGATTTTTGTCTCCGTGTCCTGCTCCACTTTCTTCAAGTTTCGTCCTTCTTTGCCAATCAGGCGCCCCACAAAGTTGTTATGGGCCAAGATTTTCAGAGGCACTTCATCAGCTCTTGAGAGAAGAATGGGGAAAAAATCCAACGTGAAGGATTAGTACAGCCAGAAGAGGAGGGATTTGGTACAGAGGGGTGGGGGAAGCTCAGATCCCCTTGCTTGGAGTCCTTGGGTCCCCCAAACCAAAGCTCCCGCACACCTGGGAGCATCATACGGCTCTGGGCATTACGATGGTACCACAGCCCAGCGAAGAGCCACAGATGGGACACGGGTGCACAGCAAGGCAGGGGGAAAGCTTACGTCTTGGTGTCCTTCGCCTCTTTCTGCATGATCTCCAAAATCATCTTGCAGGCGGCAGAGCAGCCCTCAGGGGTGGAGTGGATACTGATGGCTTTTTCTGCAGCTCCCGCATTTTCTTTCCGGTGCACGTCGATCCTGCAAGCACGGGATGGGCGCTGGGGTGGGGGGAGCAGCTCTGCGGCTTGCCGGCAGCGTGAGCACCCACTGCTCCACTCCCCATGAACCGCCTGGAGCTCACACTCGACTGTAAGGTTATATGCACCCAGGGAAGGCAAGAGGAGTTAATTCTGGGCTCGACACTCAACATGGACGCAGCAGCTAGAAGGTCACATCACAGACATCCAAATAAGGCATCAGCATCTACTTATTTTAAGCAACAGGAGTGATTAAGTGGTGGAACAAGCACGTGCCTGGGGGACGGGGTGGGTTGTCCATCACTTCACGTCTTAGATAAAGCCTTCCTTGGGGGACAAGAGCCATAGCCAGCAAGTTCATGGGGCAAATGCCAGAGCAAGCAGGTGATGCTCGACAAGCTTGGACTAAATGAGACTGGCTGAAGCAGCAACCTCCCCGCACACCTGCCTGGGTCCTGTCCCAGCCAAGGCAGCCCTGGCAAACGGAGACACACAGGGAAGCACAGCCAGAGAGCCTGGCTGGGACAGGGTGAGGGAAGGTGGTTCCTGGACATGCCACCCTACCCGGCGGGAGAGCCAGAGTGGCCTCAAATAGCCCATTCTTGGATAAGAATCCAGCCTCCTAAATCAGTGCACACCACAAGGCACAAACCAGCACGTAGGAGAACGGACTCACTTGGACTGCGTCTGCTTGGTGATGTTCCTGATGGTGGCCCCTTCCTTGCCAATGATGGCACCCACGTACTGGGTGGGCACCAGGAGACGGAGGGGGATATCCACTGGCTGCTGCTTGACCGGTGCCCCCGCAGTGACGGGGGAGCCCTGCCTGGGAGCACCGCGCACCCCAAAGCCGCCCCGCCGCCCGTTCTCCGGCCCTTGCATGGACTGCTCGTCGGGGATGTAGGAGACCTTCAGCGCGTGGTTCTCCAGCTGGTGCCCATTCAGCTTCATGATGGCTCTGGAAGGGGAGAAGGGGTTGGGGTCATGCTCCCACACCGAGCAGCAGTGCAGCAGGTCAGCCCAGAATGGGCCAAGCCCTCCCTGGTGTAACGCCTGGCAAGCAAGCACCCGGAGTGGGGAAAGGAGACATCACTGACGCGGTGGGGACCCGGCAGGACTTCCCACCCAGCCTGGATGAGCCAAAGTATTTTGAAGGGACCCTCTCCGAGCACCCACGGCAAGGACAGGATTGTGCAGGGAGCGATTCCCGCATCTCCTCAGCCGTATGATTTTTGTCCGGTATCTCAAAGCCGTCCCCTGGCAGGACTTCAGGGACTGCAAGGGCTGGACGCTGTCGGTAGATGGGGCTGGCAGCAAGAGCAAAGCGACGGCTTTGGCCACCGCTCTCCAGCTCCTTCAAACCTCCCCGGCTCTCTACCGAGGCAACCCAAACTGCAGCTCTCCAGAAAGTGGTCAGTGACTCAACTCTTGCAAAAAAAAGAAAAACAAAAAACAAACAAACAAAAAAAAACACAACAAAAAAAAACCCCACCCTAAATCTGGCTGGAAAGAGACTGTCCCTGCTAGCTGCCCCATCTCTGCAGGACATGCAGGGATCAGAGATGCTCAATGAAACACATATCCACAGAGGAGGAAAGAGCCAGAGGGAAGGGCTGCAGATCTGAGAGCAAAACTACTTGCACAAAACTCTTGCTGAGTGCTTCCTGGCAAAAGAAATTCAAAATACTTCATCTTATGGGGTGTAAAGTGCAGGGCTGGTGTGGATGAACAAGTGACAGGACAAACCAGGAGTGTTCCCCTTGCTGGGCTCCATGGCCAGACCCTGCCCCATCTCCTTACAGAAAGTAAAACACGATAGCGGTTCCGCCGTGATGGTTTGCTGCGGTCACACAAGCAACCGCAGCAAATTTGGGTTTGACAGCTGAAGTATTATCGGCCAGGCGGCCATTTGGAAGCTGACGCTTTGGCAGAGTGACCACAGGCGACGTCCCAGGAGACAGCAGCGCGGCCACAGCGGCCACATTTGACACGCGCCTGCCTCAGCGACGGAAACCTTCCCGGATCAAAACCTATCCATCAATCCCCGCTCTCCTCCAGGCTGCCCTCCAAGGAAAGCGCTGCTCCCGTTCCTTTCCAGAGCCCTTCCGTGGGGCAAAAGGAAAGCGAAATAAACAGCGGTGAAAACCCAATTAATTTTCCATTTGCATTTAGTGCAAAGCCCGGTCTTCCCCGGGCAGGACGGGGAAGGGAGCTGCAAGTCTCCACATGAGCCATCAGCCTGAGAGGACACGTGCTGCCTGATGCTTGCCAGCTCCTATGATATTTGCTCTCATTAACTTTTTCTGGAGACATAATCCCTGAAATCATATAAGTACAAGAAAATCTCCACTTTTCCTTGAGCAAAACGTTACGGTTTTACTCTCTGAACTGCAGAGAAAAGCCTAAAAACTCGGGTGTTCATCTGAAGGTGAAGGAATTCAGAGCTCGGGGAGGGTGTCCTCAAAGATTTGCTGCATTTTTAGCCAAAATGGAGGAATTCTGGGGTAATCTGACTCCCAGCACTGGAAATCCTCTTTTCTGCAGGCAGGGAAGGGGCCAGAGCAGCAGCAGGGAGGGCAGCCCGAGCTCCCGAGGGAGCACAGGGCACTTACTGCCTGGTCTGCTCCCGGTTGGCGTAGGTGACATTGACAACAGCCGTCTCGCTGTCCGTGTTCACTGCGAGCAAAAGAGGCAGAAATTAGAGAGGCAGTGCAAACATCTCTGACCAAAGCCCCCTGAAAAAGCTGAGACACCGTCTCAGACAAGCCCCCACTCAGACAAGTCCCTTCCAGGGCTCCCCAGGGATTTGCGAACATTTTTCTCCTGCAAGGGAGAAGAGTGTCCGAGGACTCACCCTGGGCAGCACAGACCCTCCTGCCTTATTTGAAGGATCCCGATGTGCCGTTGCGCCCTGCAGCAAAGCCACCAAAGCCAACTCCACCCTGCCATCCCTCGCTGGAGCCCAGGGAGGGTCCCAGGAGCTCCTCCAAGCCCTCCTTTCCATTTCTAGGAGGGTTATGGTAACTCTACTCTCATTAAACATCCCACGGGCAACATTAAACCTCCTGTCTCAACTGATCGCCATTAGAGGCTGAGATAAAATCTGCCGAGTGGAGACAGATAGTCCCCGGGCAGCCTCGGGAGAGCATCCCGCATCTTCCCCCAAAGCAGCTGCAGGGGGGTACCCACAGGTGCGGTGGGAACAATGCTGACCCGGACCCGATGCAGGGACGGACACCCACATGAGCTGCCCAAAGCCACCTCACGGGACTCATCTTTTAGCAACAGGGAACAAAAAACAAGCCCCAGCAACCAGGCTGAGACCTCTTGACATCTTCAGCCACGGCTTCTGCTGACAAAGGAAAACCACATGTCCATCCTCGCCCTTCTCCCCCCTCCCAAAAAAAAAGAGCTGGGGCAGAAAATATCTTAAATACAGCTTCTTTTTTTCAGTCCTACCTTGCTCGCAGTTTTCTACAGTGCCATACTGGGCTAGCAAGCCATCCAGAACCTGGAAAAAGGAGCAAGAAAACCCCACTTTATGCTGGGATTGTCAGGACAGATCAAGGAAATACAATCAATCAATAAAGGCAGCTTTCTAATCATTAAGACTTCACAAGCAATTAGATGAAGGAAGCTCCTGCCTACTCCAGGACGCTGGAGCAAGAGGCCTTGGAGCCTGCCTGGGGGGGGAAAAGAAGAAAAGAAGAAAAAAAGAGTCAGGGAAAAGTCCCAGCAGCCAGCAGGAAGAAAGGATCCGGTTTGTTCCTTATACAATAGATAAATCATATATCCCTGTTATTAATGGGGATTTTTGTTGGTGTAGCTTACATTGCTTCTACCAGTTGAATTTACTCCTGTAATGGAAGAGGAATAAGCTACGTGGACGCAAGGGCTGAGTATAATTAGACCAAATTAACAACTAAGAAAAGGAAAAATAGACTTTAATCCCAAGTACAGAAACCTGAGGCAGGGAATTAGTCTGTAAATCTGACCTACACTTCTCCACTTGCTCCTCTTACCTCCCATCGCAGCTGGGGTGGGATGTTTCGGATTTGAATTTTCCGGCTCCTGAAATAAATGAAAAGCGATTAAAAAGCAGATTTGGTGTCCGAAACGTGGCTGTCTTGCATTGAGCTGTTGCACATTGATGTATCTAATCAAGTTTTGCATTTCCATACACTACCAGGATTTCTGATGGCTTTTGGCTAATTACACCCAGCCCGGTCGGTGCTGGATTTATGCCGGGAGCTTCTCCAAGAACAATGTGCCAAAAATCCCCCCAACCCTTCGGGACTGGCTGGAGCCCTAATGCGGGCATGGCTGGAAAGGCAGAGACTTTAGCTAGATTAAATAGAAGGATTAGTACACAAAAAGGGAGCCGTGTGCTCATGCAGCCTGCCCTCCTGCAGCGGAGGCATGAAGGAACGACCCTTGGGATGCCACCAACCGCTGGCGGGAGCTGCTGGAGCATCACTGCCGCAGCCAAAAACCCGGCTGAATTTTAACCGGGGAGGCCAAGGCACGGGCATCACAGCTTCCCCACTCAGGCTGCTTCCCCACTCACATTTTTGGCTCTTCCCAACCTCACTTTTCCCAAAATAGAAACTCTTTTTTTAATTCTGATGCCAAATTTGCCCCGGGGGTGCTGTCCCCCCACCCACCCCTCACCGTGCAGCTGCTGCAGACAGCTGAGAGCAGCCGTGGGCTCGTCCGGCGGCACCGGCACACAGCCATGCCACCACGGCTGCCGGCACCCCAACGTGCTGCTGGACACCGCAAAAGCCCCCACCTAAAGACAATGACACCTTTAGGCATCCAAAGCTATGAAGGACGCAGCTTTGTAGGCACAACTCGCCTGCAAACAAGGGCCAACCCCCAAGGATGGCTGGTCCTCCCCACCAGCCTCTCTTCTTCACGAATAACCAAAACCACTGAATTTTAAGATGCCTAAGGAAAAGGAAGATAAATGCCATGACCATGGCAGGCAGCTCAGCGCTGGCAGCACTATATTGGGTAAATACCCTCGGACCTGCTCACGACAGACCCAGGCTTCAAATTCAAAGTATTTATGACTGCGTGGAATAATCCAAAAAAAGGAGAGAAAATGAGATTCCAGATCCTTATCTTCTAATTACACAACTTCAGAAGGTGGCTCAGCTCATTTGTCAATGAGAAGAAATCGTCTCCGCATGAAATGGCTGAAAGCCATTGGTGTGATTTAGCCACGCAGGTAAGGATCCCTCCTCAGTCCCTTCATCCCGCCAGGTAAAAGCAGCTGCCTCGAGCATCCCCTCTGATCCGCGCTGCCAATGCAAACCCACACACATCAAAATCCTCGAAAGGGCTGGTCTGGCCAGTTGGTTTTAAACAAAACCAGAACTGACGTTTCCCAAAGTCACCAAAGACTTCCCAAAGGTTCAGACCAGAGGGATGGGATGGCCAGATTTGGGGTGGCTCTCCCCTCCAAAAGTCAAAATGAGCACAAAAAAGAAAGATTTCCAGCGGTCCCACCAGCTCAGCCGCTGGGAAGGCTCTGAAACACCAAAATTTGTTGCTACAACACATGCAGACCAGGCGGGTGAGGAAAAAGAAACCAAACCAGCCTTAAAATCACAGTGTGTTGGGGGGGGCTGCAGAAAGCAGAGGCTGGGGGGGGGGATGCTCTGAAACCAGATCTCTCGTTTACATGTTAATCCGCATCCCAAAATGAATGGGAGAGAGATTAAGAAATTCAGAATGCAAAGAATGTCACAGTCCAGGGAGGGTCAAAAGGATTTGAAGTGATAGAGGAAACCCCGTAGGTCTCCCACCGCCCACCCCTGCCACGGAAACTTCTCCAGATAGCTACAAGCATCTGCATGGGCAGAGCATGTGTTCTGCACATACGTGACCAGAATCAAACGTGCTATGGAGAGAAAAGAGCCGTTTATGTTCCCACACCGTAATTCTGCTGGTGGCATCTAATTGTCTCCCCCTAAAAAAAAAAAAAATAATAATTAAAAAAACACAAAAATCGATCTCCTTTTCTGAGCTTGCTGGAGCATCTGCCCGGGCAGAGCATCACCCACATACGCGCCGGCCAGGAAAGGTGCAGGGCTGCTGTGCGCCTCGCCAGGGCTCCTGTGCTTTTATTAATATGTTAATTAACCGGTAATTCCTCCCATCGCGACTATACCACTGGGATTATTTGCCGCTCGTAACAGCCTCCAGCTCGTAACAGCCTCCATCGCTGACAGATATTAAATCCCACCGAGGCCACGCCGAGAGGGGAAGATGGGTCTTTTTTCAGCCCAACGGGCTGAGCTGCACAGCACAGAGCAGGTTCCCCCGAAATCCCAGGATGAGCCGGCAGCCTGGAGCCTTCCCTCCTGGCCCATCTCCATCGGTGCCCACCGTGCCCCAGGGAGGGCGGAATCGGGGCCGCATCCGTCACCCTTCGGTGAGGTCCGGCTCGACACAGCGTTGCCCCACGGTGGGTGGAAACCTCCCCCTTCGACGAGCAGCCGAATCTGGCTCCGTCCAAGCACTCGGCAGTGGCTGTGGTTAGAATTACAGAGGAAGTCATGAATAAATAAACCCCGCTATTTGCTTTGCCAGAAGCAGGTCCTGCTGTATTTAAATCCTCGTCGCAAAATGCCGCTCTTCACACCACCAAACACGACAGCCCCGGTTCTGCCCGCTCCCACCTCCGCACCAAGCAGAGCTTTACTCCAAATAAATAACTCCGCAAGACGGCAATTCCCTGGTTTTTATTCATGATGTGCCAAAGGCAGGCGCTACTCCCTCCCGCGCCGCGAAGGGCTCTCGCAGCCTCTGCTCACCGACCTCAGCTGGCAGCCAGGACCCGCACTCGTGCCCCTCAGGCCAGCAGGAGCCACGGACCAGCCCCGGCACCCCCAGCCCACAGGAGGAGGCAAGAGCTCTGCTGGACAATGCTCATCCTACACCGAAGGCAGGAGCCTCCCAGATCCTGGGGGTGAGCTGGAACAGACTGATCAACCTGGTTAAAAAAAAAAAAAAGTCTATTCTCAAATCCGGCCAGTTCCTGCACATGCTGGTGGCTTTTTTTCATTAAAAAAAAAAAAAAGCCAGGGGAGGAAGAGGAGGGCGAACAGCTGCAGGGCTGGAAGGGAGAGAGAGAGGACCCACGGGTCCCAGGGACAGATCCCGGTGTTAGTCTCCTCCTGCTCCGTGCCGATGATGCTATTTGGGATAATCGGATTTTAGCATCCTGCTACGTCTGTTCTTCAACCCTCAAAAACCTGCCAACATGCCCGGCAGCCCCGTGCGGACCTGCTGTCTCTCTGAGCAGGCAAAGCAAGACCTTTGGAACCTCCTGACACTACCAGTAAACCCTCCCTGGACGTGTGTTGGGCTTGCTGGGGAGAAAAAACCACCCACCCCGGGGCACCCCGACTGTAACAGGAGGTGGTGGTAGGACCCACATCATGGAGCCACACCACAGATGAGCATCCTGGGTCAGTCCCTCATTACCCCCAAGCAGGGGAATCACCCAAATCTGCTCCATCCAAGGCTTCCCTCAGGTTTTCCTTCAGCCAGCTCTTTAAAGAGCTCAACACACCAACAGGTTAAGCCTCACTGGGAGAAAAAGCAAAGGGATGGAGCAAAGGGATGGAGCAAAGGGATGGAGCAAAGCACCATGGAGCAAACTGGGAGAATCCAGGAAAGGGACTGGGGATCCTGCAGTACCTGGGCACTGCAGAGATGTCTCACCCCGCCACGCTGCACCCACTGATACCATGTGGGTCAAACCCAAAGATTACCAGGAGGAACCTCTTCTCCAGAAGGGAGAAACGGAGCTGAAACAGGGAAAACTAGCAGCAAAGGAAAGCCTCGTTCATTCAGAAAACACCCACTGCTGGTCTCCGACAGCCCCGGAGCCAGCTGGAAACCACTCTGTGTCCCTAACGCACCTGGAGTCCCCCCAAGCCCACACGGCATCGCTGGCTCTCGGTGCCACGTCGGCAGCCACATCCTCAGAGCTGTGCACCCTCGGGTGCTCATGGCACATCACCAGCATGAACAGAGTGGTACCTGCAGCTGCCTTCACACAAAACCCTCATCACCGAGGGAGGCAAAATGGTCACTAAGAATCCCGCATTAAGTCTTGAGGTGGTTTGGGGTTTTTTGTTTTGGTTTTTAATTTTTAAATCTCACTGGGAAATATCCAAGTGCGGATTCAGCCATCAGGATCCACCTTCTCTCACCCTTGGATGCATCCCCAGAGATCGCCTTCGAGAGGGTGGCCAGAGCCTCCCGCTTAATTAAGAATCTGCTGGTAATTCCCTGGAGCAGACTGGCACAGTGGCAGCAGTGGCAGGGACCCAAGAAAGGGGCACTAGCTAGTTAGGAGCAGGCAGCCTGGCCGGGGGCCAGCAGGAGGCTGGGGCTGGCCGCCACGAGCCAAAGGCGACGGCAAAGCAGCATCGGCAAAGCAGCATCCGCACAGCCCGGCCTCGCTGGAGGGTTCCCTCCCTCTTGCATGAGCCCCATGGGGTGCTTGAGGCGATGCTTTGGAGGGGCAGAGCTGATCCTCGATCCTCGCTGCACCACCAGCACCGGCACACCCCTGCCACCCGTGCTGTCACCTCCTCCCAAGAAAGTTTTGGTCACAGGTCCCAGCCGAGACAAGAGCTGCTCTCGCCCAGCACAGAAAGCTGAGAGATGTCCGGAGAGGAGCATCCCCGCACCCACAGCCGCTAGGTGGGTTGGCAGCGGAGCAGGGGATAAAAGTGCCTCTCTCCTTCGCACCCCGCGGATGCGCCTCCTTCCCTGGCCTCGCGGCACACGGAGCCCCGTGGCGCAGGCAGGGGCTGGCCGACGGACTGGCGTTATTTTGCCAATGGGATTTGATGTCAAGCATCACTGGTGCTGGCAGATGGAGGCGGCTGGTGGGATTGGCACAGTGGGCACGGGAGGAGAGGAGGACGGAGGGTGCAGGGTGCCCAGGTCACCCCAGCTATTGCCCTCTGGGCGCTTAGCCCTGAACAACATTCCCTGTGATCTGCAGGGAACACCCACAGCTGCCTGCGTTACCAGTGCACGATGCTCAGCAAAACTCATCTTTAGGGAATGGCAACAGCCCCCATGCACAGGGGGACCCTCAGCAGTGAAACAGCCCCACAGCGTGGCTATTTCCAGCACAGCCAGCCCCACAGATTTCCTTCCTCTTCCCCCACCTGTCCAGGTTTTGTCAGGACAACTTGATTTCTCTTTAGCCCCAAAGCAAGGGGCTGATTTAGCGAACCTCTGCTAGAGAAAGGACCAACTCCAAGCACCACAGCATGAGCCAC
The DNA here is from genome assembly GCF_015220075.1 of Falco rusticolus. Lineage (NCBI taxonomy): Eukaryota > Metazoa > Chordata > Aves > Falconiformes > Falconidae > Falco > Falco rusticolus. Next base: position 5,419,429 of record NC_051204.1, on the reverse strand, counting down.
CGGTCCTCTGCCCCGCATTGCTCTGCATTAGGGTGTCAGCAATGGCTCTGCAGTCACACCAGAGCCACACACACCCCAGACACTCTCTGCAGGATGCTGGCTACAGCATCTCCCTTAGATCCAACACCTCCTGGACCTTCTCTGTCCCCTACCATGTATTCCTCAAAGCAGAGGTGACTACAGGCACCAAGATGCTGAGGGACCAAGTGCCAATGGCAAGGTACGGCCAAGCTCAGGGCTCTCCCCTACCCCCAGCACCAACCCTGTCCTGGCCATCTCCCACCAAAACCATTTATGCAGCTCCTTGGGGCAGGAGGAGGACGGCCAAAGCCAGAGACATGGCGGGACATACTAGAATTGAACAACATTAATGATGGCTTTTCAATCAAATGCAAATGTTATGCAAATTTGGGGGCTGAAAACACAGTGCATCCCTGATTCAATTAACAGCATTTCATTTATCTAGTTAGGCTTTGATTCAGGAAAGCACTTAATCCTGTGCTTAATGTGTTGTTGTTGTTGTTTTTTAATGTTTTAAACATTTTTAAATAGGAAAATGTGGTTGCTAAGACACAAACGTTGCCAGGGGGACTTGGAGAAAAGTTGTAGCAGAAATTACTTGCTTTTCCCTTATAAATTGATAGGCTTTCAATTTGCCGGCATTTCCACGAAGCAGGAATATTATCCCTAAACTCCCTTCACTGGCAAGGAAACAAAAGCACAAAAAAAGGAGGCACCTGCTAGAAGCCCACAGCAGGTTCCTACCACACCTCTGAGCACAACCCAGCACCGTCTGCTTGCGTGGAGCGGACGGGATCTGCCCCCAGGCTTTAGCCACGCCACCTCTGAGCTGCCATCTTCCGCGCTGCCCTCCAAGCCAAACACATCCCTGGGCTTCCCCACGTGCTGGTCAGCGGTTGTGCCATTAAACCCACTGACCCACGGACATCCCAGCAGGACCAGGCACGTGAGGTCCCGGCTGGAAGCACTGACACACTGGCAAGGCAGGGAAGAGCCACATGCCGAACTGACCAGATGATGCTCAAGCAAGGCCAGCGATCCCAATTCCCTCCTCAAACCCAGCACTACTAAGGTCTGAGTCGCACCTAAGCAGAGACAGATATCTGAATATTTTTTTCTGACCCCAGACCTCCCAACCCAGCTCCTCCCAGAGGTGCAGCAGGTCCAGGTCGGACATTCAGAACCTTTGTGGTTTGGAAGAAAAAACTCAATGCGGGACAGAGAGAAACCAACAAAAAGTCTTCCCCTGACTCTGCAAAAAGCCTAAAACCAGAGCTCTGAGATTTGGAGGCATCGCATTTGTTTTGAGCACTAATGTCTCAATGATCAAGAATATTCAATTTGAGCATATAAGTTAAAAAAACACAGATCTGGGCTAGCATTTCCTAGAGTTTGGCAGGTGAGCCCAAAATCAAGGGCATTTTTTTTAAGAGCACTGAATCGTGCTCCCAGCGTTAAGGTCATTACTGCCTTCTCCGCCATGCTGCTCCTCATCACTGGTCCCCGCACTGCAGCATGGCCCAGGTTCACCTTACCCCTCTTGGGCCCGTTGCTTCAAAGCCTGGCTTCGCTGCTGAAGCTGTGACTGAGGTAGATCTGGACTATGAGCTGGGCTGTGACGTGGGACAGGTCCGGCAGTCCCACAGAGCAAGAAAAAAAAAAAAAAAGTGGTAGAATCCCATCAAAAAGCCCCAAACAGTTGCACAGGATGCAAGAGGGATGGAACAGGAAAAGGAGAGCATCCCTTTTCTTGTCCTGGAAAGGGACCCAGCTTGCAACCTGCTCAGGGAACACCAATTCAAACAATGACTTTTTGTTTCTTCCATAAAGAAAATGCAAAGGTCTACCAGGGAACCATCCCCTGCCTCCAAAACACCTTCTCCCACCAGACCTCAACTTAAATGTCACCAGTGAAACAAACCCTCAAACTCTAACACCCTTTATTCTAAAAGCATCTTGTGCTATTTCGAGCTGCCACCCTCCTTCCTTCCAACCCCAGCGACCCACCTGCCCTCACATCTTAAGTCCTCGTGAAGAAACAGCTTCTCTATAACCACGCACCAGTGAAAAGCCTCCATGGTCAGTGGGCACTGCTGGCTGGGGGACCTGGCCAGGGCAAGAGAGGCGAGTCCCAGCTGCGCCTGTGCACAGCGAAGCCAGAGCTGCTGGGTGGCTGATGGGAAAGAGATTTGGGGGTGGAATAAAAAGAAGAGGAGGTCGAGAAAGAAATATGCAAATATGTGTCATGACAAGATTAAAGCAGCAGTAGCAGAAAGAAAAGCAGAGAGAAAAGCGAGCTCATCTGCTGAAAAGAAGTGATCCAAGAGGCCATTCCTGAGGAGATTGGGCCAAACCAACCAAGACATTTGGCTTCTTGCAGTTGGAGGGATGCAGAAATGAACTGGCCTTGGGTTTTGGAGAAATACATCATCCATGCAAGCGTCTTATACAGACCCACTCGCCCTGGCTACCAGTTATCTCTGGCAAGCAAGCATGACATGATTAATCCTTTCCATCAATCATCCCAGCAACCAGAATTTGATCTTGGGCTAATAAATCTGTCTAATTGGTTTCTCCCCATTAGCTCTTTTTCGGAACCCCTTTATACCTGGAGAATCACGCCTAATAATTGATGAGATTTTTTCAAGAAGCTGCTGAGAATGAGTTGTCCACGCACATCCCGTTTGAAAGCCTCGGAGAACTCACTCCTGCTTTCAGAAGAGCTGCTGTATCTCGGGCATGGAGGGAAAGGACTGGTTGATGCTCAGAGCCAGGAAAAATGCTCTGCCACATTCCCTCCTCTACTAAACTGCTGTGCTGCCCTTCAACTCCTCATTTTCCCCACTGATCCTGCGTGGATGGTGCTGGCATGGAGCACATGCCACATCCACCCATGTAAGTGCCACCCTCCGAGAGGAGCCAGTAACTTGGTGCTTCAAAAGATGCAAAAAATCGTGAAGAAATCTCAAACCCCCTTATCCTCAACTTGCCCAGGGGAATACTCTCATCATCCCCCAGCCCTCTGCAGCTAGTCCTTGCCAAAGTCAATACATCAAGTATCTGCGGACAGGACAAGTTTAACAGTAAGTAATAGAGAGGAAAGATGGATGAGTTTTATACAATGCATCCATTTTGCATTATCTTTCCATTCTAATTTGCTGGCTGGTTGCCACGTATTGAAAGGCTCTTTCTGATGCTCTGAACATGTCCCAAAGCCAAGCCCAGCTAAACTCAGTGGGTTCCCACAACCCAGCACCCCAACCCCAAACCTCAGCAGGACAAGCTGCCCCAGACCCCTCCCAGCCACCTCCAGCCACAGGGCAGCTCGGTCCCACCGTGACCCAGCCACCAGCGAGATGTGTTGAGAGATTTTCATCTCTTCAGAAAAACCTAAAATTTCAGTTCTCAAACTGACCTTAAATCAAACCTGACGCCCCAAGTTGGCACAGGCTGGACTACGAACACGCCAACAAATACGAAGCTTAAAGGCAAATCTTCTTGCAGCCCATTCCTCATGGAGAGGTGGCAGAAGTGGGACTTGTTCCTCACCCCATCTTTTACCCACGGACCTCAAAGCACTGCTGAGACCATCACTTCAGAGCACAGCACAAGGCAACAAAACCTAAGGTAGCCAGGCAAGGCAGCATGCAGCATTATCTGTGTGTTCTCACTGCGTCGAAGGGAGCACTGCCCCCTCGGCTCGGCTGTTAGCTTCCCTCCATCCCTGATGCTGATATAAACACCTGAATAAAAGCACATAGAAGATAAAGTATATTTTGCATTTTGGTGCATTGTCCACATGTCAGAGCATCCTCTTTCACCCACTGGGGCCAACTGTGAATAGAAAAGCTCCCAAGCATGGACTTTCACTGAGCCACCTGCCTCCAGGAGCTTCATCAGCCACCGACATCGATGTCCCAATCAGTCCAGTCCCCAGGTCTCCTGCCATCCCCCCCCACATCCAACAACGCACAGCACGGGCACACCAATCCCGCCCTTCGTTAGGTGCTGGGGAAGGGGCTTCAGCCCAGGAACCTCTCACACACTTGTTGCCACGAGAGGGCACCTCTGCCCTCCTCCAGCGCCCAGCATGCATTCCTAACTGGTTTCCAGTGGCTCTGATGGTGCTATGGGCTCAGGGGTGCTTTGAGATGAGTTCAGGCTTTGCAAAGCAGCCAAGTGAAGCTTCGGGCAGCTCCCACACAATCGGTGTCAGCAGGAGCCCCAGACCCCATCAGCACACGCTCTTGAGTGGGTCTTAGACCACTCTAATTTCTCAATAACTAAGCCCCATTACCAGGGCGATTGACAGGTGTCATTCAGATACGTTTGATATAATTTTGCCTAGAGACAGTGGCCAGGGACATAGCTTCATTCGGTATTTCAGCCCCCGGGCAGTGGGGTATTGGCCCTTCAGTGGATGCAGAGCCCTTCAGCGGGGGAAATCAGGAGGGAATCACCACAGCTGAGGGGAGTTGCCAGGCTCCAGGGCCCCAGCCATTTCAGGTGCACGAGCACATGCCAGCACAAGAGAGGAAGAGGAAACAAAACTGTTTGTGACTTCTGAGGGTTTTTCGGATTGAGGTCTGTGGCGGGAGGAGGAGGCGGCAGCACGTGAGGCAGCACAGGGACCAGCGGCTTGGAGGGCTGCTCCGCTGCTCCAGTGCCGGAGAGCGGCACGATGCCGCAGACCCTCGCTCCAGGCAGCTGCACATTTGTCACATAAAACTGGATCAAAACTCGATACAGGAGCCCCCGCATGGGGCTCTGTGCCTGTGGCACCCAGTCTGTTCTAAGCCAAATCAGGTTGAACCAGTGCAGCGAATGCAGGCAGACAAGCCCTTCCAGATCAAAGCAGATGCGTAAAGGGAGAATCCAGAAGTTACAACATGGATTATACTATCTTCTGAACTTGATTCAAGGGTGGAGACCCTTTTGCCAAAACTCAAGTTAAAACTCAGGACCTGCCAGTCCTCCCAGTTTGGGTGGGGAGGGGGCAGGGGGGTCAGACCTCCAGCAGCACAGGCTGCGAGCAGCATGCTTGTCCCCATCATGTCGGGCGCAAATCCCAGCCCAGATGCCGGAGAGGAGCTCCCAAAGCCCCTTCCATCCCTGGCACTGGCATAGGCAGGTCCAGGCAAGGACGACACACAGATCTGCGGCACGTTTGGTGTCACAGCCGGGCTGCGGCTGAGCCCCAGCTGGGTTACAACTGCCGTGTATTTTCCACTGAAAACTGCAAGTGAAATCAAAATGTTTCCACTCTTCTGTCTGAAGAAACAGACTGAGATGAAAAAGTACAAGTGAAGCTTTTTCTTCTTCTTCATCTTCATTTCCAGCATAAATATTAAATAGAAGAACCGAGTCCTTCAACAAATCTGGTTGAAGCCAGACTCCCTTTCTCTTGCATTTCCTCTTCAGAAAGGAGGCAACAGCAAAGCAACACTCTTCTAAGAAAACGTGATCTAGCATTTTCATTGAAAAATGAGAAACTAAGGTTTCTCGCGCCGAGCCCACAAAATCACCCTTTGGGGCAGGAGGAAAGACGCCCACGAGTCCACCGCAGGCAGCCCAGCTGAGGAAGCCAGCGGCATCCACGGAGCCCACAAAGATGCAGCCATGCTCCTCCTTCAGCATCTACTTGGGTTTGGGAGAGGGTTTAAACACCCCCAGCCGCTTCCTTCATCCCACCAGAGCTGGACCAGCAGTGGAGGAGATGTAAAGTTTCCAAACGAGGAAGACATCCTATGTTTGCTAGTCTGGGGCTGGGCTTTTTTAGCCAGGGGTTCATGAATAAGAGAAGAAAAGGAAAAGGTTGAGGGTCGGATAGGACAGGACAGGAGGTGCAAAACAGCAAAGATGGAGCTTTTCTACTCCACTGCCACTCAGCTCGTTACAAAGGCAATAGCGGTGCCGAAGCAAAGCTGTTTAAAGCCCACCGCTACTTTGGCACAGGCAACATGAAAAGCCAGCACAACAAACACAGCAAATAAATTCAACGCACCGTTAGTGAAATCCAGCACAAAGCTGCCCCAATATCTGATCTGGATTTCTTCCGAAGTGAATTCCCCTCAGTCATGTTTGTGCCCTCTCTCCTGTCTGCCTTCCATAAACATTCGCATCGCCAAGTTTTACGGCACGGCAGCAAGTAGCTTTCGAAGTTGCATGAACGAGTATTTGGGGAAACTAAATACCAAATTCGCACTGTGCAAATATTCATCGCAGGCATGCAGGGGTGTGCAGCCAGCAAGGAACAGGAACAATGTCACCAGGCGGATAAAGGCTCACTGGGGGCAAATCTTCATTCACGCTGTAGCTTTGAAAAAGTCACAGATACTCTCTGCCCCCGATAGCTATCACTTATAAAAGTCACAGCCACTTTGCATCTCTGCTGTAAGCAAGAAGAGGCTACAGATGTCAGAGAAATTTGTTGCATTATTAGTTCAGCTGTAACTGAATGCTAAACAATGACTATATAAAGTTCATAGAAAGTTGTATATTTAGGCTCAAATTCAGCACATGCCTCATTTTATCATCGAAGCAGCCCCATTAACTTCAAACGAATGGCTTCCCTGTTTAAAAGCACATCCTGAGGAGGAGCCTTGTGAATCCAAGCCTAAAGGCACAACATTTATACCAGGTCCTTGGCTTCTCACAAAATTACACCCCAACAAGCAGCTCCATAAAAACCTATAGCAGCCACAAGGTCTCCTTCCATAGATCCCAATTTTCTTTTTGCCTTTGCTCATCTGATCCGATTCATTTGTAAATAGTTTTACACCAGATGCTTGAACCACAGGAGGTCACAAAACACACACGAATGTCTTCATAGCAAAGAAAACATATACGCTCACGTATATATGCGTGTACATATAGACACACACACATCCCTACCCACTCAGGTGATTAGTCTGCTTGGATGTGACCAGTAATAACTGAGGAATAATTTGGATCAGACTGATAGCCCTGGTTATAAGGCAGAACTGCAGAGCTCATGCCACCCAGGCAGTGTGGATGTTGAGGATGCAGCACTTCCCGACACCTCACAGGTAAACTTGTTTTAAGGTTGGCTTAAGGTTGCTTGCGATACCTTAACACGGGCATCAGTTAATTCAGGTAGTTCTCTGCAAGCAACACAACCAGGTCTGATCCCACAGCCTTGGATTGTGCACAAGTTTAAGCAAAGCCAGCACTTGGCAGGTGAGAAATGCCACAGAAAACATGGAGCTAGAAAGGGAGAACAGAGCATCTCCAGCATCACTCCATTAGCTCGCTGTTCAGCAGCTCTGTGCCCCTTATTCTGCACCTCATGCACAGCTCCCAACACCTTGTCCACGAACGCTCCCGGAATTCCCAAAGAGTTCGACAAACCTTTTGCCACAAGCACTAAACACAATGGCTCGCAATGCAGCTACGAGCTAAAAAGCAGAGGGACGAGCAACGCCCCTGGACCTGCCAGCCCGTGTCCGCAGCGCCCAGCCCTCCTTCGGGGCAGCAGCTGCCTCCGTGGCATCATTGGGGTGAAGTGGCAGGACCCGGCTGGGGGGGGGGGGGGGGGGGGAGGGGGGGGGGGTGCCAGGAAGGAACTGCTGAAACCTCCCAGGTGTGAGGTGGCAGATCCAAATCTCAAGAAATAAGCAGGAATCCCAACAGACAGATTTTTCAAGAGTGCTCAGCACATCAGGCGCTAATCGCTTCTGAAAACGGAGCTTTTATTTAGACGCTTAAATGCAAGCTGGAAAAATCTGGCTCCAATTGTGGGTGAAAATCTGGCCCTGAGAGCCTTTTTTTCATTATTCTCTTCCCTTTTATTTGGCTCTAGATCACAATTCTCCTGTCTCTTACACTCCAGTCCGGGAGGCTGCTCCCCCAGGATCTCCGCTTTTAACCTTGCAGAAAAAGGAAACTGCAGCAGGACCGTTGTCGTCAGAGTCAAAACTTTCTCCTTTTTGTGCAAATCAATTTCCCTGTAATCTCAAGTGCTGTTTACACATCGCAATACCCCCGGACCGCGCGGGATTTGCATCTTGCCGCGCGCTGCGTGGAGCCCTGCCAGCTCCCAGCGGTTCCCAGCACATGGGGCTGCTGCTGCTTTTATTATAGGTGGACCGTGTTCATAGTATCTTAAATCCAACCTGGTGGATTACTATTCAAAATAAAGCGTGGACCGAGTTCTGCCGGGGATGCCCTGTGGATCAGGGTTTTGTTTTCTCAAACTGGTTTGCTCTGTATGGACCAGACAATTACGGTAGCCAGAAAAGTGTGAAATTTCAGCTCTGACCATGTCAGGGCTCCCAAGTGTCAGTTACAATAAAATAAATGACCCATTTCCTGACGGATCGCGAGGGCTCCTCAGAGACGGACGGACAGATTTTTTTATGTTTGTTTATTTTCTCTTTTTTCCTGACGGGAAGACTGCGCTCCCCTGCTTTTTCACATCAGGAGGTGGGAGCAGAGTAGGGATGCTCTCACCCATGTGCTGCTGCCCTGACAGCGCCCTCCCAGCTGCTCCCATCCCATCCCATCCCCGGCACCATGCCCACTGGCATCCCCTGCTCCCCCCCTGCCGAGCTCTGCCAGCTCCTGGCCCCTGCCTCCAGCCAAAATCTCAACAAACTGTCCCCCCTGCTCTTCGGGTTTTATTAGCCACCTTGGGGAAGCTCCCATGCAGGGGCTGTAAGGGCAGCCGGAGCGGGCTCAGCCCCAGCCAGCAGCACAGGGAGGACGAATGTTTTCCCAAAGCACTTCCCAACTCACGCAGACCACCCTCCAAACAGGCACCAGTACCCACAAGCTGCAGCGATACCAAACACGGCTTGGTTTGCTCTTAAAGTAAAGCCAAAGCCCAGGGAAGGGGACAAGAGTCGGGCAGTGTCCCCTAGGGGAAGGGCTGGCAGGGGCCAGAAACAGGCTGCAGGACCCCAACCCTCCCGAGACCCTTCCCAGAAAGCCCCATCCATTGCTAACTGACCAGAGGAGAAAACCGAGTGGGTTTCAACTAAAGCATGACTTTTCAATCTATATACTTAAAACCATGAAGACCACGCCAGCATCTTCAAGAGCAGGCTACGGGCACCACACATGAACCAATGTGGAACTGGTTTCCACTCCCCTTCCATGGGTTATTCCATCAGAAGCAGAGAACGCAGACAGGTTTTAAGGAAACCAGCTTAGAACAACACCTTACGTTAACTTTCCCACAGCTTCCCAGGGGCACCACCAACACAGGAGCGGTGTAAAACCTCCAGCCTGCGTTGGTCCGAGACATCCACTCTCAGCTCAGGGCAGGACTCGGGTGGGGAGGGACACCCTGAAGTCCCCTTGGCCAACCCCAGCGTTCCCCCAGCACATCCCCTCTGCAGGGACATGGGTCTCAATGCTGCCCAGGCAGAACATCTCACAGTTCACCAGAAAACATGCAAGGATGAGGACAGCCAGACAGAGACACCAGCAACCCCCTTGCAGAAAGAAGGAAAACCTTCCAGCCAAGACCCCTGCAATCCCCCCGGCTTCACAACCTCCAGGATAAACTTGCAATTTTCAGGTAAACCCCAGCAAAGATTTCTGAGCTTAATTCCCCCCAGGGTTCACACATTTACTGGTAATGAGCAGACGACCTGGGAAGGCAGCTGGGATAAATCACCACACACATCTCTGGAGTGGACAAACACCCCCGTGGGTCTGGGCTTCTTGTTTCATAAAGTATAGGTTAAGAAAAAGTTTCCTGGTGAGCAGACAATTCCCTAACTGCCTCTGCAATGCTCCCCGTACCTCTCCCTGCAGCCCCTAGAAGCCATCCCAAGCCAATGCAGGATGCTGTAGGACATCAGCCCTGTCACTGATCCATTTTCTCCTGCATCACTTCTTTTCTTGAACTTTTTAAACTTTGCTGGGCAAATGCATTTTTTAACACCCCCCCGGTGCTCAGTGCAGGACCCTCCTGGATCTTTTCCAGGCTTCAACGTGGGCAGAATAAGAATTTAAAGGTGCACAAAAGGCTCAAAGCCATCAGTCAGCGAGGAGCCTGGCACTGAGAAGGATGGGCAGACCTTGCAAGATACTTCTGCCGGTTACCCCCCAGTATCCTCCAGTTTATCAGGGTCCTTCCGGCAGCTGGGAACCCCTCTCACCCACACCCTCAAAGAGGCAGCCATCAGTGCTGTTCAGAAGGGGGTGATTTTGGAGTGCTCAGCCCTTGCTAAAGTTTTTAAATGCCTGCAGTCACAGCCAAAACGAGAGGTTTCACCTAAAACTTTTGAAAAACTCCTCTCTGGTAAAAAACAAAAAAAACCCAACCCACACCCAAAACCCAAAAAAGACCAGGAAAGTCTCTGCAACCTTTTTAAAAGTTTTTTTTTCCAAAGAAACCTGCAACATCCAGGTTTCAGGCTCCTCAGTTTTTTAGTTTGCTCCTACTCCCCTCCTTAACTTTTGGGAAGGGGGAGACACCAGCATCCCCCAGGCAATTCCCTATGCATCTGCTTCAGCCTCCCACTTCTCCCCATCAAAACTGTTCTATAAAACCAGTGGCATCATTAAAAGAAGCAGAAAAAAAACCCACCACCTTCCGCCAGCATCGATGGAGGTACCTTCCATTCCTAATTCCAGCAAATCTGGAAGGCAGCGGAAAAGCAGGGGCTGGAGCTGGTGACCCCGGCAGAGAAAAGGGGCTGGAGACATTTCCTCCTGCTCCAGCCTGGGGCTGCAAACCCCTTGGGCCAACTTGGGCCATCCCCAGCAGCCTCAGCTCCCCCAAACCCCCCTCCCCAGTAACTCTGGAAAACATTAACATCACTGGGGGCTTGTGCTGGGAGGGGGCAGAAATCTCCATTTTTTAAATTTTTTTTTTTTTTTTTAATTCTGAAAGGTCTCGATTTTCAAAGCGAGTACTTTAACCCCAGCTTCCCCTCGCCATATCTCTGTTTGCTTGTTTTTTTAACCTAAAAGGCAAAGACAGAACCAAATTCAATTGGAGAGGCAGATTCAGCCCCAGCGATTGCCACTGAGGTTCTCTAGGGAATTCAATTTATTATTTTCTTCTGAATCTCAAAAAATCATCAAACTCCACAAAGGGCATCTACATGGGACAGGCTCCATCTTCTATGGGTTCAAAACTTGAAGCTACAGAGTTTCCAGTTAAATTGCAATTTCTTGGGCATATTTGCCACTTATGGCTCCTACGTGGAAAGGGGGAAATAAAGGCATTTCTCTCGCTTCAGGCTGTAAACTGGTAAATATATTCTTTCTCCCAGGTAGGTTAAAATTTACTAAATCATCTCAGTTTCAAACCTCACAGATGAAATCTACTGACAAATTATTAATGACTAATTGAATGGCAAAGTATTTCTGGTTTTTCTAGCTGGAAATCATCAAAACACCTGAATTTCCAAAGAACTACCCTTCTCAGAGGTATAAAACCAGCAGCAGAGAGCTCACAGCTCAAGGCTGGGGGCTCACAGAACTAAAGCAAAGAAGAACTCAAGTTTATTACCCTTTTTGGTAATCAAAAAAGTAGAAACACACCAAATCCCATTAAACTCTACATCCTGAGAAAGGAGCATTCATCCTGCCTTGCAATTTTCAAGCCTTGCAGTAAACAGGGGTGTTGCTAATTTTTGTTAATGATACTATAACTTGTGAGCCAGACCTGGTTTTGGGAGAAGAGAAGGATCTTAAGATTGGACTAAAAGCTTATTTTATCTCAACATTCAAGACAGTGTCTTTCTTTTACATGGAAAAAGAACTACCAAACTTTTTTCAGTTAATTTTCAGACAACCCAACCACCAGGAGGGAGAAAGGCACATTTTTTGATTAATGCTGACAAAGAAAGAAATCACACTCGCTGTGATCAAAAATTTTAAAATATTTCGTTACGAACAATTAATCACACAATTATGCATGCGCAAAAAGAATGGTTCTCTGGTGTGAAAACATTAATTTGAAGCAAAGTCTAGGGGAGAAAAAAGCCAATTTGAAGGTTTTTCCCCATCCATTTCTATGTACTACACTCGATCCTCACATCATTAACAACATTTAATAATTTCCACCTCCGCTCGGGAGCACATGGAGCCTCTAAACCCAGGAGCTGCTCGGGAACAACCTCTCTTTAAAAATACCCTTTTAGTTTTCAGTCTATGGGCTGTTATCAACCCAACTCCCTCTCCCCCCCCCCCCCAATTACTTGGTTTCATTCTCTCTGGTCGACTCACTTCCACATTCCTCATATTTGGAATGTCTGCTTGATGGATTCACTTTTTTCCCCCCTCACCCCTCCTCCTCGCCTCATTCATTCATTCTTTCGACCCCATCGACTTCGGGCTTTTCAGCTTCCCAGTTCCACCCCCCCACAACCAATCCTTCATCTTAAGTAGGAAAACCGAATTTTTTTTTTTCCTTAAAGAATCCTTTTAACCTTCTGAAGAATAAAGCATGCAATAATCTTGAAATTTTTTTTAAAAAATCCTCTTAAGTTTCTCCAAGTTTTTCTACCAAAGTTAAAGAAAAAATAACTCCCAAACAGCAATGAGATCCTTTAAACAAATCTAAACTCACTTTAAACCTCTGGGTTTTTTTAATGAAACGATACATTTATCAGCACTGACTTTTCTTTACAGTCTAATACTTCCAAAGTATTTCGTTAAAATGGTTCCCCACGATCATTAACATAATTTGCAGTGTTAAGTGTTACTTGAAGAATCACTGTAATTAAAACAACTCTAAATCAGTTTATTCTTCTTGGCTATTTTGGTGCAGCAGCTACACACACCAGCCACTCCTTCTTGGGCCATATGAACACACGGAGCATTTTTTAATTTATTTCGATGATGGGTTTAGGTACAGGAAAGATTTTGAAGAAGGCAATCCACCAGCAGGAAAGATTTATTTACAACATGCAATTTCACCAGACACAATCGTTTCCAAAACCATCCCTGATCAGTTCTCCTGAGCATTCCTATTCGCACATTCAACGAGAAGAAAACACAACCAAAAAGCCAACTTTTGTAATTATTATTTCATAAATTAGCTGGGAAGCGCACCAATGCCCATGACTTGTTTTCCCACATTTCTAAAGGGGGAAAAAAATTAATATCAGGTTTGGGGGGGGAGGGGGAGGTTGTTTGGTTTAGATCCCACCAAACTCATCTGATTTTGTCCTCACTGCTCACACTTAATTAACCATTTCCTGTTCTATGTGCCTTTAAACTGGAAAATCCAGTCTTAAAAGCAAGCAGAAAGGGAAGAAGAAAGAAAAAATATGAAGTATCCTTTGAGGCAGCCCCCATATATCTCAAACTTTTTTTTTCTTGGTTTTTTTTTGGGGGGGGGGAGCAAAATACCCCAAATTTCCCCAAAAAAAGCTCATTCGGGGCAAACAACCTGCCAAGTTTACAAGCAGCTGCCAAAAAAGTTGCCTTTTTTATTTTTTTCCCGACACAGAAACACAAACAACTTTTCCCAAAGTGAAACAAAGTAACGGCGGCCCCGGTCCCCCTGCAGCCCCCACCCCACCCCCCCGCGAAAGCTGTTCCTGCCGCTTCAAACGGCACCCGGGGGGGGGGGGGGGGGGGGGAGGCCTCATTTAAACCCCCCCAGCCCCCCAAAAAGGGGTCAGCAGCTAAAAGCGAGGCACAGCACGATTTAAGGAGATCCAGGAGAAATGCAAACCGACCTTCCTTCCACCTATTGTACGGTTCCCCCCCCCCCCCAGCACTTTGAATTCCAGGCACCGGAGGAATAGTCCCATTTCCAGTGAATTTCTCCCCGCGCCTCCTGGGGGGGCGTGAGCGGCTCCCCCCCAACCTACCGATTATCCAGCAGCAGTAAGAAAAAAAATATATATGTTTAGGGTTTTTTGGAGTGTTACTATGTTACCCTTCAGAGGGTAATTGCCTTTGCAACAGCCCCCCTTCACCCACTGCTGTTTAACCCCCAGCAAGTCACCCAACGCCGTAACCAGCACCAGCGCTCACCCTGCCACGAGGGGCTAAAAAATTAATTAATAAGAAGAAGAGTCAAAATCTTGGCTAGGAAATTGTTACACGGATTTGGGTTTTGCTGTTGGGATCAACCCCAAGCAGAGGGAAGCCCCTCTGCCACAGCCAGGGCTGCAAAGTTTGGCAGCTCCCCCACCCCCTACAATGGAAGCATAAAGGGGTGACCCTAAAAAAGGGCTCCCACGCCCCAGCTGAGGGGGGGGGGGCTCAAAAGATGAAGGAATCGGGAGAGTTTGGGGAGGCAGCGTTGGCTTCGCCTCCTCCCTCCGCCCGGGCGTTGAAGTAACCGCCTCGTCACGTGGCCGACGCGGGTTTCGGGCTGCGCGATCCAACGTGGACTATTGGGGTTGGGGTCTCGCTCGCCCGCAGCCCCACAGGCCCCTCCTTGAGCTGGGGAGGGGGGCAAACCTCTGCCAAAAATAAAAGCTCTTGGTATTTCCCAGGTAACCCCCGGCAGGGCTGGGAGCGCGGGGCTGGGGGCTGCTCCAGCGTCCGGCACGCCAGCCCGGCACGCAACAAAGGGCCAAGAAGATGGAGAGGGCCGGGCTGGGCAAGGCCGGCGGCGGCGGGCGAAGCTGCTTGGCAGGTTGAGGGAAACCACCAAGAAACCCGCTTCTTGCCCCAAAATAAAAGTTGCCGCTGGATGGGAGCTGGGCCAGCGCCCCGCGCTCGCTGGGTTTTAAATCACTCCCGGCATGGCACGGGGAGACCGGCCCCATGTTGTTGTTTTTTCCTTTAAGCCCTCACCATCAAATCCCAACAAATTGCACTTTTTTCCAAAAAAAAAAAAAATTATACCTTTTTTTTTCATTTTACGATTCTATTGGAAAACAAAAAAATTTTGCTCATTTCACAGCAGAGGAACAGAGCAAGGCTGGGAAATTCTTCCAGTGCCACAAGTTTGAAAATCCCAATGCCTCAGCCATCCAATCACCTTGGGTGAGCTGCTGGATAATTGTTCAACCATTTCTTTAAAAAAAACAAAACAAAACAAACAAACCAACAAAAAACTTGCTCACAGAGGAAGTTTTCTATTTTTTTTTTAAAAAAAAAAAAAGGAATTAAACGCTGAGCCTCAAAACTGCCTCTCACCTCGCTGGTATCTAAAGCCAAATCACCAACATCTTTAATTTTATATGCACATATTTGGGTATAATTTTTTTGTCTCTTTTATCTTATGTTCAATTTTTTTCCCCCAACAGAAATAATAAAAAAAAAAAAGAAATTAAAACACTGTATTACCTTTGCTTTTTAGGTACTGAATGTTCAATCTCTAGCTGTTTTCCATGAAGCTCCACTTTCCCTAAAAACAAAATGTGTCTGTTTTTGAAAATCTGGGTGGAGTGGTCAGAAAGCTTTGGATAACACACTATCACGTGAAAGCTCACAATTTAATTCAAATTACGATGAACTACGCACAAATACATTTTCCGATTCCTTTACAAGTGCATTTTATTAAATATAAGACTGGCTTCAAATGGGAAGCGGTGGGAGGGAGTGGTGAGTTAGCTGTCTGGACAATGTTCCTTAGGAATATTTAATTCCTTAGTTCATCCTGCTTGGAGTGAAAAAAAATGAGGAATAATATTTTGAGACCAATTCTTTGCCTTTATTTAATTCCGTCTTGTTTAATCCCTGGAAGAAGTCCTTTGGGCTGATTTATTCCCCCCCACACACGCCCCCCCATTAAAAGGCTCAAAAATTGTAACTCCATGGCAGAAATGGATTTCTCTTTGAAAATGGAGTGGGTTTCTTTGCTGCTAGCTTATTACGATGATTTTTTTTTTTTTTTTTGGAGGGGGGAGAAGAAGGGAAGAGCTCGGCGGGAGGCGGGGGGAGCCCGGGCCGAAGGGGGGGGTGGGGGAAATTCAAATATTTTAAAAATTATCTGCTTCCCGGGGAGCTTTTTCTCTCCCTGCGAGCAGCATGGCGACCTTCGCGCTACTCCACACATCACATGCCCCAGGAAACCCAGTTTCAAATCAAAATGGCCAAAGTCCCAGCCCACCCGCCCGTGCCGCGACGGGACCCCCGCGCCGAGCCCTGCCGGGGCGGCCGCCCCGCAACCAGCGGGGCCTGGGGAGGGGGCGGCCCACGCGGGGCGGGGGGCTGCGTGGGGTGGGGGGCCCCTGCTCTTCTCCCCCCAACGCTGGGGGGGGGGGTGTTTTTTTGTGGTTTTTTTTTGAGGGGGGCAGCGCCGGGGAGGGAAAGCGGGTCGCACCCCGCCGCCCGCTGATGCAAGCCCCGACGGGGCGCAACGGAGCGGGGGTGGGGGGCACGGGTTTGGGGGGCGGGTGGGGCTGGAAGCTGGGGGGGTCTGGAGCGTTTCGGGGAAGGGGAGAGGAGGAAGCGGGCGGGGAGGGCAGGCGAGATAACGCCGCTTACCCGAAAAAGTTTCGATGGCTTTCATGGCCCACTGCTCGTCGGGGCAGTCCACAAAGGCATAGCCGGACTTGACCAGGAACTGCCCGCTGAAGGAGATCTTGTGGTCGTTGAAGACTTTCTCCAAGTCGGCCGGAGTCACGTTCTCGTTTAGGTTCCCGATGTACAGCTTGTTCATGGTGGCGGCGGGGGGCGGGCGGGCAGCGGTGGCGGCGCGCCGGGGCTCCGAGCGCGGCTCCCGGGGGGGCTCCACCGTGCGCCCGCGCCGTCGGGCTCCGGCCGCGCTCTGCCGCCCCGCAGCCGGCCGGGGGCTTGGCTTGGGGAGGGGGGGGCTTGTTGTTTTCTTGCCCTTTTTTCCTTGGGTTTGGTTTTTTTTCCTACCCCCCCTCTTTCTTTTTTCCCCCTATTTTTTCCTCTTTTTTTTTTTTTTTTTTTGATGGATTTTTTTTTCCTTTGAGGAGGGGGGCGGCGGCTGCTGGAGGAGGGAGGGGGGGCTCCTAGGGGAGGGGGCGGCTCCGGCGGGTGGCGGCGGCGGGCAGGGCGGTGGCGCCGGCTGCGGGGGCCCCCAAGTCGGCGGAGTGGCACTGGAGTGTCACCGGACGCCTCTCGGCAGCCGGGCACCGCCTCTAAATAAAACCGACCTGGAAAATGAGTGAAAATGTTTGCTGGAGGAAGCCACGTGGTGATGCGGGAGGGCCCGGCCCCCGGGGGGAGGGGCCGGGGGGGAGGGGGCGGCCGCCACTTATTTATTTATTTTAATTTAAATACTACGTTATTTACCTCCACGCACACACCCCCTCCCTCCTTTCCGAGCGGGGGGCGCATCCACCCCCCGTCCCATGTGGGTGTCGTGTCCCCCCCCCAACCTCCTCCACCGCCCAGCCCTGTCCCGTCGAAGGCACTTTCCCATCTGCTGCAGCCCCCCGCCCCCACCGCGCCCCTCCCCCCACCGCGCCCCTCCCCCACCCCTTTCCCCCGGTGCCTCAATGGGATTTTTCTGGGTGTAAAAAACTTAGGCATCAAAGGGGCCGGGAGGTCCCCTGGCGCCAGGGGATTGGGGGGGGAGGGGGGGCGGGCAACAGCCCGCCCGCCCCCCCGGGGCTGGTCCGGCCCGGCGGGGCGGCTGGGGGAGCCCCCCGGGGCGGTATTGTCCCCGGCATTGTTTTAAGCCCTTCATGTGCAGCCCCGCGGAAGCCTACGGGGAAGGGGGCGGGGGGGGGGGGGCTCCTCCCGGCACAAAAGGGCCCCACGGTGGAGGAGGGCCGTTCCCCGACGGGGCCAGGGCTGGGCTGCGAAGGGGGGGGGGGTGCCCCGTCGGCAATGTGGCGTGTGCGGCGCAGGCCCCCCCCTCCCCGCCTGCCTTTTCTGGAGACTTTTATTTTTAGGCTCAAGATGGGTTGAAAATAGCAGCGAGCCCCCCCCACCACCACCCCACCCCCGGCCCCAATCCGCCACCCACCCCCCCGCCTTCCTGCCTATTCGACGGGGCGGGCGGGGGAGCCCCGGTGCGCTGGGGGCTCGGCCCGGGATGCTGCCGGGCGGGGAGGGGCGGGGGCGGCCGCAGCTCCCCACCCCCCCGCCCGCCCCCCCGCCCGCCGCGCTGCAAGTAGAGGCACGGTCCGGCCCCTCCGCGCCTGCAATTAAATGCAACGCGCCCGAGGAAACCAGCTCCCGCCTGCCCCTCCCGCCGGGCGCGGGGCTCGGCTCCGTGCACCCCCTCCCCTGGAAAAATTTGTAAAAAATGTTTTAAAAATAATAATAATTTAAAAAATCGCTAACACATTATTTTTGCCCATCGAGGGAGCGGCTCGGCTGAGGGATTCCCGGGCGCGGAGTTCCCGGGCAGCTCCGCGCTCCCTGCGCGGTCGCGCAACCGGCTCCGCTCTACGCTCCCCCCTCCCCCCCTCCCCCCGCCTTTCGGGGTGGGTGCGCGGGGCCGGGACCCCGGTCTGGGGGGCGGCGGCACCCCCAGCACAACTGGCAGAGCTGGGTGTTTCCTCGGTGCTACACAAATGGGATGTGCTGCGTTCTATTGCTAGAGTTATTTTTTTTAATTATTAGCGATTTTTTTTTTTATTATTCCTGTTTTTCTCCCGGGTGGGGAAAAGCCACGTGGAAAATTTGTTAGGAAATAAATTTGATATTAGTCGGGAATCAGAAGTTGTGTAAACCTGAAGAAATAGATGCACATGCCCGAGGACATTTGTAGTGCTCTGTGCTGCAGCCTCTTAGGAATCTCGTTAAAGTGAATGATAAAAATCCTGGGAAACGGTCATTTCAAGCGAAAAGCCTTTAGCTTTCCCTCCTGTATCCGATCCACTCTGTTATCCCGGGATCTTTGCCTTAGAAGCATGGAGATGCTGCTCACCAGGGAAAGTTCGGTTCCCATCCTTCCAGCTGCGTTACTTGGCTCTCCTGAAGTACCAAAGCAGCCCGAGCAGCCTTTGTGGGAGCGCTGCTGCGCCCACGTGCGTGTCCCCCAGCCCTGCGGGGCGCAACGCAACCTTCAGATCCACAGGTGAAAAGCAGAGAGCAATGGAATTGGGAAAGAAAGTTCCTGCAGCTCAGAAAGTTCACTGCGAGCCTCCCCTGCCTGAAACCGCCAGCGTGCGCCTTCCTCCAGCGCTACGTGTGTCCCCCCCACCGCCACGATAAATGAGCCGCTGGCTGCTCCGGATCGATTTCTGATCTTGCCCAGAATCTTTTGTTGTTGTTTCTATTGGTTTACCCAGTACCTTCCCCATGTAACATCAGCCTTTGCAATAATGAAATGAAGGAAACCAACCTTAAAAAAAAAAAAAAAAAAAAAAAAAAGGAAAAAAAAAAGGAAAAAATCCAAACAAAGAGGGAAGTCTTCAATTTAGATCTGAAACAAGAAAGACTATCAGTCAACCTCCTTCCCTTGGCTGCAGCATTCCAGATGCAAGGTATTTAGAGAATGCAAACAGCAGAGACTAAATCATTGATCTGCTGGGGGGTAACCGAGCTGCACTCACCCCGTGCAGGGGCTGGGGGGCTGCCCCCCAACCCCAAACTGCTCCCGCCCAGGCTGAGCCAGGGCAACATCCCCCCCACCAAGGGAAACAGTTCTGCCCTCCCTGATTTCAATGTCACCAGGAGCCAGGGAAAGGCTGAGCAACAGTTTGCACCCAGGCACCGTCACTTGGAAAAAACTCTGTGGCCTTTTTGCTCCCCCAGGATTTTCTCAAGTTGAGTTGTAGTTTTAAAATTCACTTTGAGGAGCTGATTTGTGTGTGTGAGAGAGAGAGAGAGAATTTACAAACATTTTCAAATTTTACTGCCTCACTTTCTCATCAATGTAAAGCTGCTTCTGATTTAATACCTAAAATCTGATTTGGCCAAAAGTTGGAGTTTTTAAAAAATGTAAATATTGGAATCAGGCAGAAATGGTCTTAATGAGTTTTTACAATTTCTCTACAAGTTCAAGTAGTTACTGTTGCCACTTAGGAGTTTGGGGAAATTTCTTAAGGGAGAAGGTTGAAGCTGGGTGGCAAATAGTGCAGCTAAGATTTCACCGGAATGGGGCTTTGATACGAGAGGGTGCAATTACTGCAGCCTGCTGAAGTGTTGTTGATCTGAGGCAGCACATCTCTGAAATAGAAATATTTTTTACTGGTAGATTAGCAGTAAACAAGAACAGATTATATTCTGCTATTTTTCTACCAGCTATCATTTGAATCTTTCTTTAATTTGTTTTTCTCTCTTTTTTTTTTTTTTTTTTTTAAATCTCTGGTGATCTCACTGGTATTTAATTTGGACAACATTAAAGATGTACTTAGAAACCCCAGAAACTTTGAAAAAAATCTTCATTTTTGAAAGTTTGAAAATAAGTATTAATTACTATCTAATAAATATGGGGTGAAAGTTTTCAGTAAAATACACAGGTCATAAAGGAAAAAAATAAAAATTTTATTTTCATATAATCTGTTTCAATCAAATGTCAACTAGCAGAAATAATCTGAATATGGAACAAGCCTGTCCTTGAAACACAGGTGAGAATTCAACAGAACAAGAAGAGTGAGGGCTACAGTTGGGAAATATTTCCTTTTACTTAAGTGGAATCCCAGTTTAAACCACCTTTTGTTCAGTTTTTATTACATGGAAAATATTCATGACTGGAAAAAATCAGCTCATATCTAAGAAGATCCAGTTGATTAAAGCTCGTGTCGATAAATTTGTTAAGAATCAAACTTGCTATGAAATGACTAGTTTGCTTTAAAACAAAATTAAGGTTTGAGGTAGATGATTAGTAATCCCCTGGTTCTCTGTGCATTTGAAACATCATCCTGGCATGTAAATGAGGTTTTGTTTGAGCCCCGGAGCATCCCCAGCCCCAAGGAAGGGGCTGAGTGATGGGAAATGCCCCTCTGCTCCCTGGAGGGCGGGAGGTTCAGAAGCAGCAGTGCTGAAGATGGAAATGGTTAAACCTGGAACTTGCTGGAAGATCTGCCTATTCCCTAAACATTTTAGTGCTTCAGTTAAAAACAAAGCAAATACTGCAATAAACTCTGGCTTCAAAATCAACTCCCATCTTGAAAAATCCTTTCGTTCTGGTACAAAAAAGCTGGAGTCTCTTTCAAAGTAACCCAACAGAAAACCACAACCAAACAACTGTTTGCTTCTCCTCCACATCTGCTGCTTGGCACTTGCTGGGCTCCCACCAGGGCAGGGTGCTCAGCGCCGCACAAGGCTGGGGCTGGGTGCGCTTCCCAGGTCTCCTGGAGCAACAACCTGAATTCTCCGTTGGGCTTTGCAAACACACAGAGGAATGTTCAAATTGCAACTGAACAAAGCTGCTTTGCACAGATTTCCCCTCCATCCCCCCACCAATGGAAACAGTTAATTTGGGGGTTTGCAGTCATTTTCTTTGGGTAAGCAGTAAACTCTAAAGGGGAGGAAAGGAAAAGGCTTATCAGAACAAGCCCTGAAATGTTGCTGTTCAGATAGTCCCTTTAATTTTCAATTTTTCTCCAAAATGAATATGCCGCCACTTCTTTATAACAGACCTTGCTAACCTGTTCATTCAGTTTTTCTTCCTCAAAAATCGCCGGAGCAGCTGGACACATAGCTGGAGCAGCCATTTCTCCTACGGATGGCTGGAGCGGTGGGGGAAAGTTTTGGTCTTGGTACAATGATAAACTAAACTAACATAGTTGAGAAAGCATGGTGGGGGATGAATCCTGCCGTTGCTGAACTCCCCCTGACCTTATTTCAAGTAGGAGCTGCTCTTTTGAACCCCGCTCCAAACATTTGCAGCACTTATATAGCACAGATTAAATGTTTTCCTTTCAGTTACTGTAGGTATTTGTATCAGATTTCCTCCAGTCTGAAATAAATGCAATTTCTATCAGATTTATGCTCTGTGAGTACAAATTTGGGGGCCCTATAATTCCGAGTCACCGTTTAAATCCCCCAAAGAACAGCAGGCTCTCCAGCACTCACTGCTTTTCATCCCTCCACTTTTTAAACTCCCTGTAGCAGGAGGCAACGAAAGGCTCAGCCGCTAATACCATTCCATTTTTGCCTAATTCTTTATACCCAAAACAAGTGTATCCCGGGAGGTGGGAAGCTGCACAGCAACACTTTCTGTTGTGGGTCACTTTAAAAAATATAGGTCATTTCACAATCGGAACCTTGACCCATACCCCACCGCCTGCGCCGGGGCACCCGCACCGCTGGGCTGCCGGAAAGGTGATGTTAGGAGAGCAGCAAGGGCACGAGATAGAAATAATTCCACGTTACTGAACCAGCCACTTGGGCAGGCGCCTTGCCGTGGACCGGGTTGTCTAGTTTCTCGTCCTGCTGGTACATAGTTGGGATTTAGCGGGACTGATTATTTCCTCTCCTTTCCTGCAGCTCCACCACTCTAATCTCCCCAGCTGGTGACTTCTGGCTCTATCTTTGCTCAAAAGGGGAATCAAGGATGGCTTTCACATCACGATTGCTGCCGCAAGGTGAAGTGCTAACGGGGTAAAGCGCTAACAGGGTACAGCCCAGGTAGTTCTAACGCTACAGCAAGTCCAGATCATCTCTCCAGCCCCGGGAAGCTGTGATGGTGCTCACTACGCAGGGGTGAAAGTTGCAGTTGTGAGATTCTTATAAGCAGCTCAATGGTCCAAATAAATCTTCCCCGCATAGATGTTCCAGGTGCTGTCACAGGCTTTTTGTTACGGCAGTTACTGTCCTGTAGGTCCCTGCTGCTGGGAGATATGACAAGCGTTCCAGAAAAAAAAAAAAAAAAAAAACAACAAACCAAAACCAAAAAAACCAACAAGCAGAGGATGCAGCAAAAAGTCCGTATTCCCTGTGTTTTGCAGTTCCCATTTTTAGTTGTTGTGGATTTTTTTCCCCTCGCAAAGAACTGGCAATCAGGAAGGCTCCGAGACAGCCGCCCCAGTGAGCTGAATTAGTCAAGAACAACTGCTGGAGCCTTAAAAGGCCCTAGGGTTTGTCTGCAGTTAAAAGAGAACATTGGCATTTAAAAACATATCTGGTATTTTGCCATCGTGAAAAAACCTGTTCCAATCCCCGCAAGCACTGGAGGGGGAGGCAGGTCTGAACCCAGGAGAGAGGATGAAGCGGCGTGCAGCCCTCCAAAGATGCCCTGGAAATCCATCCAGCCCATCATCCGCATCCCCGGTGCAGCTCCACGTGAGCAGGGGATGGGACGAGGAGCCAGGCAAACCCTCGCTGCCTTCAGCTGAGCCCAAGCTGCTGCCACCACGTTTCGGGAAGCCTGAGCTCCCTGGCAGGGTCCTGGCCCCTGGGATGGGTGCGTGCTCTCCCCCCCTAACAGCACCAGCCCTCGCCGCACGACGGGTAGAAGGTGCCGTTAGACCCCAGGCAGCCCTGGGAAGCAGGGGAAGGCTGGACACGGGCTGCGGGGTCAGGGCTTGGGGGAAAGAAGCTCAGATTTAGGACTTGAGCTCTGCAAAGGGTGAGTGAGAATAAAGCATGTAAGAGTTACCTCCTCTGCGAGACATTGCTGGTATTTTAGGGAGACAAACAAGCTCCCAAGAAAAAGCTTGGAGCCTCTTGCACCTTTGGCAGCAGCAAAGTTGAATTAAGAACAGAATCAGCCCTGAATCAAGACCAGAGTTGAATGATGCTCCACTGCATGTGATTTCAGGTAGAGGATGGGGGTGAAAAACTCTAAAATCCCTTCTTCCTCCTTCCCTGTGCTTTGAGGAGCCGAGCAAATGCTAACACCGATCGATCATAGCCAGCTACGGTTGGGAACCTCAGATCAGCCCAATGCTTGCACACAAAATGGAGCAGAACGTGCTGTTTTCATCTGGGACAGGCAGCACCTGAAATCCATCCCTGGCAGAGCTGAGGTGCCCTGAGCAGCGCCACGCAGAGCAGCAGCTGAAGAGCCCTGCTCCGATGGGAAAGGGAAAATCTTACTCACCAAATCCATTGGGAAGAGGAGAGGTGTAAACTGTGACACTGAAGGAGAGATGTTAGAGCTAAACACCAAGAAAATTCTTTGAGACGTTTGCAGCATTCTCCTTGCTGAAAACTTTTGGGAACGGATCAGACTTGTCCTTTCAGAGTGATCTAAATGGAGCTGAGGCTGCCTGGGAGCAGGGGAAGGAATGGATGACCTCTTAAGGTCACTTCAAGCCCTATTTTTCCATGATTACAGGGACATCTAATACTTGAAATGCTCTGTAATCAAAGTTGCCCTTGAGATGTTTCGGTGTCTCAAAGCAGAGCAGAAGGACCATTTCAGTAGCGCAGCTGTGATCTTCCCAGTGCATTCCTGAATTCCTGAAACACCAACTCCTCGAGTCAGGTCTGCTGCAGAGCAGAGCAGAGCTCGCTCACTCCACACTGCCTGGCAGGGTAGGATGAAGCAGGGCAGCTCCACCTCTCCCGTTTAATTTGCAGGGAGACAAATGCTGCAGCTGGGTGAAACCTAAGCTAAAGTGTCCTCTGTCCCAAGCTAGGACGCAGCGGAAGGTTGTGAAATGACTCGTGTTATCAGAGAAGGCAGCAGACCACAGATAGCACTACAAGGGAAGAGCTGCTGTGGCTGGGATGGGCTGAGGCTGGAGAAGAACAAGGTTGACATCATTAATTGGACCCCCTGTAACAGGGGGCAGAAAGCAGATGCGGGCGTGTGGTCCTTCTCTAGGTCCCTAGGTCTGCCCTGGGCGCTTCCCAGACCCAAACTGGCATGCAGAGGTTCGGCGCTTCAGGTACCGACCAGTGGATACTGCACAGGGCAGGATGAAACGCAGGCAGTGCCCACCTGCCCTCGGAACTCCTGCTCCTCTGCAGGCTTTTTGCATGAAAGGTTGGCAGAAATTTTGGAGTGATGCTGCCGTCTGAACTGCGTCATGAGTGGATGCCCCAAAATAACTGTAATTGTGAACTCTGGGTCAACATTTCATGTTGCTGGACATTTATTTCACCCTATTAACTTTATACCCTACAGAGGCACTTAATGAGAGGAAAACAAATAGGTTGCACTTTGGAGAAACAAGATATCTGAGTTGGCTGGGAGCAAAGTACCTAGAATACATATAATAAAGACACTGGGCTAAACTATTCTATTTTATTGATTAGCAGCTATGCTAGGAGTGCAAATTGGTTACTTGTAACTATTATAGTGCATCATTTATTACAGCAGGCACAATGCTCCTGCATGGGTGAAAAGCTCTGGAGACCCTGGCACGCTTGTGCGCTGCAAGCTAAAGGACGAAGCCACATGTTAAGTAGCTCCTGTGAAAGTAGTAATTACTCCCTAATAGCACTGAACTCTTAATCTACACTAATAATGTCCTTCTGAGCCTTTATCTTGATGCAATATAGGTGCAAGATTTTTTTTGCTGGAGAGGCTGGTTGGGCAGGGGGTTGTATAACTGCAGCGCAGCAAGAGCTCGCCTCTGCCTGCGCCGGGGGCAGGTGGATGCGGCGTTTGTTCTGCACCCTGTGGTCTTTGGGGGCAGGAACACAGGTAGCGGTTGAAACCAGCCTGTATCCGATGCTCTGTCCCAGCAGCACTTCTCAGAAGAGCAGAAAGAGACACTTTATAGAAAGGAACTACAAAATGGATAGCCTTTCCGTGGAGAGAAGCACCTCACCGTGCTGGATTTCTGCATGTGTTTGGGATGAGATACACCAGGGGCACCGTGCCAGCACAGCGAAACCCTCTCCCACGCCGAAACCACCGACACTCCAATTTTGCCATTATTACTGCAATTCCACTAAGGGCTGCTTCTTGCTCAGCCCTGTCAACCAGAAATCCTACTTCTTTCCCACACAAATCCCTGATGTAGCTGAGCCAGCACAAACCTGGGAGGATACACGCACCCCTCCTACACCCAGGTGTGCAGGGTTACTGCTCTGAGCCGCTCTGCTGAGCTCCACAAAATAAATAATAATAATCAAAAAAAGCTGGCAGACCTGAGGGGAAGGTTGTAACTTGGATAACCTCCTGCAAAAGTTCAGGCTGCTCGGGGGAACCGAGCTGCGGACGGGACCGTGCCATGAGCCAGCCACGGGCACTGCCACGCATCGGAACGATGCGAGCGCAGCTCAGCCCCTGGGTTAGGCTGGCACAGGCACAATCCTGCTCTGCTTCCCTCAGCAGCTGAAGCTGGGTGTGACGGGGATCCTAGAGCAGCACCTGGTAGCAGTCCCTAAACGAGATTTACACACTAAAATGCAATGGGTCGAGCTCTCCCAGAGGGACTCAGGGAAAGCAGGCAAGTCAAGCACGAGGGAGAACATCTTACCGGGCACGTAGTCACAGCAGAGCTGATGGGAAGGTGGGTTCACCCCTCCTACTCTGATGGCACAATTCACATCTGCAGAACATCTGCTGTCCTAGATCCAGCTGTGCGAGGGCAGGGTGAGGTGGTGGCCTCACTGACCCATGTCCCCAGCAGCTGCAGAGCCACCAGGAAACACTCCATCACCTACTCAGGACAGAAAAAGCCCAAATGGGGGCTCAGGTCCCCCTACCACCCCTCACCATTACAGGCAGCTGCTGTGCCGCCACCATCCACCTCGTTAACCAATGCTGCCTCACCATTGCCTACTAGAGTCCTGTCTGCCACCTTCCACCCCAAGTTTTCTTCTCTTAGAATGCATGTTTTGGGGGACAGATGCTGTTTTCAGTATTTGGGGGGGTTGCACAAAGGGTTTCAGACCACAGTTGAGATGCCCAGGCTTGATGGTGACCAAAAAATCCCAATGATAGAAGCTATTGATTGTAGCAAAGATATTCTTTCTGTAAGAAAGACAAGGAGCAGATTGGATCTCTCTGAGACAGCACTTACACTTGGCAAAAGAAAAGATGGAAATTAAGGAAGTTTTTGCCATGGAAGGAGGTGCTATGCGGAATTAAGGTTTAGACCAACGCCATATGTCTTATGCCCACAATCCACGTTCATTCTTGATTTTGTGATAGAGTAATGTTTAATTGCCATTAATGTAAACAAATTTTAAAAGGTTATTTTCCTGCTCTGTAGGTCAATAGACTTAATGAAGCAGCTCTAAGTGGGTTTGAATTGCTTTGATTAGGTGCCTGATTTCCTGTTTACCTCATGGGAGTGGGTTTGGTCCTGCAGAGCTCACATATATAAAAGCCCTGGAAGGTCTCCTCAGTGCTAGAACCAACTGAAATCCTCTGGGCAGCTTCAGAGAAAGGTAAGCAGCTCTATGTTAGTCTCTCTTGTTGTATTTTTTTACTTTCTTTCCTCCCCCCCCCCCCTAAAATAACAGTGGGAGCGAGCAGTTTGAGAGCATCAGGCAGGAGCTGGAGCAGAGCAGAGCAGCCTGTATCCCTGGCGCAGGGTTTCCTGAAGTGGTACAGGACTAGCCACTCTCTCAGTAGCTTTGGCAGGAAGGACCCGCAGCAGCGTGGCTGCTGGGTTGTAAAGGGAACGATGGTTCTTTCAGAGGAGGATTCAGTATGTGGCAAATAGCAGTTTGGGATCTGCACCTGCACAGGGAAACAAGGAGAAATTGGTTCTTGGTTGCTTTTGGGGACCTCCCAGCTATGGATAAAACAGGGGCAATGTTTCTTCCAAAGCAGACAGTATTGTATGGGGGACTGGAAGACCTTCACGTTGCAAAGATCCCAAACTTTCACGTTGCAAAGATACAAAGGAGTTGCTCCTCCTTTGATGAACAAGTCAAATCACAGGATCAAAACAGCGTAGGTATCACAGCAAACTCCGTGCCAGGCAGGGCTAGCACAGCTCAACTACCCCAGTTCAGTGTCACGCAGGCAAAGGGGTCTTGTATTAATTAAAAAATGGGTTTTTAACAGCCTCTGAAAATGTGGATTGCTTTCCCTCCCTGTCTGGGTAAATTCTGCAGAGAAGGAGAACTGTCCTTCCTTAAAATTAGGCTACAATGCATTTTCTCTCCTAGTATCATAAATAATTACCCTAAGCAGAACAATATTCTTCGCACAACTGAGCTATTTTCAGATCCATCATCGTACCCTCAGTTATATCGCCAATATATGAAATGAAAAGCAAATAAAAGGGAAAGCCTCAGTTATTTAATCATGATGTTTTTTTCCCGTTCTTATTTAAAATACTCCTCAGCTCTTTGTATAATGGAATTTATTTCTGCTGTTAACACACTCTGTAACTATTTGTCTTTTATTGCTTTAGCTCTAAGTATTTTAGGGATTTTGCCAGTGTTCAGAACATTACATTACACCTTTGCTTTTAAGAGCATTCCTCAGAACTCGATGTATCTGAGATAATGTAATGCATTCAGTATGAAAATGAAAACATTTGTAAAAGATGTCACAGTTTTCCAGAAATAAAAAATGCCACAATTACAAACAACATCCCAACTTGCAAATTATTGGTCTCTCCAAAATAAGAACTGGGCTGTCATAAGAATACAAATTACTACTTAAAGGAGTAAAGTTCTATAGATGTATGAATAAATTTTTGAAGGATGGAATATTTGAGTCCTGATCTAGACCTTTTTCGTTTTGTTACTGTACTATCCTTCCTGTTAACAGCAGCTCTCCATCGCAGTGCTGTTTCCAGAAATAGCTGTGACAAAGAGTGAGGTGAGGGACAACAAAACATATCTGTGAGCCATGATCAGAACCATTTTTGTACGGAGTTTGCAAAGCTGGAATAGTAATTAAAAGAGCTCAAATGTCCAAGGGCTTTTGAGCCGAACTGTGGACATGAAGACTCGGAACAGCTTGAAACTAATAAATCTTGGAATCCGATCCTGTCACTGTCCATGCGGTGTTTTTCATAACTGATATTCGCTGACTCTGGCTCCAGTCCCTACATAAGGCATTACCCACCCCAACAGAAACTGTCCCAGAAATTAGATCAGGCTCCTAAATCCTGCGGAACTGCAGCGTGGGATAAGCGGGATGCCGTTGCTGCTGAATTGTCTGATCCAACGTAGGTTCCCGTTCACATACTCAAGATTGAATCGACCCTTAAAGCACAATGAGGTACCCACAGGGTCAGCTTGTAAACATGGAGGAAGACAAAGCCCTTGCCTCCAGGAATGTGCAACTCACAATGAATTTGATGGTTACAATAAAAGTATAGGGAACCAACATTAAAAGACACCAGGGTGGGAAAGAGCGTTGGCATTGAAAAAGTGATTTAACTGGGAGCGGCAGAATAAGGCTTTGTAGGATGGAGAAGGCTGCTCGAAGCACAAGGACTGAAGAAACACATTTACAAGCACAGGCACGTGCCCAGCCACCACACATCCTCCTGGGCTCACTGTCCTGTCACTTATGTCCCATGTGTTCGTAGGGGCCGGACATCTGGATTGCCCTTTGCTTTTGAACAGAGAAACCAGCTGAGAAAATGATGTCTTTCAAAGTTCTCTCTCTGCTCCTCGCATCTCTGGGGTTTGTTTTGATGGAAGAGAACGTCTCAGGGTAAGTGTTTTGGAAAGCTCACAGTATATTTTGAGACTCTTCCAGCTCCTCACTGGAGGCAAATGGACTCTTTCCATTGGCATCTTGGTGAGTAGGTGAGAACATGAGTCCTGAGGTAGAGCTCAGATAATAGAGACAGCCAAGCATACAAAGATGAGCACATGATAAGAGAGATATCAAACTAAAGCCCTGAGCCTTTGAGCCAGAGCCAGGAACTCCCAAGTTTTCCCTACAAACTCCATGGCTCTGGGTTAGGAGGAACAAGCTGGAAGTCAACCAGGAGAAGAAGGTTGGCTGAGAACTAGAAACAAGATGTAATCCTCTCGCATGAATGAGGGTGGGGGCACCCAGTATTTGAAATAGTCTGAAAAGATGACTGGTTACATAAAGCAGGTATGTTATAAAGACTTTCCCTATCTTTCCCTACATCAAGGAGGTATATTATAAAGACTTTCCCTCTATTTCTCAGACTCCTATTACAAAATTTCCAGCTACCACCTGAGAAGATCCAAAAGATCCCTTATTAGAGCAGGAGAGCTTGCTGCAATCCCAGATAGCAGTACTATAAAAGGATCTGTCTTGAAATCCTTCAGTAACGTAGGTAGCCACCAACTGTCTGCCCTGTCAGACTGGCTCTGGTCTCAAGGTCAGCCCTGGTCTCCTGCCACTCGCCCCTGAGCCTCTCGAGGATGCGGGGACAGGTTTCCTTGGCCCGAGGTGCACGGCTGGCCAGAGGCAGCCCAAGCACACTGGGTGCCTGAGCTCGGAGCCATGATCTGTGAGGATCAGGCAGGGAAAGCCTCCCTGACTCCAGGCTGCCAGCAAACACCCAGAGCTCTGCTCCTCCATCTCCTTCCGGGTGGTCAGACACGAGCTGCCATCGCGTTCGCAGCCAGCAGAACCCACGAGGAGCTCAGTGCGGGAACAGTCACCGGCTCCAAGGGGGATCCAAAGTGATCACAAAACCTCGCGGACTGTAGGGAGCACGTGGGCCACTGGGGCAGCCCAGGCGAAGCAGGACTCACTCTTGCCTCTGTGCTCTTCCCCCAGTTTAAGCATCAGCATCCCCAGTGCCAGACCAGTGCAGCGGCGCTACTCCGAGGCCACCCTGGCAAGCGACTACAGCCGCACGATGGACACCATGCTGAAGAAGAACTTTGTGGAGTGGTTGCTGGCCAGACGGGAGAAGAAAAGCGAGTAAGTGCGTAGACTCCCAGCGCTCCTACGGTCCAAACCGCCAGCTGCTGTCAGCCGACCTATGGCTACAGAAGGATGGGGAGCCGAGGTTCTTCCTGGACCGCAGCAGTGATTCTCCAGGGAGCTGGTTTTCTTTATTTCTTGTATTTTCCTAAGTCCTATAACGTTTCTGCTCTGTCAGACAGCACAGCTACCCCGCTCCCTGCCCGAGCCCGCCGCCCGCCCTGCCGGTGGTGGGGGGAGGGAGCCGGGTGCGGGGAACGCGGCGTTGTGGCGCCCCCTGGTGGCGCCGCCCGGCATCGCCCCGTTCCGCCCTTGCAGCAGCGCCGCGGAGCTGCGCAGGAGGGAAGCTGAGCCCCGAGGTCCAGCTGGGGACGGCCAGAGCTTCGACCTGGGCGCTCAGGGAGCCAAGGACTTCTTCACCTGGCTGCTGAAAGCCAAGAAAAACCAGAGGTGAGACTGGAGAACAGGTCTGGTCACCGGGAGGGGTGAGGTCTCCAAGAGTTTTGGAGAGTTTGGGGGCAGGTGTCAATGGTAACAGTGTCAAGTAGGAAAATGAGAGGATTTTGATTTCAAAAGGAAATTTCACATTTCGCCATTCTGCCTCATGAGTGAGGAAAAGAACAAAGACTAAAAAAAGCTTCTCTAGATTTTAAATTTCTCAGAACACACCCCACCCCCACCCCAAATTTACAAAAACATAGATGATTTGGGTCATCTTTTGTTTTGCAAATGTCAGCACAGCTTCATCAAACCCCAGCGCTTTGATAAGGTCAAGATGCAGACTTTTGACAGGGCTGAAGCGCATCCACTCCTTTAACATCACCCTAACAGAGAAGTCAAAATGAAGTGCTTTGACCTAATCAAAACAAAGCCCTCTCAAAAGAAAACTCCCCAGCGAAAATGAGATGAAATTGATACATTTCTACAAAACATTTTGATTTGATCAAATCAAGCCATGGGGGGGAAAGAAAAAAAAACAAACCCAACCCACTCGTTCACACTCTCAGCACCTGACCGGTTCATTTTCTAAAAAAGAAACAAAACGGTTCATTCCTTGGATCACCGCTACAAGCTCTCATTATGAAGAGCCTGTCATCTAAACGCGAAACCAGGCAGGAGAGATGCCTGCCTGACCCAGGAGGAATTTCCCAGTTTGTTTCTGATCTGAGCATCCCCAGTTAAAGGCACAGATTTTTTTGATTTTTGTTTTTTTTAAGATGTAATTATCTTAAAATCATCACGGTTACAATGGCGATACGAGCTCACTTGGAACAGGTACCTCTGGGCAAGGTAACCGAGTCCATATGGAGCATTCTGGTGCTGCAGCTCGTGCCTGCCTTTCCCAAGCCATCTGGCTGTGAGCACGCTTGTGTATCTCAGCCCTGCGCGGCTTTGTGCTGTGTCAGCATATCCACAGCCTGTCAATAGCCTGTTTCACCTCCCCCAGTCTTAGCTTATGTCACAAATGTTCAAAAAGCAAATTAGACACGAGTCCAAGGAAAAATCTGTTCTCAGGCACTTTATATATTAAAAAAAAAAAAAAAACACACAAACCACTGACAAATGAATGAGGGATACATTTCCTTTCTGTAACATGAAGGGGATTTTACAAAACCTAACAGGTTGCTGCTGCTTAGTCCTAAAATGGTGGCGAGAAGGGAAAAAAAGCACTTACCGCACACAGCCCACATCCTTCAGGCACAATCCTAGCCTCTTCTGGCAAAATAAATGGAATTTCTAACTACAGGGAGTCATGGGACAGTCACCCAGAACAAGAATCTGGGGGCATTTGTTGTCTTTTGCAGCCTTTGCATGAAAACTGCTTTAGAAACCAGGGTGCAGGGGATGACCCGGGGTGGGGGAAACGAGCAGAGTTCTGGTTCACAGAGGTGTCTCAGGCCGAGCACTCAGAAAATCAGACACCGAGAATCGCTAGTCATACTGAAAATACAAAATCAAAGAAATGAGGGCTTTGAGGGATCTCAAGAGGTCACTCAGTCTGACCTCTGCTCCAAAGCAGGATCAACTCGCCCTAAACTGTTCCTGACAGATGTTTGTCTAACCTGTTCTGGGGGGGGAGGTGGAGGGGGGAAGGGAAACCTTTGATGCTAGAGATTAATCAGCTTGATTAGCTTCATTTAGAAAAAAATTGTTTGCTAGTGTCTCCCTTAATCTCCTTAATTGCAAATAAAAAACAGGACTTGCAGGGGGGAAAGTCCTTCTCGGAAACAAAGACTTTCCTTTGTGAGTTGGGAGTGTAGATGCCGCTTCACCCACGCTCTGCCTTTGTTTTGATGCCTGCTGGGTCTAGGAGGAGGTGGGGTGCAGGGGGGGTCACTGCACAGCTCCCGCTCGTCCCCCCAGCCGGATAGACATGCTCACCGCCAGGCAGCCCATACACGCCAAGATCAAGGCACTGTTGTGTGCAAGGAGCTCACCATGTCAGAGAGGTTAAAGCTTTTTTGTGGGTTTCTCTCAGTCAAAGACAGTAGAAGACGAGGAAAATAAAATATCCCTGTGAACTTGAGGAGATGGGGAAAAGAAGCTGTTATGTACTGCATCTGGATTGTTGCCTCTCCTCTGTCTTCATGGCATGGCACGTTTCTTGCAGTTTTACTTCTCTGGAAGGTTCAGAAGGTTTGAAGGATGTTTTGAACCAGGACTTTCTGACATGGCTGATGTCGACTGATCTCTGCAGACCAGCGTGAGTGGCTGTTCTACCCATTCCTGGTGTTACAAGCATCCCTAGAGAACTCTTCCCAGCCCTCGTCCCCAAAGCCACTTGCTGCAGTGCTCAATCAAGGAATTTAGGATTTCTTTAGATAACCACTGAGTGCTTACAGGGCACAGCTCAGCTGGATTTGACTGGAGAGTTAAGGGCTCTGGCCAGAGTTTGGTCCTGCAAAAGTATCCTCAGCTCATTGATACAACAAAGATGGGGAAAGACAGATTGCAAAAAAATTGCTGTCTATAGAGCAGGGAGGTTAGTAAAGCCTTTCCCCCTCTTTTTAATGAGAAAATAGAGGTGTCTTTTTTTTTTTTCCTGTGCATTGTACACTGCTACGAAAGGCTTTCAGAGAGAAACACAAGTAACCAGGATGCAAAAGGTGCAGGGGAGGGCCCCAAGGAGGCTCCAGGGAACAGCAAGCCCATCCTATGCTTAGCCGAGTAAGACAAAGTCACCATCTATTAAAAAAAACAAGCGAGAAAAGAGCTGT
Organism: Falco rusticolus; assembly: GCF_015220075.1. Taxonomy (NCBI): domain Eukaryota; kingdom Metazoa; phylum Chordata; class Aves; order Falconiformes; family Falconidae; genus Falco; species Falco rusticolus. Next base: position 5,385,694 of record NC_051204.1, on the reverse strand, counting down.
TTATGCTAATGGCAAAAGTTGGCATAAGAACAAAAAGGGATGAACTGGCCATGAATAAATGTAGGTTGGAAATAAGAGGCAGCTCTGTGCTACAGACAATTCCAGGCAGCTTGGTCAGACAATATGAGCCGAGTGGCCGGCCAGCCGGCCAGGGAAAACAAATAACTGTTGAGCTCATACTGCAGCCTTTCCTGCGGAGAAACACTGATTTGCATCTCTCTCCTCTACCCAGCTGCTGGCTGGGTTTTGGGGTTTTTTTTCCTCAAAACTTGTAGGTACTTACTATTAGATACTAACTTGGAGTCACATCTTGCTATCAAAATGGATTTGCAAAGTATCCGGGGGGGTGGTCGCTAGGGAAGGCGAGAACTTGTGCCTTGTTTCCTATCGGAACCAAATGAAAACGGGTTAAGCGCCACACCGCAGGAATTGATGTTTTTCTCTCCCACTTCTGCTTTGTTAGGACTGCGTAGCTCCAGGACCCCCCAGGGAACGCTCTCCTCACCCCAGCAAGACCCGCGAGGAGGAGGAAGGGACCCTACATTCACTCCCTTCTGTGCATATTGTCCGTTTTGCTAATGCAAGCAATAAAGAGTTGGGTTTGAAGCTGAAGTAAGATTCGGAGAAGAACCAATTTGGGGATGGGCTATAAAATATGAGTTAAAAAAAATAGGTATGTCCTTTCAAACAAGGTTGTTAAAGAGTCACCCACCGTGTGTGCCAGCGAGGGGGCCGGCGGGATTCCCACACAGGATTTGCGGTGTTCGGGACCCAACAAACCGGGCTGGGAGCTGGGCTGCCCCAACACAGGCGCCCCCAGCTCGCCCTCCCGCCTGACCCCCCAGCGTGGAGGGGCCCCTCCCACAGAGGGGACCCCCCCCTTCCAAACTGGGACTTACCTCCATCTGCGGGGGCAGGCTTACCTGAGTTGGGCTCACCCGAGTTGGGCTCACCCTGGGGGAGGCTGAAGCCCCCCTCCACTGAGGGCTAGCCCCCCACTCCTGGGGGGGGACCCCTTCCCCCAAGGAGGGACTTACGCTCATTTGGGGGGCTCCCCCCACCTCGGGGGAGACTGAATCCCCCTCCACTGAGGGCTACCCCCAACCCGGGGGGGGGGGGCCTACCCAAACAGGTACTTAACTCCATTTCGGGGGGCCACCTGTACCCGAACCGAGCTCCCCCCACCCCAGAGGCAGACTCCCCCCACCCCAAAGAGGTGACCCCCCAAAGAGGGACTCAAATCTATTGGGGGGGGGGTGTCATGCCTACCCGAACAGGGCTCCCCCCACCCCGGGGGAGCCTGAAACCCCCCTCCAGTGAGGGCAACCCCCCCGCCCCGGGGGGGACCCCTCCCACGGAGCGTCCCCCCGCAAACGGGCCTCCCCCCCCGGGGGGCCCACCCCAGCAGGGTCTCGTCCTCCCCCCGCGCACACACACACAAGGACCCCCCGCGCGGTCTGGGCCCCCCAGCGCCCCCCCCCCCCCCGCCCTCGGGAGGGGTGACGGGGGGGCCCTGTCACGCGAGGGGGGCCGGTCACGCGGCGCGGCCCCGCCCCTGCCGTGCGTCACCCCGCCCGTCGCGGGGAGATGACGTCACGCGGCGCGGCGGGGCCGGGATGCACCGGCGGGGGGTGGGCGCCGGCGCCATCGCCAAGAAGAAGCTCGCGGAGGTGAGGGGCGTCGAGATCTCGCTGGGGAGGGGGACGGGATCGGGGGGGCGGCGGCCGGGCCCGGTGCGGGGGGTGTCAGGCCCGTGGGCAGCGGCCCCGGCCCGTGGAGGGGTACCAGAGCCGCTGGGACGGGGCAGCACCCTCCGGGCCCCTGGGGAGGCGGGCAGGACCCCCGGTCTTGGGTGGAGGGAGCTGCCCGGCGCCATTAGTCCCGCGTGAGGGGGGCCAGGACCCCCGGTCTTGGGTGGTGGGAGCTGCCCAGGGCCATTAGTACCCTGTGAGGGGGGCCAGGACCCTTCAGCCCTGTGGCAGGGGGTGCCAGGCTCGGTGTGGGGCCATCCCTGTTCTCACATCTGCCATCCCCGGTGGACTCCCTGCTTGCCCAGGGCACTGGTCCGCATGTCCTCCTGGTTCAGCCATCCTTACGGAGCATCTCCCTCATCCAGTTTTGGTTTCTGGTCCACCTGCAGCACTGCCTCCATCATCCTGTTTTCTTCCTGCAGGCGAAGTACAAGGAGCGAGGGACGGTCCTGGCCGAAGACCAGCTCGCCCAGGTGGGAGATCCCCTGCTGCCCCGGCAGCAGCAATAACTGGCTGTGAGCCCAGCCCAAACCTGGCCTTTGCTTCCCGCTCTGCTTTGGTGTCCGGAGCGTTATCCATGAGCAGCGTGGGTAACAATGGCACCCGTTAGGCTGCCTTTCCCTCACAGAGCTGGGGTGTTTGCTGCAAGCCTTGCACTGCCTCCCTTCTCGAGACCTCGGCAACATCTCATTTCTGTAGAACTGCTTCTGTGTACATCACTGAGTCACTGCTGCCCCCCTCAAGCCTATCTCTTGGCCTTCGCTTTGTCTTATCTCCACTGTGGTCTGATACTGGTTTGTATTCAGTATTAAAAGCGTGCATGTGGAGAATTCTGATTTCACTGAGTGATTTTTATCTTGTTTCCTTCCTTTAAGACCACTGGGGCCATCAGCACTGGGTAGGCAGCACGTCAGAGACCTCAGTGTTTCTTGAGGATTCTGCTCACTCAGTGCCTGTGGGGGCTGCCTTGGCAGAAAAACCACATTAAATAAGTGCGAACACAGAAACGCTTCTCTGCGATTCTCTTTCAGATGTCTAAGCAGCTGGACATGTTTAAGACCAACTTAGAAGAGTTTGCTAGCAAGCACAAGCAAGAGATCCGTAAAAACCCCGAGTTCCGGGTCCAGTTCCAGGATATGTGTGCAACCATCGGAGTGGATCCTTTGGCATGTGAGGAACAGGCACGGGGGGTTAACGACCTCGCTGATCTCTCACTGTAAACAGGTCGCACTGAAGCTGGTGGCAGCTGTCCCCGAGCGAAGCTGATGGGGTTTTGACTCACAGGGCTTGTGAACTGGTGCAGTGTACTTTTGGGTGCTATTTACTTAAAAGGGTGGGAGGAAAATGGGTGGAGATAACCAAAACTGTTGGACTTGGTGATCTTAAAGGTCTTTTCCAACCCAAACAATTCTATGATTCTATAAAGTGGAGACTTTTCATTAACAGACCTGAGTCCTCACAGTGAGGTTTGTGAGCAGCCTGCTTCACATCAGTAACTGTTAAGGAAGAATATTTTGCCCAGTGGTCCAACTGCTTTCCCCTTTCTCACTTGACAGCCGGTAAAGGATTCTGGTCAGAGATGCTGGGAGTTGGAGACTTTTACTACGAGCTGGGTGTGCAGATCATTGAAGTTTGCTTGGCTCTGAAACACAGGAATGGAGGTGAGGATCCCACTCTGGTTTCTCTGAGATACAGCTAATAGGAGGACAGATACCTTTTTGCTGTGGAAAATGAGGTGCATCGCTCTGTGTAGTGTTCTTTACTAGATCTCACAAATTACCAAGATGGCAGTTAAGTCTTCCTTGTTCCTCAAAAGCCTCATTTTGTTTCTACAACACGTTACAGCTACCACTGATAATCAGCCAGCTTTAGTGATTCCTACAGAAATCAACGAGCTCTGCCCTGTTTAGGTAACAAAACCATAACTCACAGTATCATGGGGAAGGAGCGGGGGTCAGTGACAATCCTGAAGGATTACAAAACTGCCAGGTTACTGCTTTGAACCTGGCAGTAAGCTTGTCTCCGAAGGATCACAGCAATATTCAGAAGAGCTGGAATACCAGTGATAAGTGCCTAATGAAAAGGTAGTAGATGTTCTTCATTCCAAAGGGGCAATCTGAGACCAGGACTGGGCTACAGCAAAGTCAGTTGAAGCCTGAGTCTTGTGGGAAAAGGCAACAGCTGACTGCCGCATGTTAGTCCTGGGAACAGAAGGGACTCAGTGCTTATCCCACCCAGTGCTTGATTCTGGGAACAATGAACAGCCACTTGTAAAATGGAAGGCAGGGGTGAGCCAGTGGCAAATGCACGAAGGACCCTTGACTGCTCTTGCTGGAGTAATCGTATTGCTATGCAGTAATGCTTTCCTGTCCTCTTTTGTTGACTCTTAGGTCTGATAACATTGGAAGAACTTCATCAGCAAGTGCTGAAGGGAAGGGGGAAGTTTGCTCAGGATGTCAGCCAGTGAGTGTCTGCGTAAAGGGGAATCAAGTAGATTTGGGGAAGAAAAGGGGGTGACTGATCTCCAGCTGTGATGGGACTCCAAATTTGACTTCTGTCAATGGAGTCACTTACACATGATCCACATTTAATGACTTAACCATTTCAGAAAGCAGCAGTGTGCTTTCTCTGGGAGCCCTAAGGTGTAAAGGACTGTTGCCTTGAGCTGGAGACAGTTGGTTCCCTGAAAATCCAGCTCTCTTACTGCCACAATGTGCTGGAGCGGTTCTGGGCTCCCGAGCTGTAAGGGAGGGACTCGGGTATCATTACAGAATCAGACTTCAGGACACAACTTGTCATGATCACAAACTGGGGCTGAATCTTAAAGTTTAACACTTGCAGCTCCGGTGCCACCAGTGTGTGTCTAACGCAAGTCTGCACTTCTGAAGGGGGGCACAGATATACTATATCTGTATAATATATGTATTTATATAATAACACTAATTCTAAATTGCTTTATAAAAAAAATTTTCAGCTGTTTCAGCTGAAACTGGAGCAAGCTCCAAGGGGCTGTTCTTGCTCATAGCTTCTGCACATCAAGCTTTCATTTACAGAATGTAGTGTGCAGTTTGAGAGAGGCTCTCTAAAGCCTTGCATTGACCTCTGCTTCTCAGGGATGATCTCCTTCGTGCCATCAAGAAACTGAAGGTCTTGGGGAACGGCTTTGGGATTATCCCTGTTGGCGGAACATACCTGATCCAGTCAGTGCCAGCTGAACTGAACATGGATCACACTGTCGTCTTGCAGCTGGCAGAGGTATTGAGCCAGGAGATTTTAAAATACAACCACCTTGAAAGAACCTTATTGCTTCCATGATGAGAAACTGATTAGACCAGGCCTGCAGGCAAAACTGTCCACACTCTTTTAAACTATGGACTTAATTCTTGACTATAAGCAGAGAGTATTTTTCTTCTTTTTTCAGAAAAAGGGCTATGTAACAGTCAGTGAGATCAGGTCCAGTCTTAAGTGGGAGACGGAACGTGCAAAGCAAGTGCTGGTACGTATGAAGGTCTCACGTCACGGAGTTCAATGACAGTGTAGAGTGACTGCTCGCGCAGCCCTGCAGCAGACACCTGGCTGGGGACATGTTATCACAACACACACAGGGGATCCTAAGCCTGCTGGTTGACCAAAGGCAGAGTACGTGCTGCGTAAGCAGAGCGAGGAAAGCGGAATCTCAGTAGCTGCATATATTCCTGTGGCTTTGCTAAGCTCCATTAAAACTTGAATCTTCTTAGCTCAGGTCCTACACAAACATGGGCATGGCTGGATGTCTGAACTATATTTCTCCTGGTCAAGTTGACTAAAAATTACTGTAGCCCAAACTCTAAGCTCTCCCTTACCCTCGAATAAATACGGGGTCAGGCCTCTGTTGTGAATGGCTTCTCAGCCATTTAGTTAAGTTTCACTCACAGTTTCCGCTCTGTCTGTATAGGAACACTTGCTGAAGGAAGGAATGGCCTGGCTGGATATGCAGGCAGCAGGAGAACCTCAGTACTGGCTGCCCGCTCTCTTTACGGAGCTGTACTCTCAGGAAATCACTCCAGAGGAAGCCAAGGAGGCAATACCTTGACTGCTACATGTTCTGTGCCTGTATATAATTCTTCCTGTGAGGTTATTTGCATATCACCTGAAACACAGGGACAGTGGACTTGAAATAAAAGTTTTGTAAAAAGTGTCTAGCTTGAAAAGTTTACCAGGACTAATTCATACTTGCTTACCTCTGAATTTTCCCCTCTGTTGTGGGTGGAAATGCCACTTACCATTACAGGCAACTAAATACCTTGTCACAGCAACAAGGAAATTATCTAAGCTGCTTTTGCAACTGCAGTCTCAGACGATGCAAATGTGACTCTGGCTAAAGAATCCTGGAGCCAGCAGTGACACTGAGAAACTGTTCTGCAGTCCTCTCTGCTCTGTGAATGAGTCGTTGTTCCACTAAGGAGTACCACAGCCTAGATTCTGCCAAAACAAACTTTATTGCACAAAAAAAAAAAAATCTTATGTACAATAGTATATAAACAAGGTATCTTAGAGTGACTCTTGTGCATATATTTTCAAATCAGGTCTAAAAATCTGTTGCTAAAACATCTCTGCCTAGAGCAGTCATTTGAGGATTGTCACTTTGAAATGGAAACATTCAGAAATGGTAGGACAACATTAGAGCTATAAAACTAATGCTTCTCTTTTACAGCCACATGCTAGTTATGTGAATAGTGTCCACAATAAGGCATTTTCTTGTTTCGTTGTATCAGTGGATGGTAACGCCACATGCATCACAAACAGATTTCAGAACCAGCTCTGCCTTGGGAAGGCAGCAGAGTCACAGCTCTACCCGCAATGCTACTGAATGGTGAAAAACAACGTGACATTTACAATGGGATTACAGAGGCGGTAAAGTAGCACACAGCTCATGACTTCTCGGGAGACCCCCTGCCTCCCCGAGACCTCATCGCAAGCTGAACACCACTTTAGTCACTCTCCTCTGGTGTTATGTGTTGAGTGAGTCCTATGTAAGTTCAGCTTTCCCTTGAGGGATGACAGGGTTTAAGTCTAAATCAAGCCAATGACAGACCCAGGGGAGTTTGCTTGCTAAAAGGAAAAAAGGTTCTCAAGTTGTTAAATAATTCAGAAATGTTTCCACCTTTCAGCTTTTCAGAGCTGCTTAAGCAGCAGTGTGCAGGCTTCTGAGTTCTGCAAGAGTTGATACAAATCACAGAGACTGAAAATAATTCAGTGACGCATGGGGCATTGCCTTTCTCGTACAGCACGCAGCAGGGGTCTTTTGGCCCCTCTTTCTGCACTTTTTTTAGAAGATGACTGCGTTGGAAGTTCTCCCACCACCATCAGGAGTCTGAAACAGGGCCGAGCTGGTGGGAAGGTGTTTAAGGGAACTGGGAGAGGGCCCAGGACAATGTGCAACTTTGTGCTTAGCTTTCTAGCAAAGCTCCCATAAAAATTATTTAAAAAAAAAAAAAAGTATAGATTAAGCTCTTTAACAACAAAACATTCTACTGCTCCAATCAATCAGCAGGCTCATTTGCCTGGAGAAACGGTAATTCACCTCCACCCAAGTTACACTGAATACATCTTTGATGTAATGGCACTCACAGCCAGCAGACACCTCTCCAAGAGGGTGGCCTTCACTCAGTAAAAAGTTGCTCTTTAGAACGGTCAAATACACTGAAGTGTTAAACTTTACAACACTCGGCTCGCCTGGACTCAGCCAAGTTTGGCAAAGGAATTTATCAGTAACAAGGCATACACCTCCGAAGGACTCCGCCCGTGAACAGTGGCTTCCTTAGCTAGAATTGCCCCTTATCCTAGCATCTCAATCTGATGGATCAAGGTAGCAGCAGCGAGTGAGGTGGCAGGAGGAAGAAGGAAGGAAAATAAAATAATACACTGATCAGAGAGGTGGAAAGCAGAGTACTTCAGTTAAGGACACAGAACAGCTCCGTTCAGAGCAGCCAGAATAAAATATTTCTAGAATGCTAACTTCAAATCAAATACACAAACTAGGCTTATTTTTAAGTGCTCCCCCCATCTCTGAACAATGATTTTCTCACCCTCCCTTCCCCAAAATGCCAGGATGAACACACCTGCACTTGATTTATGGATTCTTGCTGTTTCCACTTTGCATCCACCCCTCTGTGCCCAAAGTCTCAGTGGACGAAGTCACCCAGGGCTTGAGTAAAGCTTTCAGAAAGGAGCCCAGATTCCACCACTGCTCTTTATCTTTGGTCTGTCTAGAACAGTGTCTAGAAGAAAGACATCAAGTAGATGGGCTCCACAGAGCAGAGAGGCTCCATCTCTCCCAACCCGCACAAAAAGGTTTCGCCTGGGCACACAGTGCGTGGGCCCTGTCATACCCTGGACTCATCAAAGCGCTCCCACAGCTACAGCTCCACATTCAGCGTGGCCCCAGGAAAGGGCTCACTGTCTAGGAACAGAAAAGCTGTAAAGAGGATTTGCAGTCTAGATCTCATTCTTTAATCAAATGGAGGAAAAAAAAAAAAAAAAAAAAAAAAAAAACCAACCAGTGTAGGTGTTTCCAAAAAATAACCTGATGCCACATGCTCCGGCTTTCTAGCATAGTAAGTACCTTTTAAGAGTAGCCTGTCACAAGCTTGGCTTTGTCTAGCATGAAGTCTTCTCATTCAGCGTTATCCACCAAAGCAGTACAAGGAGACAGGAGATATCCCGCAGTATCCTCCGCTCTGGCATTGGTTTGGTTGTCAAGTCTGTCAGGGGTACTCTAGAGTGTGAAGACAGAACATCCCCATGGCTTGGCCTCTCCACTGTTACCGTAGCTCTAAGCTTTAGAGCAACCCTGAGTGTCTGTCTCTGTCTCGGAGGAGCTGCTCTCAGAGTCTATTTCTGTATTCTCCTGCTGGTGTTTCTCTTGCACCTTCTGCCGAATTCCTTGCAAACGCACTAATAGGGACTGATAGTCAAAGTGGCCTCGTTTTTCACCAAAAGGATCCTGGAAGAAAACCATAGATAAGCCCATTAATACAGACCATTATCCGTCTGGCAAGAGGCACAAAGGAGAGAGCTGCATAGTAATCGGGCAACAAATTATCAAAGGCTTAAGGGTTAAATTCCATCTTATGATGGAGAGGCCCCTTAACTTCCCACTGTCGTGGCAGAGGTTGAAGACTGATAACTTCTGTGTGGAGTCTCTTTTGGGAAACCTTACAAACCTAAGCAAACTTCCGAAACAGATGAAAGGCCAAGCAGACATGGGTTGAATTTCTACTCCCAGATTTGAGGAAGTAAACTACTTCAAAGATTTGGTCTCAAGACCACTCCAGGGAGGCAGGGAAAACATTACAAATGAAAGCCTCTAAAATCCAGGAGCCAGAACACTTGACCACACTTTGTACTAGTGCTACAGACCCTGTCCAAATGAAAGCATCGCTATTTCGTTTTAAACCAAGCCCCCCAGCTGAGATGTAGCCAAGTCAGAGGCAGAAAGTCTTTGGAGATTATTTAGCATTTGCTGCTTTCACGCCCTTCCCAGGTCAAAGACACACTGCCAGGGCTATATAAGGTGCTGGTGCACTTTACGCTGTCCTACCTGATGGGAATCTTCAGTACAAGCCAACATGTGGCCCCAAAGTTAACAAGACAGCACGTCTTGCATGCACTTAACTGATACTGAGCCTGGAGCGACTTAGTTTGAAAAACAGGGTAATGAAGACAACAAAACCATCTCTCCAGCACGTGTTCATGCTTCCTGCACTACTATTTACAAGCGAGCAGAAAACCAGCCATGGCAGTCACTGCCTCTGGGAACCGAGCACAACACAGTGATCTTCATAAACCCTGGAGAAAAGCAACTGAGTCCTGGCTCCTTGAAGAAGAGACAAGAGTGGAACCAAACCTGACAATCCTCTAATGTCACCAAACTTCACTCGCTGCCTTCAGTTCAGTACTCTCTGCAGCTGTAAGTCAGGCACAGACCTTCCTTATGGGAATTTGTCACTCCAAACATGAACTCTCCTGTTCTGGGAGTCCTTTCAATTTATGAATTACACAGCCAGCAATGCACTGGCAGGAAAAAAGGGCTCAGAGACAAAATCATTAAATCAACCACCTCCATCTTTCCTTAGCAGTGGAATTTCTCAACGAGTCAGACAAGAGGTGGCTGATGAGGAAGACACACCTATTCATATGCAAATTAGCTTTGTAATCTATTCTTTAATGTCTACTTTCCTGCAGAAACAAGCTCCTGTAACTCAACCTGTCTAGATGTGTCTGCTATATTGACAGTGTTCCCCCACTCCTTCCCTCCTCAGTAACTTGACTCAGTCACCCACTTTCAATCTCATCTCACAGAACTAGGGGTGTCAGAGAAAAGTTGCTACCTGCTGTGTGAGCAAAAGAACCTCAGAAAACGAGAAACTCTAGCAGCAACCCAACAAGAAAATACTGCAATGAAGTTCAGTTGCCACCAGCATTGGTTAACCTGCACGCACCCTCCCTGCTTAACATCAAATCCGCATGAACACACACTGTGCCAGTTCCACCGCTGAGAGAAGTACCTGCTTGCCTGGGGAGGGTGTCAGGTCCAGCACTCTGAAATCTAGCAGCCTTGAAAATCTAACACAGAAAAACTGTGTGCATACTCTGAACTTGAGAATTATACTGTTTCTTCCACAGGAACGTCTCAGTTTCATGGCTGATACAAAGTTGGAATACATATTTCACAGAAAAGATCCAGATCCACCCCATGTGCCGCACATTGTTGTTTGTCAGCCTTATCTAAGGCAGCGTGTTATCAACAGGAAAACTGTCTGCCACTCACCTGCATTGTCTGTCCTTGGAGATAAAGTCTCTCTTTACACACCCCTTCATAGAAGTCATAGTATTCCATGAAGGATTTCTCCATCACGCCCCTGCATGCGAGAGAGCAAATGATCAACACAAAATGACAGTGTTATAACACTCACATCATCATCCAGGGTCACCCCATCCCACTGAACTCCAGTTCACGTTGTCAGCATGGACAGCCATACAGTGTGTCCCAGTCAGCTAACAGGGTACAGTGAGGCAGGACACAGAGTGAAACAAACTGCAGCATCACTGCAGCTGAAGAGAGCCTGCACGTGATTCCACAACAGCTGTGCTCCCCCCCCCAGCCCAAGATATTTTTTTTTTCCTCTATAAGACAAGGCACATTTATTCTCAAACACGAGTCAGAGGATGCAGCCATTGTGCACAATAACACAGGCTTTGTCAATGCACAGCTCCTGGGCACCACAGAGACACAGCCATCCACTTCAGGGGAAACAAAACAACTCTTAGCAGGACCAAGCAGAGTTAAAAGACTTGCTCTTCCCTGAAGCAACTCTCAGGATCTCAGGAATAAGAGCCAGGTACGTTTATCCTGCTTCCCTACACCACTTTCTTATGCTCCCTCCATGCCTCTTTTCCATACCGTAACGGCTCAGGACAGGGACACTTCCCTTCCAGCATGTCGCACACTGCTACTCGGATGGTCTCATGCCGAATGCACTCATTATAGTTCTTGCTGTCCCCAGGGTGCCTCTCCTGGAAACAGAATTTGGGCCAGTGAGTCCACGCAACTGCAATGGCTCTTCGTCTCTCCCTCCTGGGCCTGATGAATTTCATTGGTGCATGAACCCACTACAGCTCTGTCTGCTCTGTGTATGCTGAGCTAGTTTATACTGCAAATGAAAAGCTGGCAAGATTTTACCTGTCTCCAGAGCCTTGGACTCACACAGCTGTGGAGACAGGTCAACTGATGAAGTTAGCACAGAAATCAGCCTCTCTCTGAGATGCTGGAGACCATGAAAACCTGAGTAGTTTGGTTCCCGCATGACTAAATGTCCCAGGGAAGCCATTTCAGGAGTCATGTAGCAGAGAAACAAAGAGCCATCCCATACTTCTCAAATGCCTCGTGTTCTTCTATTACCTTACATATAGGCGAGCTAAGGAGCCTCTGGTTCAGAGCTGGCTTGCAACTCCCCCTCAAGCTCTGACTAGAGGCAGAGCAAGCTGAAAAAGAGCCAAGCAGCATAACCTACTTTTGTCCCAGTTTCCAGAATGGGATTTGCCACCAGGAGCAAGATGTGGAGGGAAAAGAGAAATAGCTGCAGAACCAGAGAGATCCACCTCAAACTCTCACCTGCTCAAAGCCGGGTTCATTGTGATAAGGGTTCTCAGTCATCAGAGACTGGATGGAGATGAGGACTGAAGAGATACTCTGTGCTGGGCTCCATGCAGGCCCGGTCCAAGTGCTGAAGCATCAAAACAGAAAAGCATCAATTAACAATGCAGGACTGGCTCAGTGAGCATCACCCCTCCAACGGCCAAGGATCAGAAAGCTCGGGAAACCACATTTACTTCTTACAGAAATGCAACAGAAAAAGAAACAGCTGCTACAGATATGGGAAGCACTGGACACTGAGGAAGTTTTCAGGGTCAAAGTAGTTTATTCTCTCAACCAAATGAGTACTTGAGCAAGACAAGAGGCTGGCTAACCCCACTCCACTGCTAACACACACAGGGCATCACACGAGTTGAGGAAGAACACATTTCCAAGCATTTTACAGGGAACTTTAAAGCTATGTCTATCATCTTGCACAGCTGCCTGGAGCAACACAAGCTCCCAGCACTACCATAAGTCAAACCCAACAATTTTCAAGAACTAAAATCTGATTTTCAAGACTCAAACAAGACCATGACTTGTGCAGTCTGTAATACAGACATTCAGTGCAAGGACTGCCATCAAAAGCACTAACAGATGCTCTACTATAGGAATAAGTATAGGAATGCCCATTTCATACACGCAGGGTAGCAAAAACCTTCGCACAGAACAGCACAAGCAGAAAAAGCTGCTCTGCTGCTTGCCCTTAATATCCTAGTTCCAGATACAGACCTGTCTCCCTGTGAGCTGAACAAGGATGTGCTGACCCATATATGCTCTTCCTAAATCCTTTCATTTGCAGCTCCCTCTGCGCTTCCCATTTCTGCTAAGGCCGAAGCTCTTTGTTCACTCTTCAATAATTTAGCTTCCATGCTAGGGCTACAATTGCATGAGCCACAAGGCAGCAGCTTGTGCGGGAGCTGCTGGGCATTCAGACCTCCAAGATAAGGACGTGCCCTGCACACCTCAGTGCTTTGCAGGTGCTGGCATCCAGCTCGCTGGATCAGGAAGACTTCTACACTGAGCAAGGTATTTCCCAGCACCATGTGCCTCGACCAGCCCTGGACCAGCACCTATCAGCTGACTGGTATCAGCTACTTGCACCAACTTCGGTGTGAGCGGCACATGCAAAGCACTGCTGAAACCATACCAGCAAAGGCAGTCATAACCACATCAGCACTCAGACTGTGCTGGTTGATCAAATCCCCACAGCAATTCAAGCTGTTGCTGCCCTTTCCTCACCTGGCCGCTGTTACTGCCTCCCTGCAGCAGAAGGAACCAGGTACTCACAACCCAGCTGCATCAGTCCAGAGCCTCAGCAAAAGCCTTTCTTTACTGGCAACTGAAACTGTTGCAGCTGGGGTTGGGAGTATCACACCGTGGCCTGGGTTCCTCTGGCAGAGCTGTAAGAGCCATTCAATCAGCCAAGACTTACACATGTTTAAAAATCAGGCAGGTGAATAACGAGCATTTGCAGCCGTGGAGCCTGTTTGAACAGGCATCATGGGAGCAGCGCTTGTAAATCATTACACACAGCGCTCAGCCCCACATACTACGTGTAAGTGGAAGCCCAGAGCAGTCAAATGGCTCTCAAGGAAGTTCTTAGTGGCTTTTAATTTTATTTATTTATTTTCAAACTCACACAGAGAGAGGAAATTAAAACCACAAAAACCTACATTCAAAGAACATTAAGGATCAGGCTGCAAAGCGCAAAAGCGGAAGAAATGCAGTGCTTGGTCCGAGGCTTTGCAAGGGGAAGCAGGAGAAAAGCGGCAGCATCCACTGAACTTCATGCTTCCCCTGCTCTGTTCTCAGGTGCTTTTAAACACAAGTTAGGCTCTTACGTCAGTAGAGGAATTTGTGCCGCTTTAAGACTCTGATTCTGCACATGACTTCGCAGAAGCATAAAGGTGCATCCAAGCACGCGTCTGGGGCAACATCAAGGCACAATGTGCTGAGAAAGATGCGTGAGGCAGAACACAGCCTGCAGCCACCTCCTGATCTCCCATCAAAACAGCCAAAGTCTCCTCTTACCCTAGAATACTCAGGCAGACTTTCCCATTGCGGTAGAAGTTGGGGTTAAACCTCACTGTGTTATTTCCCGTTGTCATCAGTTTGACCCTTGGTGGGTGGATGGGATAATCTGGAGGACAGCGAAACAGGAACAAGAAGAAACCCCCTTCATAAGGCGTGTCAAATGGGCCTGTGATCAATGCATGAATCTGGAAAACAAAAGCCCGTCTTGCGCACCACTTCAAAATTGTGCAGCACCGTCAAATCCTCAACAAAGCCAACCAAAGGCAAGAAACCTCCACCCAGGCAACAGCACAGAGGCAGCATCTTCCACAAGCACACCCATGTGCAGGCCATACTTAACCCTCCCTCCTTCCCTCGTTAGCCAGAGCCACTGCTGTGCACTTCTCTCCCCTCTGCCACACTCAATGTGCAAAGCAGGTTTCCAATGTGAAGTTTGGCCACAGTCCACAACAGCTGCCTCCCATACATCTCTATACAACCCAAACCAGACTGAATCACAGTTCAGGTGGTAAGCTATGCTTAAAAAAAAAAAAAAAAAAAAAAAAAAAGATTTCAAACATGAAAAAAAATCTAATTTTAGAAAGAAAAAAAATTCAGAATTTCTGTGCATTCCTCAATTTTATGGTCTTGTGCTGATTTGGTCTTATTAAAACCAATCACTCAATTTCCTCTTCCAGGATCCAAAATTGAGACCCTATTCTCTCCATGCTAATTACCCTCCAAGATCCCAATTGTATACCAGGAAATCTACTCCCTTTGGGCTATTAAGGAAGCTTGTTCCCCAAGCGATCCAAGCAGTCTCCTTTAATGATCCTCTTACCTCCCCAGGATTTCAGTTAAAAGCCCTGAGGCTGGTGTTCTACAAACCCGCATTTCCATTGAAGAGCATTTTGGTGCTTTCAGCTATCTACACCAGGGAAGCCAGAGCAGCAGTAAGAGCCCCAGGTGGGAGCTGGCTGTGCAGAGACACTCCCTTTGTGCTACCTCCAAAACCCCAGGGGCACTAAGTTGGGCAGGCACTTACACGGAGGGGGAATTTAGGGGATGCCACGTTTGTCAGGGGGGTGGGAGAAGTGTGCAGCAGAGGAAAAAACAAAGCAACCTCACACACACGCACATACAACACCCAGAAACCAGCATGGCCAGACCGGGTGACACTGGCTAAAGAAAGGGCAGCACCAGCCAAGAAACACACTGGATCAAGAACACTGAGCAACCTCTTGCCTCCCAGCTCACTGCATTCTCTCTGGCATAACTGGAAATTCCCAGTCCTGGAAAAACCCGAGAACCAGGAGGGGAAGAACTGGGGCAGGAGAAGCCGTAGCCATGCCCGTGTCCCTAGAGAGCAGGTCTGTTGGCAGCGATGTGGTGGGAGCGTGGGTCAGACCTGCACGCGACCCTGGTACCTGTGAGAACCCAGCCGGCAGCTCCGCAGCAGGACAGGGCCCGCCTGCAGGGACGCACCTCACTGCCAGCTCACAACAATTAAACATCTCCAGGTTCCGCAGGTGGATTACAGATACTCCAGCACTGCTTGTAGCTAATGGACATTTCTCATTTCTAGCTTCTCTGAGAAGCCCCCCATGGCCACTAGCTTTCCACAGAGCTCTCCTTTGAGCTGCTCTGTTGATTGTTTTCAAGCATCAGTAGGATGAAACGAGCTGAATCAGTACCCCACTGGTTCACAGGGCCTCTAAAGCAGAGCTGGCTTTATCTGTGGAAGCTCCTCGGATTCCTGTGATGGTATCTCTCCACACAGCCAGTTTCCTTGAGAGCCTCCTCCCATTATAAATACAGCCCATCGCAATGCCACCAAGAAAACTGGAACTTCATTATGCTTTTGCAAGACTCGCCCTGACTTCTCTCAAAACATGAAGGGAATACTCCATTTGGGTACACCCTTAAAGCAGCCATCAGCAGCAACATATAGAGAAGTGGAAAGCTGAAGCAGCTCCAAATCTTCTCTTACCTTGGTCATGTCATGGGGATCAGGCACAACAAACATTCCCGGGGGCGGTTCCTTGTAAATGGACATGATATCCCTGAACAAAGGAAACAGGAATTAGTCAAGATCTCCCTTGGCGTTCATCAGCCCTTGAAGCACTGAACGTTCTAGATGACAAATCTGCACACAGATGCAAAGGGACAGACTTTTAAGACAGAAACTTGTAAAGAGCTAGACATTTTTCTTTTGCCTCTGTTTTCTGGCTGGGCTCTTTCAACTTACCCCCCAGAACAGCTGAGGCATTTCAAGGGCACGAGCAGCATTCAGGAAAACAATACACAAGACATCAGAACAAGTGCACCTTGACTAACTGCTGTCTTGTATTTCACCATGGATCAGCCCCAGCATGTAGAACTTCAACCATAAACTTCCCCTAAAGTAATCACTTGAAAGTTCTTCTAGGTGAAGTTTGTTGTTTAAAGGATGACTTCTCCTCCCTGTGTTTTCCTTCTCCACACTCAGACTATTTACAGGATCCCTCTTATATACCCAGTCATTTGGTTTTCCCCAAACATACCATGACTCAACTGCCTTTGAGAACGTTACCACTCTGACAAATTTGGGTTTAATCAGACAGCAGGTTCAAGAGTAGTGAGAATGCACGCACACACACAGCTTGATCACAACGGCCTTGTTTCTCTAGGAACTCAAACCAAATGAAGTGAAAAACAATAAATCACCTACAACTCCATGCAATTTACAGATAAATCGAATGGCACCTATTACCTTCCATCACCCAAAACCTCCCTCCCATAACCAGAGCTGCAGTGAGCTCCAGGACAAGCTCCCACTCAACCTTCCCATTTCGGAAGCAACTAGAGCTCAGAGGTTTCAAGGTGAGAACAAATGCAAAAGCAACAGCAGAGCCTCGCCTTCCTGCCTACTGTTACAAGGTTAGTGCTTCTGGCATTTGGATTGGAAACTGCCCAAATAGCTGGTGCCATCTTCGGAAGACATTATACAAGCTCTAGAACAAGGATGAGCAAGAACCTGGCAGGCAGCGATACTTGCTCTGAAGGAAGAGGAAGAACTTGTTGAAACAGTGCCAGCATTTCTAACAATACAAGACTGCTTGTTATATTAAAGGCTATCGACACACCAGGTTTAACCAGATGAACCTTTAAAAAGTCAGAGCAACCAAACGGATGGGCATCAGCAGGAAGAAGGATCACTACAGGCAGGTTAAGTATAAAAAACTTGACCGTTAATGGGAGTTACAAACCTGCTCCCCTCCCCATTTAACAGCACCTCCAAGGAGCTGCTAGCGATCCCGAGGGCAGGATCGGAGCCACACACCAAGGAGCTTTGCTGCCAAACACCCCAGAAACTGCAGATGGAGAAAGAGACCCTGGATGGTGATACAGGGGTCCACGGCTCCAGGGCAAAGGGAAGTGTGAGATTCCATCGTCACCCAAACACCTGGGCAAGGGGAGTCCCGGAGAACAGTGGGGACTGGGGCCTGTTCCCAGGACACAGAAGTGGGGGCCTGGGGCCTGTCCCCGGGAGCACCCCGGGACATGTGAGGGGGGAACCGGGGCCTGTCCCCAGGCCCACCTCCAGGTCTCCAGGCCTGTTGGTGAGGGGACGGTGAGGCCCAGGGATCCATTACCCCCTCGAGGTTACCGGGGACAAGCCAGGTGTCTCTGCCCCGTTACAAGCCTCTGCCCCGTGCCCGCCCTCCGCCCGGGCAGCCCCCCGAGCCCAAGCCGGGGCAGGGCCCGGGGGTTTCCCGGCCCACACAGCTGGCCAGGCCCGGGGCCACCCCCCAGCTCGCCAGCGGAGCCGGCCGCGGGCCCAGCCACCGGGCCCAGGGCGAGGAGGCTCTCTCACCGTTTGATCCGCAGGAGGCAGGCCGGGCTGGGCCGCTCGCTATCCCAGTCACCGCTAACCGTAGGGTCCCAGAAGGCGGAGTGCGTGAGGAGCGCGGCCCCCGCGGCCGCCGCCGCTGCCGCGATGGGGGCCCCGCCGCTCCCCGGGGCCACGCCGGCGCCCGGCGTCGCAGCACCGAAGCCCGCCGCCGCCCACAACTCGGCGGGGATGAAGACGCCGGGGCTCCCCGCGCCCCCGCCCGGGCCGGCCGAGGCTCCGCCGCTACCCGCCGCCGCCAGCACCGCGGCCGGGGCCGCCTCCTCGGCGGCCGGACTCTCCGCCATTCCGCGCCCGGCCTCGGGGAACGCCGCTTCCGGGACTCCGCACCAGCGAGTCCGCCGGCCAGAGCGGCCCCCGCTCCCCGCCTCCACCACCGATCGCCGGCCAGAGCGGCACCGCCCCCGCTACCCCCTCCCACTACCGGCGCAAACTCCCCCCAGCCACCATAGAGTCTCTGCACTGGCGCCAGAGCGCCCCTTCCACAGAGACGCGTAACCCTGGGCTAGAGTATCCCACCGGGAGCAGCGCGCCCTCTGCCGCGGCGGATGTCTGCGGGGCTGGAGGCGGCACAAATCCTAGTTTGCGGCTTTTTGGGCGGAAAAACAATCGTTCTGCGGCAACAGGCTCGCTCCCAGCACGCCTCAGCCTGCGCAGGCATGGCCGGGCCGCCTTCCAGCCCTCTCCTGCGCCTCAGGGCACCCTCAGGAAGCGACAGAGCCCGCCCGGAGCGCTGGGGGGTCGCCGTGGCCCGTAGGACACCGCTGGGGCCCCTCACCCTCGCGCCGCCTGCCAGACACTCGGGTACCTACAGCACACTGCGGCTGCACGCAAACGGTTTGAGTTTCAAGGTCACAGTCGCTTTGCCAGGGGTACAAGAAGTTGTTTATGCCCATTTTTATACATATCAGGGAGAATAAACGCAACGTGCTGTGCTACCAGCAACTGCTGTGTTCCTGAGACACGCAGACCACTGCGCCCCACGACGATTCCCGAAGCACAGTGTTACCGTTGTAGGGTTACACATTCATTCCCAGCAGCCAGCCTGGCCACCTGCTTATGATTTTTCCTTTTTAGTTCCACCAGCAAGTCTCCCTTGAGCTCTTTTTTGTTTCTCCAAGAAGTCGCAGAACAGTTTGAGTCAAATTCTTCGCAGG
This sequence comes from Falco rusticolus, assembly GCF_015220075.1. Classification (NCBI taxonomy): domain Eukaryota; kingdom Metazoa; phylum Chordata; class Aves; order Falconiformes; family Falconidae; genus Falco; species Falco rusticolus. Next base: position 5,366,701 of record NC_051204.1, on the reverse strand, counting down.
CCCTTCCCCTCGCCAGGGCATAAGCAGCTCTTCTGGACAGAGCACTGCCTGCACCCCATTCACATCCCCAGGGAGGCCACAATCCTGCTCCAGGGGCTTTAAGAACACTGGGGAGCTGCATTAATTCAATTACCTAAAGGAGATAACCTCCCACAGTGCTCACCTTCCTACCTTCCTCAAAGGCACAGCTGTCCTACCACGAGGTCTAAGACTCAGGTGAGACTTTAGTATCTCTCCTCCCTAGTATACTCCAATCTCTAAGACAGCTGAAGCACGTAACTGTTGGGGGGGAAAAAAAGAAATAAAATTCAGCTGTGGTTCTTTGTGTAAACTGATGCTTGGAGGAGGCACATGAATAGTGTGACCTTGAAACCGACTCTTCTTTGCAAAAGAAGAAAATTCAGATGATATGCCAGTGCTTATCCTTGTGTACTTGTAGTTTAGTTATGCAAACAACATTAATAAGCTTCTAAGCACACTCACCTGTACCCAGCACCTTTTCTACATACTGCCTTTCAGACAAAAAAGGTGCACAGTATTTTCAACAATATGTGGAAAAACCACTTTGTCAGCTCATCTAGACATATTTGCTTCACTGTGGACAATACTTGCTGGGATTTTTTGTATAGATTTGAGCTGTTCAAGGGCATTCTAACTGAATTCACATTAGATTTTGTCCCCTCCCACCACCATTTCACACTCCCCTTTTGCTTTATCAGCGAGTGCCTCCCCTACCTGGGATATAACCCTCTTCAACCAATACATCAACTCACCTAAACACTTCCTCACCACTGGACCAGAACATAAGAAAAAAAAAAAGAATTAAGAAAAAAAAATAAAGCCACCAGTTTATTTAGAGAAATCTTTTCTTTAATTGTCAGTCTGGAACGCTCTGATGGAAGCAGACTCAAACCGCAGAGGACAGAGTGATGGAAGCCGCAGCCAGGACCAGAAGTTGTCACATAGCAAAGAGGATAAGGAATGCCACCATCAAACAGAAGAGACCCATGGCCTCAGACAGGGCAAAGCCCAGGATGGCATAGGAGAAAAGCTGCTGCTTGAGAGATGGATTCCTGTATGTTGTACAAGTGGGGGAACAAACCAGAGAGGGAAGAAAAACAAACACACAAAAAGATCCACGGTGAGAAAAAAAAAACCAAACCAGAGCCTGTATCACAGAAAGACAGGATTATGTCACACAGGCAACGTATTTTGGAGTACAAACCAGCTTTATGGCAGGTAACTACTGGCTGGAATGAGAAAGTCATAATTCTTCCCTGGTTTTAGTGATGTAGACACACTGAAGCCCGAAGGCTGGCTTCACGTGCCCTGGTGGTACCAAGCAACAGTTCCTGCTAACAACTAGTGCTTCATCTCTTCTAGAGGCAGACAGAGCTCCACAGAGCAGCTGCATCATTTAGAAGTAACTACAGGGTGGATTCAAACAATTCATGTGCTTTCTTACTATTTATTTCAAGAGAATAATGAATTATAACAACTATTTTATAGTCCAATGAGGACTGCTTCAGTTAAACACAGTATCTGCTTATATATACTATGCGTGTAGAGCTGGACATATATTGCAAAGAAAACTCTACTAACCAAATTTAGTGCTGGGAGAAGGGAATAAATTCAAGCCAGCCTAGCATCTTACTTACCTGGCATAGCCAATGATCAAGCTGCCGAACACTGTCCCAATGCCTGCTCCTGAACCAGCCACCCCAACTGTGGCAGCACCAGCACCAATGAACTTAGCAGCAGTGTCAATATCCCTGGAAACGGCACTGGTTTGGAACTCACGGCGGGTCAGCTGTGGATAGGAAATGCCAGCTGGCTGTAGGGCATAGGAGAAGAAACATAATAATGACACTTTTAATCATAAATAGAAAAGTTTACTAAAACATGCTCACCATTTATCCTCTACTCAAGGCAGAGGAAGACCAGCCAAGCTTGCTAAGCTATCTCTAAACTGGCCTAGAAGCCACCATATTACCCCATGTCCCCATATTACCCACCCTCTAGATACACAAACTTACTCCTCCATCTCAGGAGAAACCATCAAGTATCACAGGCAGCGAGTACAGAAACACAGGACCCAGTTTACCACATAAAAGTCTCACCTGTACAGTCTGAACCTCCGGCCTGCTGAAAACAGACACTGAAACTGGTCTGGCCAGGGCCCTGGAACAGCACCGGAACTGAAGCAAAACACAGACAATTAACTCCTATAATTGGATGTGGCCGCACTAACCCTCAGGGAAGAGCAGTTATTTTAAGAAGAACAGTCTTAGAAATTCCTGAAAACATCTTAAGTATGAAATAAGACTAAAAAGCAAAGGCACGTGCAAATGGGGGATATTTCTGTTTTAGCCAGCTGGATTAAGTCCACAAGCAACACTAGCACAGACCACCCAATGTAGCACAGTGTCACACCTGCTACAGCAGTTTAGTTATTACTACAGTTCCCTATCTTTTCTTCCTAATTCATACCTGGAATGAAAGGGGTGGCCGACTACCTCTGTGACAATCACTTAGCTTATCTTTGGAGACGCCCTTGGGCCTACAGTTCATCGCACATCTATTAACATGGGAGGTATCACTCTGGTCACCAGAGGTCACCTTGTTTCCCCTCCTTGATAAATCCTCGGTATGACCAGCTTGCGCAGTCCCACCTCAGCTGAGGGTGGTCGGCACAGCGTTTTGAACCAAGCAACACACCGAAAAGCTTCACAATCGTCCACGCCCACTAAGCATTACTATACTCCTCTTAAGACAGGCGACTTACCAGAGCTGGAGAGCTGAGGAGAGCCAAAGGAGCCTGCATTTTGCTTAATCTAATACAAATAAACAGAAAAAGAAAGGGAATTGGGAATCCCAATGCTACCGCCACCAGCCAGCACCCTCCTCCCGGGACTGGCCCACCACACGGCTACCTGCAGCCCCGTCGCCGAGTCGTGCCCGAGGCTTTCCCCACCGCCCCCACGCGCGGCTCCGTGTCCCCCCGCCTCCCTCCCCCAGTTAATCCTCCTCAGGAGCCTTCCCAGGGCTGAGCCTGCGCCTCCCCGGCACGGGGCGCGCCCCCACGGCGGGCCAGCCGTGCCAGCCCGAGCCCAAAATGACAAAATGCCCTAGGGGGGCCTGGGAACAGCGGAACCACCACGCCTGTCGCGCCCTCGGCGGCTGCCGCCTCCCAGCAAAGGGCACGGCCCGGCCAGGCCCCGACCCCGCGGGCCGCCCAAGCCCGGCACGACTCCGCGGCCAGCGGCACCTCCCCCACTGGCGCCGGGGCGCGGCGGGGCCCGGGGCGGGCCGGGCGGGCCAGGAGCGGGGCCCACCTGCGCGGGGTCCGCTCAGGGCTGCGGCGGCGGCGGCTGCGAGAGGCTCACCTTGCCGTGTGCCCCCGCGTCCTCCGCGCTCATTGGCTGCCGCCCTCCGCGGCGCGCGGCATCCTGGGCTAACATCCGGCTTCCTGATTGGCTGCGGCCGAGCGAGCACCTCCCGCCAGCATCCGGGACAGCGGGACGGGGCGGGAGGGCGGTGTCACTACGCGGGCCGCTATTGGCTAGTTATTTTCACTGGGTGCTTGCTGATTGGATGACGGCCTGGAAGTCTTCAAGAGGACCATGAGGCCAGTGGGGTTGCTCTTGTACCATAGAGGTGACCATAGAGGCCGGGCGGTGATGCCGGAGGGGCGGGGTGGGCGGGGCAGCTGGTTGCGGTGTGCCGGCGGCTGCTGCGCCCGCCCCCTCCCCAGTCTCTTTTAAAAGATCATTTTGAATGTTTAAACGTCTTCCCGTGCTTTATTGCAGTGCCCGGTTCAGTCTCAGGGCCGCTCTGCGCGCCGGGTCCGTGCGTCGCTGGAGCCGCGGTTGAGGCCGTGGGGCGTGGGCAAGGCCCGGCTCCGTGCCCCGTGCCCGGGGGCTGCCGCCGGGGTGAGCCGGGAGAGACAGTGGGCCCGTCCGGGGCCTCCGGTGTCCCGCTCACCGGGGTGTCCCGGAGGGCCCTCCCCAGGCCTGCAGCCCCTTACCAGGGCTTTACGCTCCCGCTTTGCTAACCTCCCTGAGCTTTTTTTCAACCCCCTCCCGAGCCTGGCGGCCCAGGGCAACCGGTACCGGAGTTATCTGTCTTTCCCCACCCCGTAACCGGAGCGCTGGCACGGAACGGGGGTATCGGGGCGGGGGGATCCCGTATCGAACTACAAGTCCCAGCAGCGGGCCGGGACCGCCCAGGGGGAGGTATCCCGAGCAGGCGGCACGGGGACGGGGGCCTCCGCCTTTTCCTGGGCTTCCGCCTCTCCGCGCAGTCTCGGAGGTTTCCAACGGTGCCTCTCGGTGAGTGGGGCGGGGGGCGGAATGTGACGGGGTCCCCTGTACCCCTCCCGGCCCGGAGTTCTGATGTCCCCCGCGAGGGTCGTACGGGAGGCTGGGGGGGGCGATCCTGCGAAGCGGCGACGACACTTACGCTTTCGTTTCCCGGCGGTGGCACCGGGGGTGTCCGGCCTATGGGGTGGGGGGAACAGTCTGGTCCTCTCCCCAGCGGGACCCCACTCGCGGGGATGCTAACGGGCACCGGCTGCCGGCTGTGGGGGCTGCCCGGCGCATCGGGTGTCCAACAGCAGCTGGAAGTTGGTCTCGCTTGGGAAAGGGGATTCCATGATTCCATGTTTTTCTACATCTTCGGGACGCTGCAGGTGAATGAAAGAAGCAAACGGCAACAGCGAAAGAAAAGGGAAAAAACCAGGAATTTCCCGGAGAGAGGCTGGGCCATAAGCACCAGAGGAAGCGGGATTTATTCTGCTCTGCTCAGGGTGAGCTGTTATGATACCTCGTTAGGCATTAACACCCCGAAGGTGTGGCTGTCCCAGTACCCTCAGGCGGCAGCAGCCTCACGTGGCCTCTCCTGCCTTCGCTGATGACTTGGAAGCTGTTGGCGTAACAAAAATGTGAACGTTAATAAAATGTCCTCTCCCCTCTACTTCCTGTCATCTTTTTGTGGAAGTGAATCACACGCTCTGCCATCAGCACGCTCTGCACAGCCTCTGGGCTTGTTTGCCTTCAAGATTACAAGTATTTTCACCAAAACCAGCATCTTTTCTTGCTTTTTTTTTTCTTCTTTCAGCAAGGCCTATTGTTTTTCTGCATCCAGCCAATGAGTCTTCATTTTCTTTAACCTTTGTCGCAGCAGGGGCTCATGTCCTGTCGCAAAGCAATGCAATAACATGATTAAGGTGCTGTCCTTACATCTATTTTCTTTTTTTTTTATCTCCTCCATCTGGTGGCTGTCAAGAGATCCCTTGCGTTTGGGAACTGCAAATCATAAGGCACATCAAGGTAGGAAAGATTGACAAGAGCCAGATAAAGGCTGAGGCTTAGGTGAATTGCACACCATTTCCAACGCTTTACTGAAATAACTAAAAGTACGCTGCAGCCCTGGGTGTCCTGGAGGATTGCACCGCATCCATTTGTAGGGGTTGCCCTGCCTTCTACTCCCAGCAGGAGGAATTCCCCTCCCAAGGTAGCCTATGTCAGTGCAGTTATCACTGCTCTTTCCAGCTTGGATACCTTTTCCTTTCTGAGTGCAGCCCCACAGTCCCCATCTAAACTTCTGCCTGATTGTCAGGCTATTATTTGGCACAGAATACAGGTGATCTCCTGGATGATGCCCAAAAAAAGAGCAGGGTTCCTGGGAGCTTATTTCCATGTGAAGCTTCTGGATTGGAGGTGACCTGAAATGCTCCAGTAGGATGATTGCTCATGATGAACTTTCCCTCTGTTCTGAGGTCAATCCTTGCTTGCTGCTGCTGTCACTAAAATCAGCTGAGAAGGTTCTGCTTTGGATTCCTGGAATTGAATTGTCTGGGATTGGTGGCAGAGCTTTCTCAGCAGTGATCTGCCCCTTGACAGATTGCCAGGGCTGAAGCCTTTCTGCCTAGAAGACCTCATGGCAAAGAGGGTGATTTATTGTTGTGTTTCCAGTCCTGCCTAGGCTCCTGGCAGTTTGCATACTGCTTTGATCAATGTACCTCGTACAGATTTATGTTGTGTGATTTGTAGTGTCACAATGCACTGCAAAGTTTCCTGTATAGATAACTCACACAAAAGCTTTAATGCTGTTTGTTGACCCTGCTGTCATGCAACATATTCATTTCGATACTGAGAATCATCTTGCAGTTTCAGCATAGCAGTCACGAGTAGCAAGGCTATAATAGCCTCATGACGCAGGCTGGTGAGACAGAAGTACGACGATCTGCCTCACCAGGATCTCCTCTGTTTCTGCTTTTCCATGGGAGCCGAGCTTAGCAAGGTACCTCTTTTCCCTTGAAGCCAGGAAGCTGAAGACGAAAGATACTATGTTTGGAGGTCAACTCATTGCATCGGATTTGAATGCAGATGACAGGGAGGCTGTTGAATTTGCTTGTCACCAGCATGACTGTGTCTTGTGTGTCTCACCACGGTCAGCCAGTGAAGGTGGAGCATGTTAGGGCTGGGAATGCACAAGTTGTGGAGCTCCTAGCATGATAGATTGTAAGCTGCTATTTTTGTTGTATACTACTGTTGAAGCATTTTACTGATGCAGTGAAACCTCTGTTCTTCTCGAGCAACATACTTGTGTCCAGATTTCACAAGAGCTGATGCACCCCCACATTAACTAGCTACGGTGGGGGTGTGCCCGGAGTATCACATCACATTAAAAACATGATGTGAGGCTGCATGTGGGGACAGCCGGCATTCCAGCAGGGTCTTCAAGCATGGGATCCCACCAGCCGGCACACATTCTCCTGCTGCTGCAAGGCACCACTGCCTCTCGCGTGTGGCAGATCTGTAGGTTAGTCAGTGGGTCTGGTTCATGGAAGGAGAGAGGCTGTTGTGCCATACGAGCAGCCTCAGAGTGCCAGGCTCTGTGGCTGGGAAGTGGCAGTCAGGTGAAAGTCTTGCATGTGTCTGCTAAAGAGGATCTGCAAGCTGCCATGGATGTCCGGAGCAGCCTGGGCGCAGTGGCAGGGACACCAGTGGGCTCACGTGCCTCGCTGAGAAACCCTGGCATGTGCTTAGGGGGTTTGGACCTCACAGCCGCGTCATTCCCAAGCTGTACCTGTTCATACCCTTCACGGATACAACTGCATTGGCAGCATCTGGAGATGAGATAATGCCCCCCTCCTTTCCTCTTATAGACTTCCACGATGGACGAGACCTCCGATGAGCCTCCCACTTCCGTGGTCCTCTTGGACAACTGCCACTTCTCCCAGGTCATCTTTAACAATGTGGAGAAGTTTTACGTTCCCGGAGGAGACATAACCTGTTACTATACCCTCACACAGAACATCGTTCCTCGTGGGAAGGACTGGGTGGGCATCTTCCGGGTAAGTGACTACTGTGAAACCAGATGTGCCAAGTATGAGAAAGCAGCAGCAGGCAGAAACAAATAGCTTGGGCTTTGATAGAACGGGGTTGGGGAATTTTTTCAGTAATAACCTTGTGTAGTGGAACATCTTTATTGTGCCTAGGGACAAAGTGCCAGACGCGTTGTGACCTGAGCAGCCTCAAGGCTAATCAAACACTCCAATTATCCTTTCATGCATAGACCACAGCTCTTAAAAGTCGGTATCAATGGAAAACTCCTCCCAGTAACTGATCTATGTGGAAATGTAGTCCCATGACCACAGGATAAACAGGAACTGTGTGATGCCATGTAACAATTTTGCTGTTGCAGGTGGGATGGAAAACAACGCGGGAGTATTACACATTCATGTGGGCCCCTCTGCCTGGTGACGTCCACGGTGATACCGCTGTGCAGCAACAGATCCAGTTCAAAGGTGTGTTGGGCACTTGGGTCACTGAGGCGATGTATGCACACATGCACACACAGGCATGCGCACAGACTCATGCCTTAGTGCCGCTAATAGGCACTACATTTGGAATTACAGAATGTAGGACCATGCTTTGGGAGACTTTATTTCAAATCCCATAATAAATCACAACGTTTTGAATCTGCTAAATTCTGCCATCCTGAGTGATATGGTTTGCATTCTTATTACTGGCACAAGGGGTTACTAACAATTAATAACAATAAATAACATTGCAAGAACAATACTGAACTAGGATGTCGTGGTTTTCTGTGATTCTCACTATCTGTGCTGTATAGTTAAGATGTAGAGGAATGAAGGCAGTGGGTTGATTGATTATCATTGATAATATGCAGCTGTGGCCTTGCCTCGAAGGCAGTGAGTTGATTGACTGGACGATGTGCAGCTGTAGCTTGTCCCACTAAGCAGTTAAATAGCCCTGAGGAGTGTGGGAGAGGTCATTGGGCAGAGGGAGAGTTAGTGTGGTCTGACTGTTGGAGGAAGGTGAAACAGCATGGATGGTAGAATCTGACCAACAGTAAAAGCCTTGTTGCAGCCAGCTAGTTTGTTTGTGCTGCAACATTAAAAGTACTTGAATAATTAGAGGCTGGACATGATGGATTGTTGTGCTTGTCTGAAGGTTACTATCTCCCGAAAGATGATGAATATTACCAATTCTGCTATGTCGACCAGGATGGTGTGGTCCGGGGAGCCAGTGTGCCTTTCCAATTCAGAGCAGAGACTGAGGATGATATCCTGGTGGTTACCACGCAGGTATGTGCCCTCTCTTCCCTTGCTTTTTGCTGCCTCTGCTTTCGTTAGCATATGCTTACTGCTAATGTGGAGTGATCTGGTAACCTGGATGCTAAGCTGGGACTCAGCAGACTTGGATTCTGTTCTTGGCTTTGCTACTGATCTGTCACACAAATTTGGGCGGCCTTTGTTTTTCTACCTGCCACTTACCACTTAGTTGGTGAGCTCTTTGTAACAGACAGCAACTTAATATATAGCATTTCAGGGCATTTTGAATACTTTTAAATGTGTATGTTAGTTGCATGGAAACAGCCTGCCGTTAGGTGGGAGTAAGGGGATGTGGAGGGACAATAATGAGGTTCTGTGAAGCTAAGAATTATTTCTGTAGTGTCTTGTGTGCAGCCCTTTTGTTAAGAACTACACTGCACTCATGGTCCTAATCTAACAAACTGATTTTGGGGCTGCAAGCCCAAAGTTCTGTCTGCGCTGACTTCTGCAGATGCAGAAGGCATTGAGCATCTCCAGAGATCAGGGGTAATATGTGCTCAGTATTCAAGAACTGGGTTGATGGTCATTTTTGGCCAGGCTAGGGAGAGTGAAGCAGCAGTCTGGTCTGTGCTGCTAGTGAAAGCACGGGGAGGTACGTGGTGTTCCTTTTGCAGAGCTCATCTTTCTTTGCACTGTGCTGTTTGGAATGTAGTTTTTCAGTGCTTCTGTTATGACCGAAAACTTTGTTGCTTGCTAGGGAGAAGTGGAAGAGATTGAACTGAAAAACAAAAATTTGCATAAAGAAAACGAGGAGCTGAAAGCAAGCTGTGCAAGTCTGCAGAAACAAAACAGTGATCTGCAGGAAGAGCTTAAGAAGACGCAAGTAAACAAAAAGGTTAGTAACTCAGAACCTTTAAGTCTGAAGGATGAAGAGGGACTAAGTTAGGTATTGTTCCACTGTATACTTCCAGAGGTTTCTCCCCATATTGTGTTTAATCCTTTATCAAATCATACAGCACAACAGTACAGTATCACTTACTGTGATAAGAACAATAATTATGAACAAAAGACATCTTCAGACACAGGAGTCAGGAACATATGTAAAGGGGAGTGTTCAAAAATGTTTTGTAGACTGTCCTGAAATCACGTTATCATTATCTTTCCTTCCTTCAGTTTTGCTTAGGTCAGACCCCATTTCATTGATATTATGAAAGAGTAGTCAGGATGCAAAGGAGAGATTTTCCTTCTTCAGAGGGGCTGATTAATAGTGTTGCATTTGAGGGTTTTTGCACATCCAGTGCAGAGCAGGACTATTGCTTAGGCCCCATTTACCTCCTGTCAACCTTACTGTGATTTTCAGGAGCTGCAGGATAGTCTAGAGTCTCTAAAGAGCAATGCAGAGAAGCTGGAACTGGAGCTGAATTCCCTGAAAAAGGAAAATGAACATCTAAAGGAGCGGGATGACTGCAAAGAGACAGAACTGCTCCAGTAAGTGTATTTACAGCAATTCTCAAAGTAGGGTTTTGTGTAAGCACCTTGCCTATAGGGGTTAAATTTCCATCCATGAGAGTATGGTGTGTTTTGATTTGTTTTGAGTAGAATCAGAGAGCAAATTCAGAACATGACCTCTGACAAGGAACGCCTGGAAATCAGACTGAAAACAGCCCTGGATCACGTGGACCAGCTGCAGGTAGCAAACAGCTGCCCTCCTTTGCTTTTACGAACTGTCTCTGATGGAATCAGTTTCCCTTGCTCAGAGAGCTGAGCAACTTTGTGTAGTATGTGGTGTATGAGTTTCTTTTTTGATTTCTTGGGCTCTTGAGGAAAGTGTCAACCTTTGATATGATTTGACCTCCAGGAAACCTCAAGAAAGTTGTGTTCTGGAATGATGGATAGAGGGGAGTGTGCTAAGAGAAACTGTAAGGATTTTATTCCTTAAAAATGTTCCCTTTGCATGCTCATTAAGTTGACCAAAGTCAGACTGTTGTTTACCTCCTGCTAGCTAAGGATCTAGGCACTAAACACTTCTGTTTAGAAAAACATTCTAAAACTATGTTCAGTACTTGGATGAAAACAAGACTTCTAGCTGGGAGGTATGTGAAGGGAGAAGGTAGACTGAAAATAGCTTGGTGGTTACGTCTGGGATGTGGGAGACCCAGAACCATGGGCTAACCATCTGGCTGTATGTCTCTGTTTTTCTCTTTGCTTTCTGACTTCCCAGACGAGAAGTGTTGTGTTGAAACCTAGCTCTTCAGAGAAAGTCTGAATGAATGCTGTGTTCTGATGAATACATCAGCTCCAGTGCATTCCCATGTAACCAGTCTCAGTTTCTACAAAGGCTTTAATGGGAAAATGTTTTCAGGAAAAAAAATTAATCATTGGTGGGTTCTAGAGCTTTGCCTTCTACAGCAAAAGGTGCCTGTGCTCCTCACTCAGAGTTGTTGGATTTTCACTTTTTGCACACCCTTGTTTCTCCCTAGTCTCAAGTGCTGAATTATGAGAAAGAAGTAGAAAGCCTCTCTCATAGGGACCATGACAAGACAGAGCAGCTTGAAAGTTTAAAGGAAGAGAATAGCCAGTTACGCATGGCTAGAACTGAACAGGTAAAGCTGTCCCTGAGTATCGTGGTGCTTGGGGGAGCCAGGGCAGGGAAGCAGAGGCATCCTCTGTGATGAGCAGTAAAAATATTGCTCAATCTTACAAGAGTCTAAGGGATTCCATGACAGAGAAATGTCTGTGGTGGTGTGGGTGTTCACATAGGTGGCTCTGTGAACATGCCATCTGACAGATTTGTATAGTATGTATTCTTATAGTATACACGTATGGTTTAGTTTTGGAAGAAATGTCTGTATAACTAGACATTGTAATTTTGATTCTCTGAGGCAGGAAAATTCAGCCTCTGTCTTGATCCCTTGAGTCTGCTCAAGGGATAAAGTAAATCAGTGGGAAATCAGGATTGATACTTAGCTGATTGCAGGTAACTGCAGGTAACTGCAGCTAAGCAAAATTGTTCCAGGACTGGCATTTAGTGATAAATAAAACAAGTTACCCTAAATCTGCCCAGACTATATGCTGTAAACTTTACCTCCAACAGGAAGCTGACTAGTAATTGGTGTGAGGTGGCAGCCTTGCTGGTCTTCTCCCTGTTGATGTTTTTGTATCTTTCTCATCTTTTAATATCTCAAATTTACCATTTAATAATCAGTAAAATAGATGGAATGTGCTCAGAATACAACAAAATAAGCTGTGAACAATACAAAGTTTCTGTTCTGCAGTTTGGTGCTCTGCCCCACATCATTCTCCAATACCTCTTTGCAATTCTTCTTGTGAAAATATGAGACTTCTGTGAAAAAGGAGCAAAATAAGGAACTTGAACGTTGAATGGAAATCTTGAAAGGATCTGTTGTGGTCTAGCCCCAGCCAGAAACTAAGTACCACGCAGCTGCTTGCTCATTGCCCATCTGCTCTGCAGAGGGATGAGGAGGAGAATCAGAAAAGAATGTAAAACTCAAGGGTTGAGATAAGAACGATTTAATTATTAAAAATAGGAGGAAAAAACCCCAAACCAACAATAATAATTATTAATAATTATAATGAAAAGGAGGGAGAAGGGGAGAATAAAATGCAAAGGGAAGGGAAAAAAACCCAAGTGATGCTCAATACAATTGTTCACCACCTGCTGACTGATGCCCAGCCAGTCCCTGAGCAGCAGTCGGCCTGCCTAGCCAACTCCCCCAGTCCCTATACCATGTGTGATGTCCTATGGTATGGAATATCCCTTTGGCCAGTTGGGGTCAGCTGTCCTGGCTGTGTCCCATTGCAATTTCTTGTGCCTCTCCAGCCCTCATGCTGGTGGAACCTCAGAAACTGAAAAGTCCTTGACTTAGTATAAATGTTAAGTAGCAACAGCTAAAAACTTCAGTGTGTTATTAACATTGTTCTCATGCCAAATCCAAACCACTGCACTGCAGCAGCTAAGAAGAAAATTAACTCTGTCCCAGCCAAAACCAGGACAGGGTCAGAGGCCAAACTCTCACTTTTGTTTGTCCCACTGCCTGCAGAATGACCAGGTGCCCAGCATTTCTGGGAGAGCAGCTGGAGAGGTGGTCCTGAGTGCTGAGCACAGAGCTCTGCTGTATTGCATGGAACCTGTTGGTACCTGTGCAGGGAGCTGAGGCCCACTGACAGCACTGTTTTCTGCCTCCTTCCGATTTGCAGAACCATCACAGTTTCCCCATGATGTTACAGATGACTATATGTGTAACAAATCTAAGTTTATGGACAAAAAGGCTTGCTTTTCTGAGGTAACTTCTGCAGACCTTTTAGAAGGAATCCACAAACCTTAGCAGTGGAAATCACTCCTTGAAGGAATGTGAAGTATATAAAAGGGCAGCGTGCTGTGGTATTTCTTTCTGCTGAAGAAACTATCATTGGCAGTGACTGAGGCCATCATATAGTCTTTAGCCTGTTGCCCTGAGTGACCTTCTAAAGGTGCTTCTCTCTGTGTGTGGTGCTCAGGAAGCTTTTGCAGGCTGTACTCTCACTTTGGCATTGGAGATTGGATGCCTAAAATAGATGATGTGATTACCTCTGCTGTGATGCCAAATGTTCAGAATTCTTAGAGTGATACTTGGAGAATGACTGCAGAATCCCCAAGTACTCTAGCTTATCTAATTTACTGATTTAATTCAAGAGTCAGCTACAAGATTAATTCCTAAAGATGTACTGGCTACCCACCATCAATGCAAGTCTCACAGCACCAGGAAGCCTGACAGACTCGGATAGCTCTCACCTGCCAGGGTGGATTTTTCAGCTGTACGAGCTCCTTTTCTTCAACGTCCCTCTTAGTTTGACCTCCTGTATGTCCCCTACAAAGGTCATGTGTCATCTCACATGTTGTAATGAAAATACAGAGTGTAAATGAGTGGGATGTGGAGATACCTAGGTGACAAACCATGAAATGGTAAGACTCCCGCTGAAAGGGAAGGGTTATTTGTTGGTAAAAATGCAGCATGAGGCAGCTAGTATGAGAGCTCCAGTGCTTGGAGCTGTCGTCATTTTATGTGTCAGTTTCCCATGATTTACCGATTGCCACTCTTCCTTCATAGCAACAAACCCGCAACTTAATGAAAGAACTTGAGGAGCAGAAGTGTTTGTTTCAGGTTCTGCAGGCAAAAAAGAATGAAGCTGATGAAGAAAATCAGGTGAGAACTTGGGACAACTCCTTTGCCTTTTTCCTGTATTGAATATGACACTAATCTCTCGGTCTAGTGTTCAGTTCCATTAACCTTTCTACCATACGGATCACTAATTGTGCCTGCACGTGGGCCATCACCTGAAGGCTGGCTGCCAGGCTGCCTGCAGGCACGTACAAATGACTCTGTGTGTACACTCACAGTGTGTTGCTGCCACGTCTGTACAGCCTAAGAGGAAGGGTCCCAAAACTTGCACCTTTTTCCCCCACCAAAGAATAGGCTGGTTTAACCATGATAGTGTGGGGTTTTTTAAAAAATTCTGTTAGCTTAATTCTGACACCACTGGAATGAGTGGACTTTACTCATTTAAATGGACATATTTGTTTTGTCCAGTCTAAGTAATGATTGCTCAGTTTTGTTCCTTACTCTGCATGACTTCAGGAGAACCTTCTGTCTTTTAAAGTGTATTCCTCTGTTGTGATCATGCTGTCTGCCTTTCTGAGCAGGCCACAGAACAGATCCTTGCCCACTCTTACCTTACTTTCCCAGACAGTCAAGCAGGACTAACGCTGAGCTACCTAAAAATTTAGAGCAATTTTGATTCTGGCAAAAGAGGATCTATGTTAGTGCAAGGTATGACTTTTCTCAGAAATGGTCTCCTAAGCTAATGGAAATGCATTCTACCCTTTGCAGAAATTAATGGAAGAGAATAACAGACTGCTGAGGCATCTCTTTCAGGCTGCAGAGGCTTCTTCCTTCTCTGTTTCACAAGCTCAAGCTCCAGTTCGAGCTCCTGAAGTAGGAGGCCTTCTGTTTGGAAATCCATATTATGGTGAGATTACTTGGCATTCTGTCTGAAACTGCAAATGCATGGCAGTTAAAGTCCCGGCAAATTATCCTTCCTCTCAAATTGAATGCTGTAGAAAAGACATTATCAACAGCACCTCTGTGCAGCTTTGTGGGTGTGCAGATGACTTGGCAGCTGCAAAATGCTGCCAGGTGTTAAGGGTTGGCTTAAGCGATCAGCTGTCTGTTCATTTGCTGCCAAGAGAGACAACTATTAGCTAGTTTATTCAGCTGTGAGACAGCTAGTTCTGTGGCTTATATCCAGTTTCCATAGTCCTAAATATAGAGGTTTAGATGCAGAACCACATCCTCATGTTTCAAGAATCACTAGTTATCATCACATTACATTGTTAATAACTTTGCTGCAGCTAAATTAATATATTATTTTTTTCCAGCTGCAGGAACAAACCCAGGGGCAGGAGATGCAGACATAGTAAGTAAAGTGGACACAACTGGACATGAATTACTGGTTTGAAATAAAAAGCTCCAAGTTCAGCTCTTTGGCCAATGGTCTACTTGCTGGTTTAGTCCTAGTAAGACAGCGGACAACAAAAGTGGATCCACATATGCTTAATGTGTGGAATTAACAAGAGTTATATGTCTTAAGGAAAAGAAAGGAAACTCTGTTGACCTTAATCTCTAGATACTGCTAAGAGCTGGTCCTCAATGTCAGAGTAAGCAGCATGCAGCTGCTAAACACCTTATTTCATATTGGAGACATGGACATGTGCTATGTGGGATGGAACGTTCGAGAACCTCTCAGAAGCTCTTGACTTCTAAGTGCTATTTAGAGAAGCCTGGAGCCATTTGGAAAACATGAGGGTGTAAGAAGTCAGAAAGACTTGTCCAAAAGTGATAATAGCTGACTACTAAGCTTTTCTTTTTCTTCTCTTCTAATATCATTTTTAAACTGACTTTATTTGCATTTGCTTTGTACTTCAGGCTTCTATAAGGAAATGCCCCATGTGTGATGAAGTATTTCCTGAAGACATTGAAACAAGCCAGTATGAGGCCCATGTGCAGAGCCATCTCCTGGAGTGCCCACTCTGCAGTGAGACCTTTGAAAAGTCCAATAAGCAGGTGTTTGATGACCATGTTTTTTGTCATGGCCTGGAATAATTCTGAATTCGTATCTGCTCTGTAGAATAGGTAGCAGAGGCCGCAGTATAGAATAGACCAAAGTCACTGTATAGGCTTAATTCATGCTAAGATCACCCAGACAAGACTGACTATGCCACTAGTACTGTAATTCTGATCCTTCTGTTCCATGCAGCATATGACCAACACATAAATCAGGTCAGACATCCACATCCTGAAACTGAATGACCATCATCAAGCTTGAGTTCTCTGTCTTGGATAAGGATATATGCTTGGTAAATGAATTGCAAATCCTATAATTGGTGATGTAGCTGAGCGTGGTACCAGTTCTTTAGAACAGGATTGGCCATGTAACTGTTTATGGGCCAGGTGATGGGAGGTGGTACAGCAGTTTTCTGTACTTGGCTGATACATCTCTATTATAATGGGTTTATTCTTTAATATAGCACTGTGATTGCTAACCAAAGACCAGAGACATTTTATAATCTTTTAGGATCACACCTTCAGCCCTGCTCTGCTTCTGGAATGCAGAATTAATAATTAATAAGTAAAAGTCTGAATAAAAACAAATCTCACTATCAGCCGTAAAGCAAGTGAAAGAGATCTATTTATATAGAGACCAAATATCCATTTGCAGATCTGAAGGTTTAGAGCTGTCCTTCTAGCAAAGTAGGCAGCACAGCTTATTCTAGGTTGAGGCACACACACTTTCTCCATCCATCTCGGGATGAGAATGAGAAAAACCTGATGTTTCTGAGAGAGGGAAGGTCGGTGTGGTGTGGAGCCCACAGGAGAGCAGTAGCCAAGTTGTCTCAGCAGCACAGAGGATAAATGGTCTCTTAGTCAGAAACTGGGCATCCTCATTTAAAGGAAACTATTAATTTGGATTATTTCTTTTATATTTCTAAACCTTCTGGATTTACCAAGAAGAGCCTGTTCTGAAACCAAAACAATGTGATTCAAAAATAAGTGCCTTGGGATATTACAATGCTTTGTGCATAGATTATCCAGTTACTATTTTAATTTCTGCTTCAGGATTTTCAATTTATGATTAACAGCTCTTTTTTCCATGCAAACACTAATGGTTAAAGGTTTATTATCCAGCTATATGAGACTGTTTCCTGCTGACTATCTGAAGCAATAGAAAATCCTAAGTTTACACAGTTCTAAGAATATTTAGAGTAACAAAGACTTCAAAATGTTTTGACTGTTTTGATTCTACACAACCTTTTTATCAATCTCTTAAAACTTAAATAGAGTATTTCTGTCTTGAGATGTACTATACTGATAAGCATTATTTAAAAAAAACCTGTAACAGAAAATAACTGCAAACAAAAATAAAAGCGATACAAAGAAAAATCTTTGAAAAAGATGTTTATGTCTGATCATTCCTAAATAAATTGGAGGAATTGATGGGGGCTCTTCAGGGAGCTATTTGCAAGCTTTCAATTACTTGCTGAAGCTCTGTATAACAAAGTACTTAAGCACCTCTCTGAATAACTTTTAGCATGCAAAGCAGTATCCCTAAGGGTAGCGAGACTCTGTTCAACAGAAAACACATATTTAACTGGTTGATCCTCAGTGGCTTCTCACAGCATGGGAATATATCACAAAGGCCAAAGGATAGTATGGGATAATGAGGAAAAAAAAAATCCAGGAAAGTAAAATGACCTGTGTGGGATCTATTTGTTTATATCTGTTCCCAGTAAAGCTCATCTAAATACCTAGAGCTGGCTGAATTTCTTCTGTGTCATAGGAAAGTCCAGCATATCAACACCTTTTTTCCCTAGGCTAGCAGAAAAAGCTGAAAAGCTTCTCGCTTGGGATGATAAAATATTATTTAAAAACTACTTGGTATTGTACATATTTTGACAGTGATTACTGTAGTCCATCTCAACGTTCCTGGCATAGCTTTATCCCAATTTTGACAATCAAACATTCCCCAAAATGAGGCTCATTTTTAACTGAACCCTTGTTTCCTCAGGAGAAGCCCTACTGTTTTTCAAGAAAATGCTTACCCTGGCCCCCAACCTTTTCCCATACGTCCTTATTCTAAACTATATTTTTCATCTTTTACTGCTTTGTATCCTGACAGAAGCAGATTAGATGTCGAGAGATGCAAAAGTAAATTTTACTAAAACCCTGGTAGTTCACCCAAACGCCTATTATCAGACCTCTTTCCTTTGTACGCTGTGGCTGGTACTGGCTTTACCACCGCCTATCCTAAAGTCAGACCCGGCCACCTGGGTTTGGAGTTCTGTCATGACACTGCCTACGTCCTTGAGCTACCGGTGCCAAGTGCTAGCACCCCCCTCTCCATCCCTTTGGCACTGGTGCCTATCGTTGTCCATTTGCCTGCTCCTGTCTTTCTGCAGATCCCGTTGCCTGTGCTGAGGTGCCGGCCCTGGGGCACAGGCAGCAAGCGGGCGACCGGCAGAGGGGGTCAGACTGCAACAGATCTCACCAGGATGCTGGTTTTTTTGAAGTCTTTTTTTTTTTTTTTTCTGTAATAATGACACAAGATTCACACTCCCAGCCATATACTTTGGCCTGACACGGGTCATACCTTCCCTATCCTGGGCAGCCAGGGACCAATTTACCCCTAAGCACAAATTACATCATCTATTTTCTGACCAAGTTTTCATTTTGTTTGTAATTTACAGTATTATTTATGTTACTGCTGCATTTAGCCTTTGGAATCGTAAGAGGTTTCAATCCTATCTCAGTTTTATGGTTTAATACAGAAGTAGCTCAAATGGCTGATAATTACATATAGTTATATTTTGGATGAGCTCCAATTTACATTGATATGTTTTGGATAAGGACCTTGAAATACATTTGCAAAAGGGACTGTAGGGGTTTGGCACAATTTATACCTGAACTCATGTAGCATCTGAATGAGTATTCGTTAGAAATGTATCGGAAAGGAAGAAGTCATACTTTGTGGGCCAAATCTCTGTGATTATTTATCTTTTTAAACCTTTACAGGGCTTACCAATTTGGTCCAAGTTGGGAACTAGCCCGGTTTGCTTTCCATCAGCAATTACTGCTCCGGTGAAGCACAGCATTTTCTGCTCTCTTGTCCAGGCAAAACCACTCAGCCTCAGAGAGCTCTTCTTCCCTTTGCTTGGTCCTTTTGATTCTCCCTCATTTTTGTCAGACCCTCTGCCTGCCTTCCCCAGGAAGTTTGATCTTCTCTTAGGCTTTCTCTCCCATTCACACAGAGTATATTTTTAATATGTCTGTCCATGGCACATCATTTTCCCATTAATAGGTGTGTTTCTGTGTGTGCAAAATGCAAACCAGATGATAATTTCTCTCAGCTGCAAAAACACGCTGATAACCATGGTCACAGCAGGCATCACATACTGACTGATGTCAGTTTGTTTCATAAGAAAGAGCATTGTTTTGCCTGCAAAAAGTTATTTTTGGTGCAGAAAAAAAGACTGGCTGCAAGGGAGATGGTTACAGATTCCCGATGCCCAAACTATTTCAGCCTCCAAAGACAGAGAATCTGAAAGGATGCTGAAATAACTGACTGGTGGCTCAGCTTCTCTCAAGAAGTGATTCTGAACTGTACAGCTACAGTCCACTTCCCCACTTTAACAGCCTCTTTCCTCCACCTGTTCTCCTCCTGGTTCCTCTTCACCTGTCCATCCTTCTTTCCTCTTCCTGCAGAACAATTTGGACCTTCAGCATCGTCAGCCTCCTCCAAAAACACATTGCTGAGGTTCAGGGTGTGGACGAAGGGAGGCAGAGGCACAGAGCATGGTCCATCTGGCAGTGCTGCCTCTCCCTGCCTTTCACTCCACAGAACACAGCCTGGGAGCGCTGCCACTGCTGCTCTTCACCTTAACAAGGCTCCAGTGCAGAGCAGAGCAAGCTGAAAGATAATAAAAAGATTCTTGATAGAAAGGAATGTAAATAGACAAGATGCAGGTGAACAAAGGAGGAAAAGGAAAGCCATGTATAAGCCAGCAAGTGAGTGGTTATACTCAGTAATCAACTTGTCAGTTTGATTTTAAGACACGGCAGAAGAGATCGATAATTCTTTACAGCAGCATAATGCACATCTAGGGTTTAAAGTGTTTTGATCGTCAAAGTACTTATTTCAGGCGTCAATCCTGTGCTCACTTAGTAAGTGGAGGTGCTTCTGTATTTGCTGTGTCAATGATAGGAAGGGGAAGACAGCACAGAAGGGAATGGTGGAAAAAAATGCTCTAAAATGCACTTAAGACTGCCATGCTGGTTTAGGTGGGCAGCTCAGGAAAACCTGGGGACGGAGGGAAAAGTGAAGATATCACACTTACACAGAGGATTTTTTTTTTTTTTGGTCACTTGTATTATTTTGTAAGGACACATTGTTTATCTTTGTTCTGCTGTGGAGATCCAGACTGACCTACTCCCGCTTGCACAGGAGTCAATGAGTCCCTTTATCTCTAGTGCACTAGTACAAATAGAGAGTGCTCAGCGGGTATATAACGGCACGAAATCCAAACGCTGCCATTTATCACCCTCTTTGTACTGAATTAAATCACTATGTGAAATGCACTGAAGAATCGAACCTTTATTGTTTTGTTCGTGAAAGGATTGGGTCCCAGAATTACATCAGTTGTTTTCTCTAAACAGCTATTAGCCTCCTCCATTATACTAACAGAACTGGTTTCCATCCTCTGGCTCATTTATTCCAAACCAGCATTATTGAAGTGAATGGGGTCTAGGCCCTGGATATTAGAAGAGCTGTTGGTCTACTCATAAATAACAAGTTGTCAAGGATTTTAATGGAAACCCTTAGAGTGCTGTAAATCTGTGCAGTTCTGCCTGCATCCCCTCCCTCATTTCCATCACAATATCACTCCAGTGGGACTGCAGCTTGCAGCTTGTGCCAGGCAGCCTAGATTGGTAGGACACGGGGGAAGAAGGAAAAAAAAAGCTGGAGATGGGGTGGGGGATTCAGAACAGTTGGTACTGCAGAAGCATCTGCTGGGTGGCCGGTTTCGGAGTCACCTGGCCTATTCAGCATAGCGAGGGGATAGGGCTATTCATCCAGGGGGACCGGAGAGGGGAATAACAGAACCAGGGATGCTTGTGGAATAAAGACGGATGTATTGCAGTTTACATTTCGCTCCGTTGGTCTGTGAAGCAGTAAATCTCGGCAAGTAGAGGGTTTTGTTAGGTTTTGATCACATTTTAAGTGGTAGAGCTAGTGCAGTGGTACTGCACAGGATGCCTCTTGCTGTTTGGCAAAGAGGACTTTCCAAGACAAATTTTTTTGAACCTTCCTAGCCAGTCCAAACTACCTGCAGGGAAAACTCTGATCGAAACAGCAATGTTTCTGTAGTTCACTGGATCTGGCCAGAAACGGGGTTACTACAAACTATCGCCCTTGACTTAGTCATGCCCCAAATATCCATAGCTCAGTTGCCTGCTTAGATCACAGCAACCTGCTGTGTACAACACTAAAGCCTTCTAGGAAGGAACCTGAGCTCTCTCGTCCATTCTCCATTGGCCATATGATATTATGGAATATATTATGCACAGCCACGCTTGTGCCCATCCCACTCACAAAGCAGGCAGGACTGCACGGGGGCCTATTTAAGAGATCATCCGGACTCTCTCTGCCTTCTGAGGCATCAGAGCTCTTTAAAATTTATATGCAAGGTCAGTTTAGGCTTAAATGTAGGCTTGCACCCCAGCTTACCATGTAATATAAATAAAAAATTACATCGGTGACAAAGCTTCAACTAGCTTCAGAGTGCCCAGGGCTTATAGTCTTGTGTAATTACTAGTCTGGCACTGAGAGTCTAAAATACAGCAAGGCCATCAGCAACACAGATCCAAAATTAATGACGTTAAATATAGCTCCTTTCACATTACAGCTTCACATGAGAAGCTCCAAAGAAGTAGGCCTTAGGAGACTTATGTTCTAATTAAATATTACCCCTATGTTACAGACAGGGAAACAGTTATGCAGATATGAAGGAATTTGGCCAAAGTCACTCCAAAAATTTGTAACATAATCCCCCTTTCCCTCGCCAGATTTAACATTCATTTTGAGAAAAGCTGAACAGCACAAGAAGTGAGCCAGGATGGAGAAAAAATGGACGGCTGCCAAAAGGGATTGATGCCCTTCAGACTCCAGGGAGTTTTTAACCCTTCCCAATGGTTTTTCCAGCCTGAAAAACCTGGTGGGGTTCATCAGACTCTACTTCTCCTCTACTGATCCATAAGAGATTTGCCAGTGGGAGCAGCTGCTTGGAGAGTGAGTTGATAACTCAGGCCCTGAGGCACTTACATCTGTACGGCTCATCCCCTGCCTGCTTCCCTTCCCCAGTAACAGGATGAGACTAGAATATTGCATGTGCTTTTATAATGTGTATTCCTGTGGGGCCTTGGTCATGATTATGGCATCTAAATGCAACCAGAAACAAACAGTGACAACGAAAAACACAAAAGAGAAGGTCAGCCTGAAGATTCTGAACATTTTTTACACTAATTTTTTTTCTATTTAATAGTAAATTGCACTTTCATAAGCAATCCAGTGTAGTTAATTCCTTTTTAAATAACAGTTATAATATTTTTGAGAGCAGCTGCTGCACATGTTATGTAGTACAGCTGAGAGCACCATATGGATTTTTAATTCCTAGGAGTTATTACTTGGTTGTAGCAGTATATATGAACCCATGCCTGCCTTAATGGAGTCATTAGGTTTGACAATCCTTCCTTAAAGAGGGCTATTGTTAGGATAGATCTGATCCAAAAGGTAGGAAAGGTTTGGAAGATGGACTCTTCATTATATGAAACCGAGAACATCAGTATTTTTTTAGGCAGCTCAGTGGTTTTTACACCTTCAGGAAGTTCCTTCTCTGTTAGCATAAGATAATTTTAATGACTTGTATTCTGTCCTTTCGGAACTACACTTAGAAAGTTTGCCTTGAGGTGTTATGGTTGCCTTATGCTGGTGGGTTTTTTAACAAATCAGGCAAAATGGGAACACTCAAATTTCCTTGCAAGCTACCTACTAGAATGCCCCTCTGCTCTTAAAGGAAGAGATCTTATAAGAATACTCACAGTTACAACCCTAACACATGTTTTGGAAGATATATTAGCTTTGAAGGAGCTATTAAATCATATTTTTCAGTGAACTTTTCTAAGACAACCTCTACACATTAGATTCTTGCACTTCATCCTAAAACATGTGGCCAAACAAGAGACAGAAGACAGACTACATGCATCATTACGGGATCCTAAATGAAAATTTCTTTAGTTCCAGTAAAGGCTCCAATCCTTGTACTTACAAGCAGCAGAAGAGAAAAATACACTGCTGTAATGTAGAAGCAATATATACCTATATATCACTTGAATGCATCTTATTGAGTATGCTACAGATTGCTCAAATAAATCTGAGCTCACTGGATCTTTAATTCTATAGAAAGTGTTGGAAAACTCTTAACCTTATGACACATATCAGGATTGTAAAATTTAAAATGAATTCTAGTAAATCTGCTGCTGGCTGCCATGGAAACGGAGCAGGTTAGTTTAATGGAATCAGTATCTCAAAAAGAAAAGGGAATCCAAGCTTTTTTGTGTGTGTCGAACAATTAGCTCAGAACAACCTGCTCCATTTTTAGCCGTGTCAGTCTGTTTCCATGGCAGCACGAACTGAATTCATACAACTGTTGCAAATTCTGATTGTAAATGGTGCTACCCATTGTGTCAGCAGCACCAGCCGACCTCAGAGTCTAATTTCAGTTTCCCAAAGCTGATAATTTTGTTTCATTATGATTTTAATCGCATTATTTTTGCGCTGGTTTAAAGATTTAAGACAAGGTTGCTGTAGTATCTGTGCACTATTAGCCCAGAGTTAGGGAAGCATGGCCAGATCTGGTACAGACTAATCTGCAAACTTTTGAATGTTTCAAAGCAAGTCTGGAACTCGTTGCCTCACAAATAAATTCTTGATGGGAAGATCATCCATAGCCATTGCTGTTTAGGGATCAACATTTGGCCCTGTGAAGAACTTCAATACATCAAGTCACCTGAAGTTGCAGGCCTCACACCCACTCACCTCCCTCCTTCTGGCCCCCCAGAATTACACCCTACAGCAGCCCAAACGCAGAGCCCTCCGCCTCCAGCTCTCCACACGAAGCTTTCCGCAGACGGAGAGCAGAGCTCTGAGGTAGGGACCGTTTTTGTACCACAGGATCCCGCCCGGCCCTGAGGAGCGGGGACAAGCCCCGCCACCCATGCCTCCTCGCTTGCTGGCCGGCCAGCTCAGCTCCTCAGACAACACCCCACAACCACCCCCAAGACGCCCCTGCGCAGCCTCCTGAATATTCAAATCAGCCCGCTCCTCCCATCTGTGATTGGCTGTGGCCGTTCAAATGAAGCCACGCCTTCCTTGCCGGGGCGGGGCCGTTAGTGGCCGTTGGTTTGGGGGCGGGAAAGGAGGCAGCTGGATGCGCACGCGCAACACCGGCGCACGCCCGTGACGCTAGCGCGTCCTCTTGTTGCCCTAGCAACACCTCCCCCGCCCCTTGCTGCTTTTATCCAACCAGAGGCCCTCCTGGCCTCTTAGCCCAATGGAGCAGCAAATGTTATTAAGAGGGCGGGGCGAGAGGGGTGTCAGGCAGGTTGTTTTGCCCAATCAGGAGGCGGGGAAGGGTAGGAGCGCACTCCCCTTAGCCGCCCGGCTGCTGCGGGCCTCGCCCTGTTGTTTTGCCTCAGCGGCTGGCGGGGGTGGGTCGCGCAGCCTGCCAGCCCGCCAGCCCGCCCCGCGGGGGTACCGGCCCTCCCGGCTTGGCCCTGCCGGTGTGTGGGCTGCGGGGTCCTAGCTCCCTGTGCTGCAGGCCCAGCCGTGCCTCCGGGCCTGCTGAGGGCCGTTACCGGGGTGGCGGTCTCTGTGAGGTTCCTGCCCCGGGATTCTCCTGCTGGCATTGAAATAACGCCAGGGGCTGCGTGACAGGTGTGAGAGTGAAACCCTGAGGAAAAAAATGCTTCAAAAATTGCTCTGTAGCCATAGATGGGTCTGTTGAGTGGTAGAGTCTGCTCCTGGCACAAGGATGAAGCACGGGGAAAGCGTTTCTGTTCCGTCTTGGCTGGGAAAGCCAAAATAACTGTGGTGGAGTCGATTCCTAAAGGACTAGTAAATTTACAGTTGCACGAGGGTCAGCATTATTTTAACATATCACTTGAATTGTTAGAAATCAACAGCTTTAGTGTCTGTGCGCCTTGTTTTGCAGTTTGGCAGCCTGTCCTTGGAATTCCCCCACTGACGCTGTTGACTTCAGGCATGTGCTACCAGTCCTTCGAGTGTTTCTTTATTGGCCCCGGAGTGTCCCCTGTTGTTGTAACACTTGCTCTTTGTGTGTATGTGCTATCCCTAATGTTTAATCTTTCTGAAGTACTAGCTTGTGATCATTATGCATATTTCTCTCATAATGACTGAAGTTAGGCAAGAAGTCAAAACTTAGTAAGTCTGTGAGCTCTTGCCAGTATTTTCTGGATTTGTGCCTTCAGAGAAGAACATGAAGAAACACTGTAAATGGCTCCGTTCCCAATCCAAATAAAGCATTATTCAGAGTTGTATTCCAGGAATCTTTGTTTTTCACCACTCATCAGAAACGTCAATGGAACTGTTTGTTCTAGCAGTTATTGCTAGCTAGTATGAAGCTTCTGAAACAGTAAGAATTTGTCTGTTTGCTTGGTAGTCATTTATGACTAATTGCCCAGATTATTATCTAAAGTGGACAGTTTGTAAATAATACATCCACAGCCAGCAAAAGCAATCCACCTTGATTGATTGCCGAGATCTAATTGAACAGAGATTCCACATGTCCCTCTGAGTGCAAGCAGAGAGTTTGAAATTACAAATCTTCATTCTCTTGAAACTGCTTCTGCTCTGCGATGCTGTGTGTGGAGCTGCTAGCGGGTATGGCTTTTGGGGAGCAAGAGATAATGAGCGAACAGCATGCTGCACAGATGTCTCAGCAGATCGATTAGAGGAAATGAAAAATAATCAACTGCTTGTGAGAGTGAGTTGGTTAGGCTATACGCATGTGATGATCCCTTTATTGTTCTTTTGCAGTCAGAAAGGTGAAGATCAAAATATTTGTTTCTGGTTTTTTCTTTTCCCCTGGACTTCTTTCCCCAGAAAATTAGCCACTTCCCTGGAAGGAGTAAGGTATGTAGGAAATTTTTGCTGGCTAGGAACATAAGCAGGGTGGTAAAGCTCTTCCCAAAATAATTCAACTTCTTTCTTAGTGTCTTCCTGCAGAGTAAAGCTTTCTTCTTGGCACAATTATTTTTTGGGCATTGGATTTAAATTCTATTATTTGTATGTCAGAAGGAGCTAACTTCCAGCATATTAGAAGCCTCTCCCGAATGCTATGTGAAGATTAATATGCTAGGCTAGTTAGAAATTAGTCTTAGAAAAGAAATCAGGAAAATTAAGTAACTGTCACTTAAAACTTTAAGTGCAGAGGGCTGAAGGAAAGTAGTCCTTGTTCTTTAATCTTACAAAATTCTTACAATCCTATTTGCTGTTACAGTTAAAGTTACGCTTCTGCAAAATTCTTGCAATTGTTTAAAAACTCAAGCCTAGAAAACTGACATTAGAAAGCAGCTTTAATGCAATCATTTCATTATTTCATAGTGTCCCTCTGTTCTGTTTCCCTCCTCATAGTCATGACAATTTGTAGCCCAACAGCGGATCAAGTAATCGCAAGACTTGTATCTGTAAACTGGACTCTTGCCTGTCAGGGCAGACAAATCTGAGGACGACATAAAACCCAGACAGGATATGATCTGCCAGCTTTACATCTCAAGGGTAATCCCTCCATTCCGTGCTGCTTTGTCACTGAGCTGGTGTTTTAATATCCAGTTTAGCCTTGCCTTGATGTGGTCAGTCAGCCATAAATAGCGTCCACTGGTCATTTCCTTCAGATTCATCACTGTCAAAAGAATTCATCACTGTCAAAAGAAAAATGTCTACTTTATATGTTATTCTGTAAACTCTTGTTCAGAAATGACTTCTAATATTTTGCGGCAGAATCACCTTGACAAGAATTCAGGGCATTCAGGATAGATAAACTGAACAAGGAAAACTTTATCCTTCATCCATGAATGAGCACTAAAAAGATACTTATTTTTCAGGAGTCCCATTAAGCCCTATTGTCCTGTTCCAAACAAGTTTCTCACCACAGTGTTTTTGATTGACACTTTTAAGTCATGTCCTTAATTAAGTTCTAATATAAAAACTTCATTAAGCTTCTAGTTGTTTGGACTTCTAATAATCTGAGGAGCAAAACCTTCATTTACTTTGGTTTATTGTTGACCTTTGGTCACACTTTATTTTATGGGCTAAATTTGTTTGACTTTGCATTGACCTCATTGTTATTTTTTAGGGAATGTTCCAAGGAAAGAATGAAAGTCTATGAACGTCTGGAAAAAAATAAGAGATGGAATGGAAAGGAGGACACACAGAGCCTCTGCTCAGAGAAAAAGAAAGTAGGAAATTGGATCCTCTTAAGCAGGAGGTAGGGTGGACTGACCAACAGGCTCCTTTTCTGTTGTTCGTGTTTCATTCCTTCAAACATTCATGCTTTAAGTAAACTTCAAACTCACTGAGCTGTACGATGACCAGCTATGGCTTTAAATTTAAGTGGAGAACCCGTGAACACTTGCTGTAGTGCAGACACAAGCTCTAGTTTGGTAGGTGTTACTACACCCCAGTAAGAGACATTTACAGTATCCTTCCCACCTCAGCACCAGGCTAGAGTGTATTTCTGGCTTAGAAAGTACTTCAGTGGGGACATCAGCTAGCCTTGTTGCCTTTGCTATAGCGATTAATGAGTTACAGTGTTGCTCTGGTGTTCCAAGGAAGTTTAGAAGCAAATTGGCTTCATGTTCTCCTTCCCAGCCTTTTATTCTTGGTAGATTAAAGTTTGATCTGAGGATTTATGTGCTGCTGACATCCCATGACCCTCTGAGGATATTTGTCTATAATGAGGGCCTTACACATTTTGCTACTTCAGCATCCTCTGACCTTTTGCATAATAGCTTGGTAAGTAAACAAGCCTATTAGCAGAAGTTAATGACAGTTCAATACATAGCAACCAGAGATATGGAGAAATCGTAATGGTTTCGACTGTCCGTAGCATCTTTCTCTTGAGAATCTCTAAGCACTTCATAATACTGGCAATTAATCTTGTAGTATCTGAATGCCATAAATAAAATTATGCGTGAAATATTTGAGCAAATTCTACAGTAGAATACAGCATGTGTTATATTATCCAAATCAGTGCTGCAGACAAGTTTTGGCACAGTTAGTACTTCTATAAATACACGTGTAATTAACTTTCTGTATTATTCTGTTACTATTTTTCATGAAGCATTGGGGTGGGGAGAGGCGGGGAGGATAGTTAAAGGAAATCTTGGGAGGAGAAAAGGTCCTAAATGCTAAGATACTTTGGCTTACTTCTTTATGAAAAGTAGTCGTGGCTTATCTGATGGCTGGAAAAGGTTCTGGTATGCAGTTCTGGATCATTCCAACACAGAATTAGCTCTACTAATAAGTGGTTGTAGAATGGGACTTGACTGGGAAAGAGGGTTATCTTCCATTGAAACTGCTGATTTCTCAGAAGTGATGGAATTGGAATGCTGATGAGATTGCAGTGAAGTGAAATTGAAACTGTTGAGCCTCATTTATTGGGTTCTTTAGAGTAATGGGATCAGTATAGGGCTGATCATATTTAGTGCCATTAAATCTTCTGTGCTTAATTAAGATGCTTTGTACATTATGCAGTGTGACCAGGATCATGTAGAGAAGAAGGGAGGAGGCTAATACCTTTCTAACCCTGCATCTTGTTCATTCATTTGCAGGATAATGTATGCATGCATCTGACAAATTATTTCATTAACAAGAACAGAGTTAATTCTGCCAGAGAAAAAGACACTGGTAGTAAGAGGTAAAAAGGAGAGAACATTTCTAAGCTACTCCCAGAGGGGGTGGTGTTTACCTTGTCTTGTACATCTTCCATATGCTTGATGTAAGTCTTCAAAGCATCTCTTTGTGTTTCCCCAATGCACTGAATGTTTTGCTGTTGAATAAATCAAGTGAAGAAACTCAGATGATTAACAGAATTGAACACCAAAATTGGGAAGAAAACTCCACAGTGGGGAGTTTGTACTCCAGCTTGACAGCATAAATGGGATTTGTTTCAGTTTTGTCCTGAGATTAAATGCTTGCCTGCTTTTCCTAGGTACACTGATTTGTCTGGTAAGATGTTACCACTCTCCAGACTTTGCTTGTAATCTTAGATCATCATGCTATCACAGTTCTACTTCTTCACTGTATTTGTTATCTTCATCAGCTGTGATAGGCATTTTTATATTTTTGTTTATGTTTACCCAGACATAATATTTTTCCCTATTGCAAGCATTTCTCTTGCGATGTTCCTTTTGTGTTATTCCTTTGTAAAGAAATCAGCTGCAGTGCTGGGATTGTGCAAGGCATAAGTCTTAAAAGATGGTCCACAAGTATACATTTCTTCTTTACATTTTGCTTCCTAAATCCTTTCCTATACTATTAAATGGGATTGCTCTAACTCAGTAATAATTTGAGCAACAGAAGGTTCCAGGCATGCATACAGTTATAATGGTATAAAGAAGCTGTACACAGGTTGAACTATTGCAATGTTAGGGTAGAAACATACCAGTTCAGTCACATTTGTGTTTGTTATCAAAAAAAATCTGCCCTTTCTAGAATATCGTCCACTTTTAATAACTGCATGCAGAATAGGGCTGCACTACCAGCCAGATGTGGCTGCATATAGCAGATGTTATTAAAATATAGGTAACAACACAGGCTATTATGAAACATAACCATCATATCTGCTCCCCCAATTACTCCAGGGTAGTGCTCACTTGGAAATACACGTGTTTGATGTTGTCTTGAATCACAAATCCAAGCCCCAGTTACTTAAGGGCCCTGATCCTGCAGTACAATCACGTTTTGACTGCTTTGGGGGGCTGGGGGGTGGTAGGGGGGCTGGTGGTGTGTGTCAGCCAGCTGGTTGCTACCATCAGCCTCTTCCTTACCCCCAGTTTCGGATTGTTTTGGCTCCTTGCAGATCTCCCGCAAGCTTCCCGGGGCCGGACGGCAGAGGGGGATAGACTACACCGAATCGGTGGGAAAGCTGCTGCTGCGCTCCTGGGCACTCGTGGGGAGCGTTGCCTGCCGCCGTGGCCTCACCTTTGCGTCCAGCTTCACTCCAGTTCTCTGCACACAGAGGTATCTCAGCCCTATCCACTGCCCTCGGTGGCAGCTACTTGGCAATGGAAGGGGCAGACTGCGGTTCTCAGAGCACAGCAAGTTAATGCCAGTTCCTTCTACTGCCAGCACATGCTAGACTGGTATTGACTCTGCATTCAACCTGAGGCTACAATTTCAAACTGATGGGTGTTACTGATTTGCTTGCCTCTTTGCAATATATATAAAAAAGAGCTGGCATCACTTCACCAAGAACAGGCTGGGTAAGGTGGGTGTTTTTTCCAGCTTAAGTGACTTGTTCACAATTCCTCGTTGAAACCAGCAGCAAAACCTCCAGTTTTCCTGTGTTATTTATCTCTGATCTTAGATGCTGGGATCAAGCACAGTGCATCCCCTCACCTGGCTCCACAAGTCTCTGTCACCTGTAAGATATATTTAACTTCCTAATACAGCATGTATACTGTGTTCTAGGTAGCCATCAAATCACACAAGAATTTGGTTTATATGCAGCTTGAGGTATGTAGGTGAGGGATCTTCTAGGAAGGGCTTTCATATCAGTTATTGTATCTTAACAGTCCCAGTAATTAAGGCAGTGGGGCCTGGGCTCTGCTTTCTGCAAAAAGTTCCATGCAAAGGGATAGACTGGGCTCACAATTTCTCCTTTAGCATTTCCTGGAGCCACTCAATACCACAGCAGTTCAACTCTAGGCAAGTATGGGTGCCTGTAATTACACCTAGGATGTGGTATAAACCTATTTCTTCAGCCCATCTGTGAGCTATGATATGCTGAACAATATTGTCTCTGTTGCTTCAGGCTGGATATGATTTTTAGCAAATGTCAAGTAAGATTTGGAGATGCTGGATGGCTACAACTCCAATCCAGACCCAAGAGACCATGCAGTCTGTGTTCATCACCCTGCAACAGAACAGAGAGTCAGATTAGCAAGTAAAAAAACTCAGAGGTCTATAGTCACAGTATTTTTTCTGTTAGCTAATTCCAGTCCTCTAAAACCTTGATCTCCTTATGAAAATATCAAATGGCTTGTAGCCGCAGCATACTAGTTCTCTGACACAAAGAATAGCATAGTGTGTCCTAAGTTACAAACCGTGGAAGCTACAAATAAATTTGAGGACAAAGGAAGAGGAGGAGGAGAAACTAAGTGATAACATCTATGTGTCCAAGAACTATCACCTTTCAGAAGTATTCTGTAAAAGTGGGGTCCTACCCAGCCAGGAGTGAACTGCATTCTGTGAACAATGGTGCACTTCAGTGGGCCTTATCACTTGCTAGGTTTGACTTCACACTGTAGGAAGGAGAGATGAGAGTTACTCATCACTCAGTGGGTGACTTTTCTTTCTCTGACTCAGCATTATATCCTCAGTATACTATTTATAGCTGTTAAGGCTAAGTATAAAAAGAGCAAAAAATTCCTAATTTTAGTTTTAAAGTGATTGGGAATGAAGGATTGAGCACTGCAAAGAGGGAAATCGATTTGCTTTGTGTGCTAGATGATTAATCAGAAATATTCAGTGTATGATAACTGCCTCAGAAATGATATATTGACTTGATGGAAGCTATATTGGGAAGGGAAAACCTTGACAAGGAAGGTGCTAGCTTCTGCTGCCTTCGCTTTGACCATCACGTTGTTACTGGAAACAATACAGGACAAATATGCTGCCAGGTAGAGGATTTTTAGGATCTGTTTTGCAAGTTGTTCAGTTATATCATTAAACCCATGCACAGGTTTAATGGCATCTGTAGGAAGAATGTCCCAAGCTGGTGGGGAAGGGTGTGCTTTCTTTCAGTGTGTGATTTCCATCTGCTTCCAAAGCGTGTATCTGTTGGGCAGTCTTGTAGTGGTAGTAGGAAGTAACTGGTCTCAAACTGTGATTGATGCCTTTATGAGCAATGGCACACAGGTCGGTTAAAATGACAAGTGAGTACCACTAAAATAATGGAACGCTCCTCTGCATGCAAATTTGTAGCATGGGGAGCAACCTAATTTGGGAACCCCTTTGTGAAGCAATATCTGAGCTATCTTTAATTTACTCACTGAGAACTGGCAATGCATGTGCAGCTCTGCCTTAGCTATACTGCTTCCAGAATATGAACTAGCTTGTTTAAAGCTTCAGCCTATAGTGTGGACATACCTTTAATCTACTAATTATTCTATTTCCTTCCTTATGGGGCTTTAGCAAACCTCTACTCCCAAAGATTTTATTTCCCCAAATCAGAGAGATCCTGTTTTCTATAGACAATATTGTGAATCAGGAACTGACAGAACCATTTTGTTGCTTCTTTTTTTAAACATACTCTTTGGCAACTGCTTCCATTTTCACAGCTTTGCTAGCACATAACATCCATCAATAGATGTGGGAAATTTGCCTTTAAAAAAGAAATGTCAGGAGTTTGTGGGTGTCCTGATGTGAAACTCTTGTACCAAAACTTGATGTATCTATGCTTGCTATGATGGTATCTGGTTGCTGCCAGCTCTTGTTTTGCTCAATGAAAAATCCTTTGCTAAGAATGTCAGGGCAGTGTCTGATCTACCTAGTGGAATATCATTAGTGAGGGAAGTTAGTTTTCTGTACTGAACTTCAGCTGAACGGCTGAGTGCTTGCACCACATCTTGAAAATTTTCTCTTCATAGGGCAAGATATGTTTAAAACAAACCTGTACATCTGTGACTCTCATAAGACTGTAAAGAGCATAAAAATAAATACATTAACGTGGTATAGCAGTCTCACTTCTGAGACTTGTGAAGAATAAAGGATGGAAGAGGCCAAGAAGAGGAACACCAACTGTGATCTTGTAAGTCTGGGGGTTTGGCAAGCCTTGTTGTTTATAGTGCTCCATTGAGAGTCATTCATTTTGCACTTAACCCTGTTAAGAAAGCACTCAACTACTCATAGATATGCCCTTCCTTGGCCTAGTTTTCATCTGATTAGAGAGGCAAAAAGACCTTGTGTCTGACAAATTGCTTCATTGGATAAGGCAATTTCTTTTTCAACCTCATTTTCAGAAAATGTACATTTGTTTACAACATATTGACAAAATTAGGTAAGGAGGCATTGTCCCAGTCCAAAGCATTCACAACATCTGTCTTGATGAAAGAAAGATTTGAGGCTATTGCTTCATGGTTCCTCTACCAGCAGCAGAACAAATATAAACATTCTGCCTGATCATCCGTGTGTCTGGAGCCTGCTGCTGTTAATTGTGCCAGATTGGTGTTCAGCACTCCTACTTTGAACTTCACCTGTGGAATTATGTTAGGAAAATGCTGATGTTTTGTTGTGATTTTTAACAAAAGCACTTTGCAGATCCACTGCAGAGGTAGCTACAATTGTTTTAGTTGAAAGTGGGCAGTCACTGAGGGAAGGTGGGGAATGAACAGCTGACTGAGCAAGGGATGAAAACCTCTGCCCCAGCAGAATAGCAACATGAAACAAAATTAAAAGGTAACCAGTGTATCATCCTCACTTTTTTTTTTTTTTTTAGCTCATTTTTTAACAGTAGCCAATTTTGTAACATAGACTGGGCTGATGCTCTGTGTTTCACAGACCTCAGCAGTGTTGCACCAAGAATGAATTTAGTCTGTACCATCAATCTGACTTTGAACCGGCTCCTGATACAAGCTATTTAGCCTTGTGAGACAGATGTGTCTGCGTTAAGGAAGATAATTACTGTGCAGGACATCAATAAGATATGAATCTTTTCATATATTTTAATAGGATTTTTTGGTAGAAATTAAGCTACCCATTCCAAGACTGTTCCTATGTAAAAATACAATACAATGTAAGTCACTGGAAACTACCACATACATGAGATGCAGTTAATCAGGTCACTGCGAGGAAGATAATGTGAGCCTGGGAAGGGGTCATGGATTGCCTCCTTGCTTTTTTTCTAGTAGCTAGGTTCTTAGCACAGTGATTCACTGCCGTGTGAGCACCCACACAGTGGAAGGCAGAAGGATTTCTGAGTTGAAAGGAGATCTGGCAGGTGGAGAGAAAAATTTCAGACCTTCTAAATACTGGAAGAATATTTTAGTATAAAGAAGGGAGAAGCACGTTTCATATTATGTATATTATTGAACAGCATATTAAAAAAACTTTGAGGGGCAGCAATCAAGGCAATTAGTACCTCTTTCTTTTATCCTTCATCCTTCATTTCTGGAGCCAAATGTACGTGAAGAAATGAAGCATGGTGTATTAGAAATACTGCTTGTACAAAGCACCACTAATGGATTGGGAAAATATTATTATGGCAGTGGTATTGTGGATAGGGAAACTGAGGCACCGAGCCCATTGCTACCTGGCAGAGATGATCATCTGTGTCACTGGACCTCTCTGGAACTTTATCTGTGACCCACAGAGTGAGGAACAGAATCGAATCTCATTCTCTCCAATGTGGAGTAGAACTTTTTGGTAGCTTTGGCCTGGTTTTGGTCCCTGCTCCAGCTATTAATGGCACAGGCTTGGAACGAACAGCAAAGATAACCCTTAGGGGCTTTAGCTCTTACTGACTCTTGGAAAGTGTCAGATCCCATAATATTCATTTCTACAGCCTTGTTCTGACCTTCTCAGTGTTGATAGCAGACCTTCATGGTACTGTCGGGTATATTCAGGGTATCCATCACCTCTTGCCTTTTAATTCTGGAAAAGTAAATTTCATTGAGTTATTATTTTTTCAGGTCATCTATTTCAATAGCAGATTCTCAATAAAAGAGGTTCTATGTCTACAAAAGGAAGTTTCTGAGCTGTACAGTTTTTCATTTTCTTGTGTCAGTGTGGAAAAAGAAAAAGGATACAGAACTAATTCTTTTCTTTTTTGGTTTAACAGTGATATCAGTTTAGGTATTAAAATGGCCAGATCTGTAAATGTAGTCAGAAAACAGCAAATCAAAGCAGTAGTTTCAGAAAAACTGGGTTTTTGAAAGTTCTTCAGTGTGCTGTGTGTGGCCCTGACCCATGGGTTAGGACGGGATGGGATATCCTTGGGAGCAACTGCACTGGGAATGTACTTTTTATTTAACAACTTAAATAGAACCTGGCCATTTCTGGCTTCTACATAATTACAAAATACTTAAAAATCTGTCCCAAGCTGTGACAAAAGTTTAGCCCTTTTGAAAGCCCCTAACACATTATCCCACATGTTTTTAATACTTCTGAATAATCAGAATAATCCAATTAAGTGCCCAAATGAGAATTAGACTTCTTTAGAAATCTGATCGAAAGTGACTATAGCAATCATGCCTTTTGATTTAAGTTGAGGAAAACCTGCCAAGCTCATATACTACAAAAAAAAAAAAAAAAAAAAAAAAAAAAAAGCCACTGTCCACTTGGTCTGGTTGCAAAGCACATTTTCAATAAGTTTATGCTCTAACAAGCTGTATCAGTTTCATCTCAGTAGATCTGATGGTTATTGAACAGTGTTCAATGTTCT
The DNA here is from genome assembly GCF_015220075.1 of Falco rusticolus. Taxonomy (NCBI): domain Eukaryota; kingdom Metazoa; phylum Chordata; class Aves; order Falconiformes; family Falconidae; genus Falco; species Falco rusticolus. The sequence goes on along the minus strand of NC_051204.1, from coordinate 5,331,263 downwards.
GGAGGGTGCCAGGCACATAATTGTTTTTACAACACTGTAAAATGAATCAGACTGAAATTAGTGTCACTCAGCAGAATCACTTTCCTTCCCTTTAAATTACTTAATCTGGGGGTTAATCAAAAAGAAAATGAAGTTTTGACACTGCCCTTCAGCTAAGGGCAAGTACAGGTTCAGTTGTCTTCACTTCATTTGACTAGGAAGAGTGTTTTACAGTATCTGCGCTTGTACATTTGCCACTTCCCTGCTGCTCGTCCCAGGGGGGAGCACAGGATGGTGCTGACTTCTCAGTGCTTCCCACTTAATAGTCCAATTAGCAGAGAAGGAAGCTAATGCCATTTTTTCATTTTAACTCTGGTGAAATGGGAGGTAGCAAAGAGGAGTTACAGGAAAGCTTAGGGAAAAGGGTATTTCTGTAGGGAAGGTCCTCGAAAGAACAGGCTGGCAGCTTTATCTGTTATAGACTACAGTGACACCCTCACCCCTCTGGTGCCACTGGAGCTCAGGATCTGAGGTGCCAAGAGCTAATACAGCTAAGATATGCCATTGTGTACAAATATCAAATACCATCTCCTTGATTTCTCTGGTATAAATTGGCTCCTTGCTGAGATAAACCAAACCTCTTTTGTTCTGCCCACTTTGAATTGTGTATTTTGGAAGCAATTCCAGTAAATGTCTCTGCCTTGAAGGCTTTCAGGTCTCACTATATGTGACTATTGCTTTGTTCTGATCATTCACTGTAGCAGGTTTATTATTTTTCACTCCATCATATTTTGTATGCACGCAGGTTTCAGTGGCATTTATTAGTAGTATGTTTTTAGAACAACGTCTGGCTGATGAGTTGTATCAATAACAGCTGGGCAAAGTAAGATGATCATGAGCCATAATTATTATATACAGCAATACTGTCAACTAAAGGCTCTGAGAAATTATCTAGGCTAGAGAATATCGGTAGTTTCAATAGTGCATAATCCCTTTGCAACAATACAATTATGCAAAATGAGATTAAAGGGTTTATCTGCATGTGAAAATTGCATCAGTTTCCATACATATTGCTTTTCAGCCAGTGTAGATACTTGTCCTCTGATAGCTTCATTTCAACAGCTAGTGGCACAACAAGCCTCAGCTTCCATTTTTCCTTCTTCCCTGAAAGAAATGGTACACTGGGGGCAGTTGGGTCCATTTTGGGTTGAGTTCAGACCACCCCATCTCAGACAGCTGGTCTGCCAAGGCTAAGTTGCCAGCGGTCAGTCCTCCTCCGTCCTACCAATGCCATCACTTAATACAATTTTAATACAGCCCTATCATAAACTGTTGCAGTCCAGCACAAGCCATGTGGATCACCTGCTGCAGGATTAGGGCTCTCGGGATATAAAACCACGTACCAAAGGGAAATGTGAGTGCAGCAGAAGACCTACCCACCATTCCCACCCCAGCTTTAGGGCAATAGGAGCAAACCCAGAATAACAGAGGCTTAACACGGGTCAGGAGCCAAAACATCAGCTCTGCATCCTTCAGGGGCCTGTAATCCCAGCTGCCAGCCTGGACAGGAAGGTGCAAGTCTCCGCTTCTCTGCATGGAGGAGCTGTGCTGCTCCCCAGGCACATCGCCTCTGTTGGGAACATGTGATTGGGATTTAATTAGTTCCAGTGCATATGGGATGGCTTCTTTCATTACAACATATATCTGAAGATTTATATTCTAGCAGAGACAGGGAGGGATGTAGCTTGTAGAGTGCTTTGACTCCTTTCTGCTGAAACTAATTCTAGATTTCCTTCCTCACAGCAGAGCCAGAAGAGGCTTTGTGTCTGAAATCCCTGGGCCATTATAGCCAAGAAGTGTAGGGATCAGGGGGAGCCAATACAGATTTTTTAGAATATCCAAGATAAAACCCCTCTACCTTTTAAAAGGATACCAGCCATATAGATCTGAGGGAAATGTCTTCTCTACAAGCAGTAGAAAAGGGGGAGCTCAAGCGAAGAGATGATTACAGTAAGCCAGCCATGAGGAAACAATATTTACTTCTTAATTTATTTTCTTAAGCAACAACTGATAGCATTTTGGACACGTGTTCAGGAATGAATGGGAAATACGAAGCCACTGATGGCAACGTCACACCCCCTGCTTTTAACAGTTGGGGCCTGGGTGCAGAAATATATGATCACATTAAGTCACACGGGTGGTAACATTGCTCACAACCACCAAGGACCAGCAAGCAGTATTTATTGGTCCTGGCATTCATAAAATGATCCAGCGCTGCCTGATGTCTTGCGGTACGTGACTAGTCAGCAGGAGAAGTTGTACATAACAGTGGAAAGACAACATTAATCGTGAACCATCTGCCAGACAGGTGCTTGGGAAGTACTCTGATGTGTATACACTGCGCAAGGAGGGAGAACCCAGATCTGCCCCTCCTTCTGGAGAATATAAAATTGTGTGGGCACAGGTATTGAAAAGTCTAGGTTATCTTGGAAATGGGAAGAGGATGGCTGGCCAGATCATCTCCTGCTGTGTGAGTGTGCAAGTGTCTGCACGTGGTCTGCCTCTTCTGCTGTAAAGAAACAACTCCGGATGACGCTGGAAGGACGGTTGTCAGAGGGAATGACTGAAAATCTCTTTTGAAGGACTTTCTAGGCAGTGAATAACCCTGCCATCATGAATCTTTTTTGCCCCCTGTGTTATGTTTTGGAAATCCAAGTTATTCCCCAACTGCACTGATGAGCAGCAGGGATTAGACTAAAGTAAGAAGGCAAAATATAGTCTAAGACCACCAAAATGCTCGTCAGGTTCCCCAGGGAGGCTGTGAGTTATCGCCACGGGGAGGCAGGGAACAGCTCAGGTGTCTGAAGCCAAGTGTATCAAACCTGCTCTGAAAATTATGGTGCTGGCTGTTTCAATCTCTAGACTTAAAAGAATACTGTGCAAGCTAAAACAAAAAAATATATACAATAATTTAAAAATCAGAACTCTGAAAATGAGGAATTTTTGAGTGGAAACCATGATCTGCAGTCAGCTCCCAACACCTGGCATGGACACAAGGAAGTGTCTCTGGGTCAGGGAAAGGTGCCAGTCAGCGGGAGCAAGGAAAAATAACTTAGGTGCAAAGAGAGGTAAATGGTAGAAAAAATGTCTAGTTTGTATCTAACTTTCCTGACACCATGCACGTGTGTTTAATTTTTAATTTATGGTTGCACTGTAATCTGTTTCGGTTTTTTACATCCTGATTGTTTGATAATTAAGAAAGAAAATTGATTTCCCTTGCTGGAGGACAAGAAGCTGTAGAGATCGCCTGGAAATTAAGATGTGAAAAGGTATAAATGGGGTTGGGAAAGGTTGATGAAAAAATTATTATTCCATTTCCATTAATGTTTCATGAGGACACAAATGATTCAACAGGGAAAGTTTCGAGTTTTTCCAGCCAGACCCTGCTCATGGCCAGGATCTCAGGGACCCCCGGACCCCGCAGGGTAAATTTGTCGGGAAGAAGAAAAAGAGAAGAAAATGAAACCGAAATAAAACATAATTTAGGCGTGGAGGTGGTCCCAGCTGAGCTGTTCACAAACAAACCTCTCCTTAAATTAATGACTATATTGGCACCTTGTTGGGCACCTTGGGGGCACCTTCAGCTTCGGCTCATTTTTAATAATCCAATGATTAACGTAAAATAAAACCGTTGCCTCCGTGGATGGGAGCTCGATCCCTCTACTAGCCCTGGGGGGAGCAGCTGGTTATTAGCGGGCACCTCCCTGCCTCCCAGCACACCTTCCCTCCCGGGGGAGGGTTTGTGAGGGTGACTGTCCCCCCCAAAGCCCAGCAGGGGTTGCCAGGCCCCGGGGGGGGGAGCTTCAAAATAAGTGGCACCAAAACGGGAGAGGAAAAATCATCCGTTTTCCCAGAACAGCTAAAAAACAGGTAATGCTGGAATATTACAGAGAGGGAGGAAGGGGAAACCTCCTCTCCCTGCAGGAATTAGGGTAATTGAGGCAACATGGGGGCTAAGTGGAGGAAAAAAAAAATTAACCGATTTTATAATTATTTTTCTGTTTTATAATGTTACTTCAAGACTTTGTTGTCAGAGTTTTGGGGTGGGGTTTTTTGATGGGGGGTTGTTGAGTTGGGGGTTTTTTTTGCGTTTTGGGATGTAGGAATAAACTAAGGAAAGGAATGGAAAGAAACCTTTCCTACCAGCTGTGTGACTGCAACAGAGAAAACGAGAAAATTGTGTTTGTGCCTTGAGTAACGCGGTGCCCTTGGAGCCTGCGACGCTGCACTGCCCTGACGGCTCCTTTAGATGTTCATATGTGGGTACAGGTATTAAATCAAAAGATTAAATAAAGGGATGATATTTTGTTAACGATTATTATTATACGTATGCATTAATATTATAGTATTTATCAATATAGTTATTACTGTATTAATATTAACAGTAACTTAATGGTTGATGCTAATATTAGTACACTTACTGATATATTGATAAATGCATTTCAGTTACTTAAACTTTTCAGGGAAGCTCTCAAATGGATATCGAGTCTCGATTATAATTGGAGGCTCTTAATTACTATATCTCCAAGGGCCAGAGGGAAAGCACTGGGTTTCCTTCCGTGGGAAGCTCCGCGCTTTGCTCCGTGTCCCCAGCACCAGGAAAACCAGCAAGTGCCGGGAGAGGAATCCGGGGGGAGCGGGCTCGGGGGGTCCTTGGGCCGCTGCGAGTCGAGCCGGTACTGAGCCAAAAAAAAATATTCAGTGTCGTCGTCCCCGTCCCCCCCCCCCCAAAAAAAAAAGAGATCTGGCCGTGGTCATAGGTCCGGCTGGTTTGCAACACAACTCGCCCGGGGTGTTACTCTGCACCGCAGCGGCGAAGGGAAAATACAAGGAATGTCCTTGATTTTTAGGGAAAACGAGTGAAAATGGCCCGGGGCATTGATGCTTGTGGTGACGTGAGGTCTGAGCCCTGCAACGTCCTTGCTGCTCTGCCGCCGTCCTTATTTACCCGGAGGACTTTAAGGTTAGGGAATATTAAAACCTTTATCCCGCTCGGAGAGGAGGGAGATGGGAATTCCTGCGCCTCGACCGACACTAGTTCAGTGGTGCGTTTGTCTGACGTGTAGACGGGGACAGCTACGTTTTTCTTTAATTGTAACTGTGCTAAACTTTTCAGCCGTGATTTCTTCAGTCCTAAAGCAATTATTCCTGCATCCACAAGAACCGTGGCTTCGGTCACCCGACCCGAGCTGCCAGTCCGGTGTTCCCCCGGGTGTCTGCTGAAACCTGCGGGGTTTTGAACTGTCCCTGAGTGCAAATGGCCTGAAGTACCTCAGGAATCCCTCCAAAGCTGGGGGTGGGGGTGGGTGGGTGTCGGGGAGGGGAGCCCCCATCCTCCCTCCCAGGCTGGAAACGAGGGGAGGCAAAGCCATTGCAAACGTCGGACTCGGGTAATGTGGTCTCCCTGTGTTTTGCCCTTTGGAAAAGGATGGAATTATGTTTCTGCAAAGTAGAATACAAAGCATCCGACCCTGTCCTTCTCGTAAACCAACAATCCCGCCATTGTATTCACGCGTGGGATTTACTGTAGTCTGGCACTTCTTGTAAACCAATAACTCACTCGCCCACCGACTTGGCGTTATTTTTTCCACCACTGGCAAGTAACGTTCGGGCGTTTCATTGATTCACAGCAACGCATTTATTCCCCACACCGAATTAATTCGGCATCAGCTGGCTGGTCCTAACAGCCGGGAAGGTGTCGCCGGGGAAGCTGTGAGTTCAGCCTTGAAAAAGCCAGGAAATACCTGAATTTAGAATTGGTTTTCCATTTGAGGCTAAAAAGCTGTAGAGCCCCGGCTGCAGCCCGGGGCGGGGAGGAGGCGGGAGCCGTGTGTGTGTGTGCGCGTCCCCGGCCGCCTCCTTCCCTCCGCGCCTTCCTCCCCATCCTCCTCCCCACCGGCCGGCCCCGGCCGCCGCCCCTACAATAAGGAAGGGGGTGGGGGGGGTAGGGCGACCTTTGAACCCCCCCCTCCCGGTTTCCCCCCTCCCCCGGCACCCGCCCGTGCCCGGCGGGGACCCAGGCACCCTGCGGGCAGAGCCGGGGCGGGCCCGGCGCTCTGGGCCACCCCGGGGGGGCAGAGCTGGGGGCACCCACCGGGCTCCCTGCCCTCCCCAGCCCTCCCGTGGGCTCTGCGGAGAGGAGCCAGGTACGGCGCAGGCAGTGGGAAGCGGAGGCCGGGGAAGCGCGGGGGTGCCCGGGGGGGCTTTGCTGCCCGCTCCGTCTGATTTACCATTTACCGCAAGGCTTTATACCTCCCCGGCAGCGTGAGCCGGGGGGTCGAAGAAAACCAGCGCAGCGGCAGGGGACAGGAGCTCTGCGGACCCAGCTTGGTCTCAGAGTCCAGAGATGCACGTTTCGTGTTGTGCTCTCAGTCCTTCCCTATCGCTCATCCCACCTCACACTGGGATCTCAAGCTGGATTCAAGGGCTGAGGGAGGGGGAACAGGGAGGAGTCCCTGCTTCCAACCCTTGAACAGAATAAATAGAAATGTATAAAAATGCATTAAAACCTGCCAGGACAGGGATGTCTCTCCCTGTTCCCCACGATGCTGCAGCCCAGGGCACACCAGAGCTCTGGGATGGTCCAGGCATGATTCTTGGTGCCTTTCCACACTGCATCCATCCCTCCTCACTGGGAATCACAGTGCAGTGGGCAGGGGGAGACAGAAGAGACCTCCCCAGAGCTGGCCTGGCAGTGGCAAGGGCAATGCACAGACCATCTTCCAGAGGCTGTAGTAATTCCCTGGCAATGTATTAATTGCAAAGTCTCCCAACACATTTGCTATGGTCTTTGCTCTGCCCAAGCAATGCTGAGCCCAGCCCTGTCCTGTAAGCAACTGCTTTTAGGCTTTCCAGATCCACTGCTGGGCTCAGGAAGGCAAAAGAAGCCTGAATGAATCACTTGGCTACTATTCGGATATACACGTCTCTCCCTGCAGTACAGGAGAGAAACACAAGATTTGGACAGAGAAGGAGCAATGCTGCTTCCCAGATGCCTCCATGGGGCATTTCTACAGTGTGGCTGCCATGAGGAGGTTCAGATCTCCAATATTTTACCTGCTCTGAAGGCCTTAGCCCCAAAGGCTTGGAGAGGTTTTGCTGTGAATAGGAGGAGGCATAATTCTCACTGCAGTGGTCACCGCAGACACGGAGACCTCAGTCACCATCCTGCTGGCCTGAGCACCTCTGTGCCTGGGACTGGGAGCAGCCATCTCTCATCTTCCTGTGATTTATGATCCATCCTACTGAGCTCAGTAAGACTTCCCTGAGCCTAGAGCATGAATCACGGCAGGCATGGGAATTAGGACCTGGCCCTCAGTGGAGATTGCCGTATCCGCGGCTGGGTCCGAAAGACAAAGGCCTCATGTCTGGATTTCTGCCCTAGGGAGAAATCTCTGATCTACCAGAAAGATCAGAAAAGAGAGCGCTAACCCACCGCGTGCAGCAGAGCCGTGCTGAAGCAGAAGCAATGTCCAGCTCACAGGCTTGCTCAGCAGTTTATGCTACCGGGGCAGGGGATTCTCCGGCTCCCACCTCCGGAGCAGTGACATGCCTGGCACAGGGGAGCTGCTCCTGCCCTGACTGGATACCACCAGATATGTCTCCTGCAGGGCACATTTTCGAGAACAGGCCTCAAAATTCTCCTGATTCCTTCAGAAACGGGGCTCACCTCCAGCCCCTCCATGTGTGTGGTCACGCTGCACCCCCTCACAGGCTGCCTGCGCAACCCACGCCCGGCTGCAGGCTCCCACCGGCAGTGGAGGGAGCAGCAGGGAAGCCCGAAGGATCCGGATGGCTCCTAACAAATTAAACATCAGAAGCAGGGCTTAAAAGCCAAGCACAAAGCAACTCCCCTTTTCTCCCACAACAGCTGAAATAAATTGCTTTAGCTGAGCAGGAACTTGGGGAACACAGAGCTAGTCCCTGGTGCGTGCAGCAATGGGCGCACGCTGCTGGGCTTGGCGCCGACAGGGAAACGTGTTCAGGCAAAAGAGCTGCTGCGGCTGGGTGGGATGGACGGGATGCACAGCCAGTGTGCGATGCACATCTAGGGGTGTGTGGAAGGAGTGTGATGCACACTTTGCCATATTTAAAGAAAGGGCATTTGGAGAGCTGGATTGTACACAGAACCAACGCAAGCAGGGACGCCCAGCTACATTCATATGGCTGTTTCCAGGTCAAGGATGTGCAAACATCTCTATCTGCAGTAGACAGACAGATAAAACACAGACATACCTATAATACCTTTCTATTTTGTCTCTGCTCCCAGGCAGGAACGTTTGCTTCATAAGCTACCCCCAGGCCACATCCCCTCCAGGTTTCTGCTCTGTGGGTAAAGCCATTGCGGACTCCCACCATGCTTCTTCCCCTCCCAGAGGCAGAAGCAGGGTCAGGGTTGGTCCCCTTTGAGGTTTCAACCTCCCTGGCTGAGGAGCTTGGGCTGGAAGAGGCTGGGGCTGGAGGGGAGGATGCGGGAGGTGGGAAGGGAGCTCATGGAGGGGCATTTTCCAAGGGAGGGGCAGGGTTTTGGGGCTGGGAGCAGAGGGCACCCACAGCCATGGCCTTCAGGAAACCACCACAGTGTCTCATTTTCCATTTTGGTGAACAGGAGGGAGAGACCCAAACTGGAGGTTTCAGGTTGGACAGCCCGGGAGCAACACACCGGTGGTCTGAGGTGCAGCTGGGCCCTCCCAGTTTCTCAAGAAGAAGCTAAAAGGCAAGGAAGGAGCCTCCAGTCAAGGCCGGGGAGGGCAAAGGAAACCTGGAACATGTAGGGATGGTGAGAATCAGATTAAAAACAACACACCGAGTTTGAAATCACCCCACATTTCACCCCAGCTAGGGGTGGGTGGTGTCAGAAGCGCACTGCAGTGATCGCAGCGCCGGGTCTTCAGCACAGAGCAGGGATAAAAAGAGCAAAGCAAAGACAGGCCACGGTCTCTGTTCCCATGCCAGCTGATTTGTTCAAAGGATCCACTAGAAATGTGCTATAAAGTACAGATTCTGGCCCTCCAGGCATCAGGGAGAGAAATATTCGCACCTACATCCCCGGGGCTTCCGGGGATGCCTGTGGGGTGGGAAAGGAGGGGCCGGCGGCGAAGGGAGAAAAAAGAAATAAAAGATCAAAATGTTTGCCTTTACTTGATTTTTTCTTCCCAGAAATATTGCCAAAATCAGAAACCAAAGAGCTGGGCTTCCTTCCAGACCCAGAATTCAATTTTCCAACAATTGATTATTTCCAAACGTTAAGTCTTTAAGTAGTTCCAATTTGCCCCCCCCCCCCCCCCCCCTTCAAACTGCTTTGGGGTTTGGGTTGGTTTTGAGGGTTTTTTTTCCTTGTATTTTGTAACGGCGGCCTCAAATTCAATTGCTTTAAAAAATCACAGACCGTTAAAAAGTTATTCCACGGCTTTTTCAGATTCCAGATGGCATAAATATTAAATAGATCCTATCGAGAATATAATAAAAGTATAGTTGCAAACTAATGAGTATTCGGTAATTTTAAGCCCGATCATGGAGAGGAGAGAGGAACTGGTAAAACAAATCAGGTTTTTTCCCTTTAAAATAACCCCGTTCCTCTCGCTTTATCGTGACCTGAAATATTACACTGAAATTTTCTCCGTAAAATTGTCAAGGAACGGAAATCTTAACATCAGTTTGGAAGTCGCGTTTTAAACTATTTCCACGGCAAAGCCTGCTCGAAATTTTCCGACCGTGTTACAAAGACGAACCGAAGGGAAGCGCGGGCTTAAAAAGCACGAGGTGGGCTGCAATTTTGGAAATCGGTAATGCCTGTAAATAAATCAGCCCAAGTGCAGGATTTCTGGGGGGTGAAATAGGTGAATCCCCCCTCGCGCCCCGACGCCGTCCCTGCCGGGGCAGCGTTGCGGGAGGCGGCGGCGGAGGCTGCCAGGCTGAGCCCGCCGGCTGCAGCCCCACGCACCGGCCGGCCCCAGGGGCCCTGGGACACGGAATAAAATCCCATTTTTCCATAAATTTGCGGTTCTGTACCCTCGGTTATGGGGGTGTCTGGCACGCTGGACCGGCCGAGCGGTTCTGCCCGCGGACCCCACTCCTCCTGTTTTTTTTCCCGCTTGAATTAAAGAAAAAAAATAATAAAAAGAAATAAAGGGATACAAACTACCGGGAAAGTCTGCAGCAAGTCGGTCTGTCCGCGGATCCCGCTCCAGCCTCAAGCCGGGACTCTTCTCCCTGCCTAGCGCCGCGGGGCCCGGGCCCTGCCCGCGCCGGGGGGCTCCGGGGGGCGGCGGGGCCGGGGCCGCCCCGACGGCCGCCGCCACAGCGAAGCCCCGAAGTCAACAGGCTCTTAACTTTCAACTTGGCCTTGACCTCGGGATTAAGCCCGACCTTTCTGTGGAGGAAGCAGGGTGAGACGCGGGGGAGCTGCGGCCCCGTCGGCAAACACTCGGCCGCCCGTCGCGGCCGCCGTGCCCAGCGCCCGAGTTACGGGCTGTTTGGAAGCAAATGGAGAGAGGGCAGGAGTGGGGGAGCATAAAAAGGGCATCAAAGAAGAAGTGCAGTCGTTAAACTACGGAAAGGGAAGAAAGAAGCTTTGAAAGCGGAAAGGTGAAGGCTAAAATCAGTGGGATTTTTTTTTTTTCTTTCTCCAGAAAAAGAAAAACGTTGGTTTCCGTGAGACCCCGGGATTTTTAACGGACGAGAAGGGCCGAGGAGTGAAGATGCAGCTTCGGGATGTGCTTTATTTGTTTCCCTGGGAGAGAGAATGGGGTGCAGGACAGGATCTCGTCGAGACAGCCCGGCATAAAGCTGGAAGGAGCCGGGGATGGTTTGTTGGGGTGGTGGGTTGGTTTTTTTTTTTGGGGGGGGGGTGGGGGTGAGAGGGGAAGCTACCTCCCACAGCGAAACGGGATGCTTCCCCGCCTGGGAGAGCTTTGCTATCATCACTTCTAACCCCTATTTTCCACAGGGATTTCTGTCCTTACGTGTTAAAGCCTGTCGCGGCTCCTCTGGGCAGATGGGTCGTTGCTTTGGTGGCCCAAAGACGTGGCAGAAGGAGAATTTTTATTGCGATTTGATAGTCAGAAGGCAGAAATCTCTCGATTTCTTTGCACGAAGGAAACAACGCATGAGCTCCAGTGGCCTTTGAGGGAATTCTAGCAAAGCTTTCCCGCAGACAAGGCCTTTGGGGAAAACCAGAGAGAAAAAAGAGCTAGAAACGCGACGGTGTGTGTTTGTACCATGTGTACAGACGATTAAAAATGCACGTACCTGAATAATATAATTGGCATGCACGCGGACACAGGCCTCAGTGTGTTACCCCAAACTTCTCCAGACCATCGCCACATCCCTCCGTCTTTCCCCTCTTCTGCCCGTCTCTCCACCTGTCCCATGCTCCTAACCCCAAAGGGACTCTCTGGATTATTTTCCCACCTCCCTTTTCCAAATACTTTCCCTTTGGGATGCTTCCTAGCGGGATCTACAGTGACTTGGCAGACATGGTCCAGGGCCATGCGTGGCAACAGCTCTATGCCTGCAGAATTGTGTGTCCCCTCCTTTGTAATTATTTTTTCGGGGTACCGTGGACCCCCTTTGCTCTCTCTCCTTGCTTTTAGGGCCATCCCCTGTCCCTTTCCCCAAGGATACAGGTTATGGCCTTTTGTAGCTGAAAGTTGGGGTGCACAACGATGTGCGTGGGATAAACCCCCCCGAGCAGGGGCAGAGTGACGCTGGGATGGAGGGGAGGCCCCGGCCCCTGGGGGGGTCATCCCTGCCCCATGACTGCCCACCACCACCCCGCTTGGGTCGAGGGCCCCCCCCGGGTCCCCTCAGGCTGGGCATGACCTTTTCCAAGGACAGAAGCCCCCGGACCCGCGTGGGAAGAAGGGGCTACAGCGAAAAAAAAAAAAAAGTAAAAAGGTGGTTTTAATCTGAGCCCGGATTTTTCGACCGGGGACTGCTCCTCCGCACCGTTCGTGATCCTTCCTTTCCTTCCCTTCCCTCCCCTCGTCCCCCCATTCCCCCCCACCCCCTCTGCCCCCCCCCCCCTTTTTTTTTTTTTTGGCCAAGACGCAGCACAAGAGGCGCCTCCCGTGTACCCGCCTGTCACGTGCGGGGGGGTCCCCCTCCTCCTCCCGTCGCAATAAAAGTATTTTCGCAATTTCTGCAGCCAGGGTTTATTGGGGCTGGAGGTTTTTTTGTGTGGGGTTGGGTTTTTTTCCCTCCTTCTCCGTCCTTTTCCCCCGAGCGGCAGCCAATGAGGCAGCCCCCGGCCGTTGCGTCAGGGCAGCCCGGCGGGGAAAGGCAGCTCTCGGCAGCTCGCAGCCTTTTAAAAAGATCCGGGGACCCCCCTCGGGCAGTGCCCGGGTGCTGCCGAGCAGGCTCCCCCCATGCCCCGGCCCCCGCGCCGCCCCCCATGCAGCCCCCAGAGCCCCGCGGCCCCCCGGGCCTCGAGGGGCTCCTGGCAGCCGGCGGCTTCGCAGGCGGCCAGGGCAGGGGGCTGCTGCCACCTCCCCCCCCGGCCCTCGGCGGCCCGTCGCCTCCCCCCGGGATGAACCCCGGTTACCCGGCGGAGGGTCCGGCCGAGCCGCCCAAGCCGTGCTCCGTCGCCCCACCGCCCCCGGCCGCCCCCCCGGGGCCCGCCGCCTCCGCCCCGCTGCCCTACGGATACTTCGGCAGCGGCTACTACTCCTGCCGCGTCGCCCGCAGCGCCCTGAAAGCCGGCCCGGCCCAGGGGCCCTTCCCCGCCGAGAAATACCTGGACCCCCCCGGGGGCAGCGAGGACTTCCAGAGCCGCCCCGCCGAGTTCGCCTTCTACCCCGGCTACGGGGCCCCGTACCAGCCCGTCGCCGGTTACCTGGACGTGTCGGTGGTCCCGGGGCTGGGCGGCCCGGGGGAGGCCCGGCATGAGACTCTGCTGCCCGTGGACGGTTACCACCAGCCGTGGGCTCTGGGCGGCGGCTGGAGCAGCCAGATGTGCTGCCCCAAAGAGCAGGGGCAGGCCGGGTACCTCCTGAAATCCGCCTTTGCAGGTAAAATCCCTGCGCTGGGAGAGGGGAGGGGGCTGGGGGGGGGAGGGAAGGGGGGGGGGCATCGTGCCGTGGGGGACTGGGACCAGGGCTTCAGATAATCTGCTGGGGACCTGCTCTTGCCATCCAGTAACGCTTGCGAGCTAGCACGAATTCGATTTCACAAAATAATAATCTAGATGAACACCGCCCTTTGCAACTCCTCGCCCGCCGAGCAGGGAGGCAGACGGTGATACAATCCGGGTTCAGACGGTGATACTATCCGGGTTCAGACACGGTCACGGCAGCTGCGTGCCAGCCGTAGCCCGCAAGCAGCTCTCGGGATCGGGCTGCTTTAAAGGGGGCAGGGGATGCTTACAGCCCACCCCGGCAGGGCCGTGAACGAGGGGCCCCTTCCCACGCACCCCCGCCCACCCCGCGCCGGTGGGGTCGAAGTTGCCCCCGCCACGCTCGGCCGCGCAGCAACCGCGCTGGAACCGCGGAGCGAGTCCGCAGGTTAATCCCGGCGCGGGGCTCACCCACGTCGCTATTTTGCCAATACCTGGACTTCTGCACAAAAATAAAGTTAGAAACAAATTCAGAGAAGAAAAATAATCTTTAAATATCAATAGGGAGAATATATCACTTAAATATCTTTAAATATCGTCGCTGTCAGGAGGCTGGAGGGAAGAAACGGGGCGAGCAGGGAGAGGGGGTGCTGCTTGCAGGAAGGTGACGGGAGGTGGGTGCAGGGTGCGTGGGGACCCCCCCTTCCCCAGCCCCACTCAGCCCCGTCTCTCCCCACGCCCAGACTCCGCCGGGCAGTTGCCCCCCGACGGCTGCTCCTTCCGCCGGGGCCGCAAGAAGAGGGTCCCGTACAGCAAGGGGCAGCTGAAGGAGCTGGAGAAGGAGTACGCCAGCAGCAAGTTCATCACCCGCGACAAGAGGAGGAAGATCTCGGCCGCCACCAACCTCACGGAGCGACAGATCACCATCTGGTTCCAGAACAGGCGGGTGAAAGAGAAAAAAGTCGTCGCCAAAATCAAAAGCAGCAGCAGCACCCCGTGAGGACACGGCCACCGTAAGCCCCGAAGGGGTCCCCGTCTGCCCCCCCAACCCCCCTCCCCGGGGGGGGGCCGTGCTCCGGCACCGTCAGCGGCTGAGCCGTCCCCGCCGTCGGGCAGCGCAGGGCTCTGGGCACCGCTCCTCGCTGCTCCGGCGGGGTGAGACATCCCCCCAACGGGGGGCGAGCTGGCGAGGTGCCCCATCCCTGCCCGCTTTGCACGCAGAGGACCCTGTACAGTTTACTCTTGCCTTACAACGCCGCTGCCACGTCGTGTTCCACCGTCTCCCACCACTTCGGTTTGAACAGCCTTCTCAGAGCGCTTTGGAAAAAAAAAAAAAAGAAGAAAAACTGGTCTAATTGCATTAATTAAACCCCAATACGTAACTCCCGGCTCGCCTGCGTGCGGCGGGAGTGGGGCTGTCCGGGGGTGCGGGAGGGAGGGGCGGGTCACAGGGAATTTGGTCTTTAGAAACAAGCAGCCGTACTTCTAGCAGGAAAAAAAATCTCCTTAATTGAGGCAGAAGTATCAAAATGCGCGTCCAAGGGAAAATAAATAAAGTCCGGGTGTGTTATATAGAAACACACGTGAATTGTTTGCATAAACGCGTGGGTTTGCGTGAATGTACAGTATATATGCGTATGACAGATGTATACCCGTAGGCACACATTTATGAAGGCACGTACTACTTTTTTCTTTGCTCGGTTATATATAAAATATACATATACGTATGCAGAAACACATATTTAGCAATATTTTACCTTTTGTCATATACGATATTTGTGTTCGTGTGTTTATATATACCCAGCTACCCAAAAGTATGCACGTATACATGCTATATAGTACTGGATGTGTGGATATAAATATATACTCAGATAAAGGTGTATATACACGTGTTTGCATACTTACATTTCTACATACTTATATGTCTGTTCATGCCTATATTTTGATACAGGTAAATGCAATTCGTATAATTCCATACGCGCTTTCGTTTGTGCTAATCGACGTGTATTTGTACACATATTTTCCTTCTCCTACTAATACAGAATTATAGCGAGACGCTCCGTAGCATGTGCTGAGTAATCCCCGTGTAATACTAAATGAGCTTGGTTACTACTAAGAAACGCCGACATCCTTTTCAGCAGAATAAATAGGGTGAAAGTCAATATACTCCAGCGGGCGTTTTTCTCCGCTCTTTTCGGGTTATTTGTGGCTCCGGGAAGCGCAGACCCCACGCACGCCCTGTCTTTGTTTAATTTCTCCGTGTTTCGAGGCTGCGGCTCGCAGAGGGCTCTGCAACGCGGAGCAGCAACGTCGGGTTGAAAAAGCCCCTCGAAGGGCCAATGACCCCCACCCTTCCACAACCCAAACCTGCCTCCTTTTTCTGCCTTTGCGTTTAGGAACCCGAAGAGTTCAGCGCAGCGCGCCCTCAGTGACGATGGGTTTACACAGTGATTTGGTTCTTCTTTAATGATGGATTTAAATACTTGAGGCTTTGGCTGCAGGCGGGTTCCCGGGGGGGCGGAGCACAGCCAGGCGCTCTCCCCCCGGATTTTCCCCTGTTTTTCCCCGTTTTCCCCAGATATTTTCGCCCGGCGCTTTGCAGGAGGTGCCGGTGGCACCCCGGGGTGCAGCCTTTCCCCGTCGGGGCGGGCGACACTCGCCCGTGACGTCACGCGTGACGCCAGAAGCTTCGGGAGAGGAACAGCCAATGGCGCTCGGAGTGAACGTTCCGAGCGGTGACGTAAGCAGGGGAGGCGGGGCAGACGCAATAAACCCCGCCCCAGGAGGGGAGAGCCGTCGGGGCTGCGGGGAGGCTCTGCGACACCCGACGGCCGCTCCGGTCCCCCCCCCAAAAGGGGCGATATGGACCGTGTTGACGCAGAAGCGCGTAGGAAACCGCGCAGCCCCGCGTGTGCGGACCCAGGGCGGGCTTTAGGTTCCCGTGCCCGTCTATAATGCTCGTCCGGCCTCTGGCAGCGGTGATGGGTCGCCCCGCAGCTGGGTGGCAGCGCTGTCGTGCAGGAACCGGTGACACTTTGCTCTTCCTCATCCGGATCCTGCTCCGAATTACTGGGCCTTGAACCATTTCGGGTTTATTTTCTTAGTTTTTAGCTCGAGGGGAGGATCGCGGCGGCACCGGCCGGCCCTGTCATCCCTCCCGCGCTGGAAGGCGCCTGGGAATGTTTGTCCGGCTTTCCCGAACAGGCGGATGGATGAAAACCTCAAAATCTGCTTTTCTGTCCCCTTGTATTACCACTAGTGAACCTCCTCGCCCCGATTCCTGTGTGGCTGTAGAGGCTGTAAAGCAGAAGCAGCTTTACCCGGCAGGAGGTAGCCCCTCGGATGTCCCCCAAAGAAAAAGAAATAATCCAATAAAATTTAAAAAAATCCGGTTGTGGTGTCCCATGGCCCGTGTCTGAGACCGACTTCAAAATAAACCCGGTCTGTTTACAGGTTTGGAAAGGGACGCTCCTCTTAAAGCTCCCCTCTGTGGCACCTTAAGGGTTAATCCTTTTAGTGAGATCTTTTTTTTTTTTTTTCCTCCCCATCCTTTTTCCCCCCCGACGTCTTTCCCCAATGTCCACAAACCCACACTGGAACGGCTGGAAACCCCCAGACACCTCCAGCCCACTTAGGTGCACCCGCCCCAGTGGGAAACCGGGCTGAAACTGGGAGACATGACACCACCACCACCAAGCCCCGTCCCCCGCCCCCAATCCCTGTCCTCAGCTCCAGCCCCGAATCCGAAGCGGAAAATGCAGATGGGAAGGGGAGGAGGCGAGTCTCGGGGAGAGCTGTAAAACCTTCACACGGCGGCCCCAGCAAAGGGCGAGAACGGCCTGACATCCTCGTAAAACGCCGGGAAGGAGCCGCTGCCGGGGGGCGCCGGGCCAGGTGAAGGGTCCCGCCCCCTCCCTTTGCCGTTGAACTTGAAACTCAGAAAACCTGGGGCAGAGCAGCCCCAAACCTGGGGTAGGGTAACCCCAAACCTGGGGTAGAGCAGCCCCAAACCTGGGGCAGGGCAGCCCTGGGAGGTCCCGGCTGGGCGGTTGGGTGGGCGCTTTGGGGTGGTTTTGGTAAGAAAATTGAGTTTAAAACGGTCACTGGAGTGGCACTTTCATCTGCCAGCCGCCCTGCACCGAGGTGGCATTGGCACCCCTCCTCTCTTCTCCTCTCTTCTCTTCTCTTCTCCTCTCTTCTCTTCTCTTCTCTTCTCTTCTCTTCTCTTCTCTTCTCTTCTCTTCTCTTCTCTTCTCTTCTCTTCTCTTCTCTTCTCTTCTCTTCTCTTCTCTTCTCTTCTCTTCTCTTCTCTTCTCTTCTCTTCTCTTCTCTTCTCTTCTTTCTTTTTTTTCCCACCTTTGTTTTTCCCCCTAAACCGAATTAAAATCTACCAAAGATCCACCTACTAACTTAAGGAAGGCAGCAACAGGCGCAGTGCGAACACCTCTCCGAGCCCTTCCTTCATGCCTCCCCCGCTTTCCCAGCCTTTGACTCCTTTCTTTTGTTCAAGTTCATGCCCACTGCACAAAGTGTCTGGGCTGCTTTTTTTTTTCTTCCCCTTTCCCCTTCAAAGGATTTTGTCATTGAACTTGAGCCCACGTTGTAAACATTCTTGGGTCTTACAAGCGTCTTGACGGGATGTCATTAACAGGGACCTCAGACTGCTCTGTCTTTCCCTGCTTCTTCTTCAGCAGAATCAAAGGTACATTTTTTTACATCCTACATCCATTTGTTTCCTAATCGGAGTCAAAAAATACAATACAAAAGGGAGCTCTGCCTCGCTCCCTCTCTTCCTTTAAATCTTTTTAATCATTATTTTTTCAAACCCTAAGCCGATGTGATCTTGCAGTGTGTGTGCTGCTGTACATCACTATGTGATTTCAGACCTCTAAACAAGACAGGAAAACTCCTCACTGTAGTTACATCCAATAAATTTAAACCTAAATTCGTTACTTTCAAGCACTGTCAGGGAAATGCCCTTTTGCTATATTACAGTGTTACACTTTGTCCAAAGGCAAACTATAATTAATTTTCCACCCGAAACAATGTTATCTTTCTCTGCTAGATGGCTTAATTGCTTTTTATAAAATTATTTTAAAAAAAAAAGATTAAACAGGTTTATTGTTTGCAAGTAGCCTCGCCACTGATGGGTCTCATGCCACTCTGGAAGTGCCACTGGGATGAAATATTCCCTAAAGAGCAACCAAAGCGCCTTTTCCGTTGGAGTTTTTGCTCCAATCTACAGAAGTAAGCGTCCAAGTGAGAAATATTTCAATTTTCCGAGCTGAAATTTAATACAGTCATGGGTTTCTAATGGGTTTTCGTTCATTCGCACTCAAACCCATTTCATCCCTGCTGCAGAGAACCGTGTGTTGAATGTTAATGTCCACTGTAAACTGTGAAATATCCGCATTATAGATCCGTCTGCTATTTTCTGTTGCAACCAAAAGACGGAGGAAAAGGGACTCTTTTCAATTCCTTTCAAGCATCATTTTGCCTTTATTCTGACGCTAAACACTTCTTTTTTCTTTTTTTTTCCCCTTAAAGGACGATAAAGGAACGACCAGAAACCCAGGGCTGCCCATTTACATTTCGCCGCATCCCTCAGCCTCCAGCACCCGCTTCGGCATCAATTTGCGTGCAAGAAAGTGCAAGAAAGAGGCGATTTCTCCTGCTCTTCGTCGAGCAGAAGGAGAAACCAGAGCCTGGCTGAGAAACCAGGGGGAAAACCCGATTTCTCCGGTCCCGCAAACGTTTGCTCCAGCTGAGGTTACACCCGGAACGCCAGACCCGTCCCATCGGGAGCGGCGGCGGCCCCGGGGACGGAAGAAAGGAAAAATCACTTTTAAAGAACAATTCCACCGAGAGAGGGAAGCCCTGGCTGCACCCGAGCTCACCTTGCAAGAGCCCTCGTCCCCTCGAGCAATTTGCAGCCTCACAGATTTTTTATAGTACCTGTAGGGTACACCCAAGGCTAAACCAGACTTTTTTTCTTTTTCTTTTTCTTTTTTTTTTTTAATTTTTATTTTTTCAGGCTACAACCACTTGCTTTTAATTTTTATAAGCAAGTAAGGAAGCCTCTGTACGGCCACAGGAAGGGTACTACCTAATGAAGAAAAATACGTGGAAATCAGTATGTCAGTTATTATGAGGCTATGGGTGTGGGGGGGTGTGTGTTGCACAGAGAAGGGAAAGAAAATCCCAGTGGTGCTTATCCTTAGCTGTATAAAGCAACTGAATTAAAGGATGTGTTGTGGTTTAATGCCATTAACTCCTGACTGATGCATAGGTATGAGGCTAGCGAGGATGCTGAGGGCACTGAGGGACAGAACACTTGGTGTGTGCAGTGGGCAGAAGAAACCCAGGTCCCACCTGGGTCACCTTCCAGGGAGCATTTATCAGAACAGCAAAAAGACTCGATTCACTAAAATTCATCTCCAACCCCAACCCACCCCTGCACAGCCCTGAAACCATCAGGGACCTGTTCTGGGTCTGCAACCCAGAAACCAGGTACGGGCAAGGATATCCAAAGTGAAAGGGAATGAGATGTGGGAAGGTCAGGGTCAGACCCAAGCCTGCACAAGAGGAGCTGTACGGAGCTTGCAGTGATGCTAAGCTGCCGAAAAAGGAAAATGAGGGGGCGGATTTTCATATCTGCTTCCCACTGAAATGCACTGAAGTGCTGGAGAGGGATGGAAATGAGAGGGATGGAAGCAGAAGCAGGTCTGTGTTTGTATGCATACATTTCAGCAGCACACAATCATTTATGAAAAATAAAAGTCACCTGCACTCATGGCTTCATTTCTTCATTAAAATCTCAGTTTAGCAGGATACTTCAGTGACAACTTTGAGTGGGTGAATGAGACACAGGAGCTTAATCTGGCTTAAAACCAGGCCGCTTTCAAGCATCCTGTGGGACACGGGACTCCCAAGGTTGTCCTCCTTGCACCGCATGCAGCTGCAATGGTCATGGTATCTGTGGGTGTAAATAACTGAGGGTGCTGGGATGGTCATGGCTCACCTGAAGGGCTTTTAGCAGATGAGGGAAAGGAGGAAAATATTTCTGGCTTGGAAAATCCCACCAGGAAAAGGCTAGTTGGAAGAAATCTCTTCTTGCAAAATAATTGTCCTTAATCTATTAAAATAGCCATGTGCTTTCATCTTGTTCCTGTCCCCCCCAAATTAATGAAGTGCTATAAATTTCCTTTTGCCTTAGCAGTCATGGGCTCAGGTACCTGCATATACACTCACATCCACACACAAAGCCAGGAACACACTTTTTATAAAGTTTATCAGAAACATCAGTATTGCATTGGCTGTCTTGGAAAAAAAAGAACCATATTCTTTTCTCACATATTTTGGTTTTTAGCAGTTTACCACATGAAACGGGAGAGGCAGGAAGTGGGACATAACTAAATTATGTTAAATGCCATTTTTCCTGCACAGTGTAATGCTTGCAAGCACAGGGGCTCAGTCAGTGTTGTGAGCTCTGAGAACAACAGCTTCCAGCTTTTATCCAGGGCAGAAAATCTAAACCTGCCCCAAAAAGCTGGGAGCTGTGCCTAGGTGCAGCTCGCTCAGCCTTGCCCAGCACAGCCAGCCATGAGGATGAGGATGAGCCTTTCCTTCTGCAGCAGTGCCTGAGTGCAGCACCTCTCCCCATCTCTCTCTCCAGCTCCTGGTCTGATGTTGATATAAATCAATAGCAATTCCCCTAAAAGTGCACCAGAAGATTGTGCAGTCCATTGCATGCATTAAAGTTCAAAGCAATCTCCTCAAGTTTAGTGCAGAGGAAACTGGGAGCATCGTTTCATGCACATTTGTGAGGAATGAAGCAGAGCCTTCCTACAGCATGAGCTGCTATTTTATGTCACCTTATTATGGCTTCTCCTGCGTGTCCTTCCACAATATCCCTTAGTCAATGCTGCTGAAACACCGACCTGATGTTGCAGATCTACTGGGGATGGAGCTGTTGCTTCCTTCCACAGCGAGACTCCTGCTCCTCCAGTGGGTTTCTCTCCCTTCTCTCCATCTGTCCTGTGCAAGCAGTGGCCTATTAAGACAATGTCTTTCAGATGCACAAGAAATTCGTGACCTGCAACAGGCTAAAGTAGTATGTGCTTTGGTGTTCTTTCATATGTGTGCCCAGAAATGGTCCCTGTGGGCCTGTGAAGATGCGGCTGAGCCAGACAGTTGAGAAAGAAGTGGGAATTCATGGCTTCACAACTTGTTCTCTTCATCCAGCAAGAAATTTTGCCTTGATGGGAGAAAAAGAATTTGGTCACATTTTTTTGACACCCAGAAATAGGGAACAAAGGGAAGTAGGAATAGATTAACTCCACGGAGGTCAGTGAGTCTGATGCATTTGGGACGTGCTGGGACCTACTACGCACGAGCCAGCTATGTGCAGAGTACTCAGGCAGCAAGTCCAGTGCCCTCAAATGTGCCGTGTGGTCTGCGACCTCCTCTTAGTGCTGGGGATTTCCAAGCCCTGACTGTCCTTCCTTCCCCTAACTAACTTCCTCCCATTTTTTGGATGCTTATTTTTTAACCCTGGAGAATGTTTCTTAGGGCAAAATATTTCCTCACCTCTGAATTTGAGATGCATTGTGGCAAACACATGGCAACCCACTGTGTACCAGTCCTCCAGCAGCACAAGCCACTGCACTGGGCTACCCATGAGGACCATTTGCTGGGCTAATGCTTCTACCAGTGTCACAGAGTCACCGAGCACACATCAGTTAAGTCAAATGCCTTTACCATCTCATCATTTCTCGCCTGTGATATTCCTCAAGAGTTTGCAGGAGCTCTTGGGTGCTGGTGCCGAGAATGTACAAGTTCCCAACTCAGGGCACGGCATGCAAACAGCTCTCACGTTTTTGGCTGATTGATTTTTTAAAAAAATTTAATATACCTTAGTACCTTCACCAATATGTAAAAAACCAGCAGCAGAGTTTAATCATTAGAAACAATATATAAACTGATGTGCTTGATTAAATTTAACAATGTGTGTAAAGCCATAAAGGCCAGTGCTGAGCTAGAAGAGACAGGCAGGTGCTTCTTGTTAAAATTCCTCTGGTGAATTACATGGCAGGTTGGGGTGAGTTTCCTGTCATTTGAAGGCTCACCCTTTTTGCAACGACCATCTATCTCCCCCCAGATGATAAAACAGTGCTTAACATCTCTGTATTTCTTGAACATACTTTCAAATATTGACATTTCCCTTCTTTTTAGCCATATCAGCCTATCCCGGATCTCAGATTATTTTCCTGAAAAGACCTGAGCCTTATATAGATGGCTTTAAACGATTACTTTGTTCCTATTTCTCCCTCCAAGCAGTCAGGCACCGGCACTTAGCACTGAAATAGCTTCAGTATATTTTTCCAGAACCAACAGAAACAATTTTCTCACCTCCAGCCCCCCACAGCAGTGTGGTAGCCCAGCTCTGGGACCTTCCTTGCCTAGCCCTGGGACCTTCCTCCCCACGACATTAAAATAAAAAGTGCTTTTGTGTTAATGGGGGAGCAAGCACTGTGGTGTCGCAGCAGCTCCTCAGAGGTAAGACTTTCACAAGCAGAGGAAGGTCGGTGGTATTTTTATGGGAATCCCTGGTTAATGTATGTTGCCGTGTCTGATAAAGACCCTTGTTTTTCTATTCCTATTTTCACGAACTCGCTCACTCCTTAATCCCAAGTGCTCATCATTTAGGAGGGTTTTCAGAGATAAAGGTCTGCACACAGCAGTGAAGGTGTCCCGGGTAGAGTCTCCTGCGCAGACCAAAGAACCAGCATCTAAATAAAATGTTTACATCAAAATCACACATCTTAAGCTTTATGGTACCTTATAGCTCTGTCTGCAGTCTGGGCAGGTGATGCAGGGTGGGGGGTGTTTATGTGCACCCTGCACAGCCCATTGCAGCATCTGGCTGTGGCACCTGGGCAGAGACCCAGGCACTGGCCTGGCTGGCCAGATGGGCTGGGCACGGTTGGAGCCAAGCAGGCTGCTGCCCTCAGCTCCGCTGGCAGTCGAGGAGGGGACTGATAGGGCTCCCAAGGCTGGGAATCTCAGCTGTGGCTTTTAGAGGAACCTCAGGGAAATCGGGGTGTGTTTTAACTGGCAACCAGAGAGATTCTGGTCTCAACTTAATCACTTTGTTCTCATTAACAAATGGGCTTTTCCTCCACAGTGACTCAGCTTAGTGCAAATGAAAAAAAGGACAAAGCTCATTCCTACAGCCTTGCACAGCCCCAGTTCTGAGAGGAAAGGGAGAGTCAGGCATAACAAGCCCTTCTCTGGGCCCTATTAGTCCCCCAGTCTGGATAGCTTACCATCAAGTGTGAGAGCAATTCACCTTACGGTTACGCTTGTTCTGCTGTACCCCTTCAGTCTGAATTTGGCTGCATCGTGGACAGCCGGCACCTGGGAATTGCCATTCTCCTTACCCATCTGCATGGTGCTTTCTGTGCCCTGGGCCAAGCTTCCATCACTGTAAATCAGTGGTTTAAGACAGCATTTTTCAATGCAAAACAGTGAACCACCCTCATTTTTTTTACTTCTGATTTCCCACTTGCTCTTTTGTTGTTGTTGTTGCTAAATCTACTGCTGACCCTATGCCTGAGCTGCTGGTGTTGGGACACCAGCCACCCAGTTTCCTCTCCCTCTCCCAAGTTCCCCATCATCAGTCCGTAGAGGATGTGAAATCTGGAATGAGATTCCAGGGCTCATAGCCTCCATTCCTGCTGATGCAGCTCTATTTATTGCCAGTCCCATGTCCTTTCTTGGAGTGCTTTTGGCAGTCTTTTCCTACATCTGTGCTCAACCATCATTCAGGCACATTCCACTAAACCTAGGGTTACACAGACACATGAAACAATGCGATATGTATGGAGCAGAACTGGAAACGCGCTCAAGGCTTTTGGTATTTGTCACATCCCACCGCTGCTGCTACCTTCTTCTGTGTTCCAAAAATTGTACAAAGAGGTAGAATAGTTGAATTAGAAAATCTCATTGATAAAATAATTGGAGGGTTTTAATTTGAGTGTAGCTATTCTTTATCAAAATCCTTCCCAGAATCAAGCTGGTTCTTCCCCACCCAACTTTTAGAAGAAAAGAGGAACATTCAGGACTAGGATTTCTCAAAGACAAAAATAAATGCTGGCTCGTCTCTGTTCTCAGCATGAATTCAAAGCCCAAGACTGAGTGCTTTAAATAAAAATCCCAAGATTTGGTTTGCATTTGGTTTACGGCTTCTGCTGTAAAGAAATTAATGTATTTCAGAAGACCCAAGAGCCCAGTGGCTGGGGTACTACCCTGGGACTTTAGAGGTTTGAGTTGTACTTCTGGTTTTACCATCATCTCTAATTCTATTTCCACCTCTTACAGCCATTGTAAAGGATGCAGAGATCTCTGTGGATCTTTGCTATATAAGGGCCAATGTCATTTACAGTCTAAGATGCAGAGAAATCCTCCAAAATCTGCCTAGCATCAAGCTGGTCTGCCAGCAGCAGCCCAGAAGCCCTGTGAAATCTGGCAAACCCGTGGGGTCCTCCCGCCTGGCCGACAGCGGAGTTCAGAAAAAGGCTGGAGAGATGCTGTGTGAACGGAGGCATTAGGGCCACACTGGCTGGAGCACGAACGGCTGCACGATGGACCGGGCCACCAGGAGTCTGGAGGACAGTCAGAGGGCTGCTCTCTCCCAAAATGTAAACCTCGTTTAATCATTCCCTTTAACCAGTCTCCAAAATTCAGCACTCTCAAACCCATGTCAGGCTTTGAGAGGAAAAGGCCAGTTTGACCCCAGCTCTTCTTGGCTCGCCAGGCTGATGTGGGGCAAGGTCACCGACGCCTGAGCAGCAACACAGACCTCAGCCAAACCCTGCAGACCAGGATTGCTTTAATAAGTGGGATTTCTATGAGACTCTATGAGAAAAGCACTTTATTCCCATCTCTGCCGCAGGAATTAGAGCAGAGTGTCTCTGGCTTTGCTCCCCGCAGCCCTTGCCCTGAGCAGAGCTGCATCGCTGGTGCTGAGCAGTGCAGAGGCAGTGGGCACAGCTCTGCCAGCCCCAGCCTCCAGCTCCTTGGGGGCTTCATGTCACCACTTGTGCGTCTGGCCACCTCCAAGAATGGGCCTGCATGGGAGGAAGAAGAAATTAATTAGGAATTAGGGATCTCTGCACACCAGATCTGGTGGGTGTTTTTTATTCCTGGCTCCCTGTTTGGTCTTAAAAAATAAAAGAACACACCACAGTCACTGGAAGTTACCCCTTTTCCTCCTTCTTTTTCTTTTTTTTTTTTTTTTTTTACTTTTCCTTTTGCTGCAAATGTCAAATGCAAGTGGGACAAGAAGTGAGATGGTTAAATTATTTGAGGGGATTTGTGGACACTAGTTTCTCTTCTCTCTCCCCTTATGTTCCTGTGAATCTCTGCCTTGCTGGAGCATTTCTCACCCTCACTGCTCACTTCACCATCAAACCCTCCACTGAGAGCAGAAGGCACTGTGCTCCTCTACACGATGGAGCCCACGATGATGCGTGGGGCCAAGTCCATCCAAGCCCACCCCAAATGCCCGTGCCCCCTCCATGCCCTGAGTGGGGGTGCTTGTGTGTGTTTGGCTCGTCTCACCTCTCGGGAAGCATAACTCAATCCAACAATGCCTTGGATAGAAATTAGGATCCCTTCCCCATCAGAGGGCCCGTGGCTGCAGGGGCTGACAAAACCGGGGGGTTCACAGCACTACAGCAGTCCTATTACCGGGGGCTGGGCGGGGGGTGGGGTGGGGGGTGGGGGGTGTGCGGCGCTGGATCTGGCCCCCAGGGATAAAGCTGCCAAGAACTGAGGGGCTGCAGGGCTGCAGCAGTGAACCCTCCTCGGCCTCTCCCCCCCCCCCCCCGCCGCGGTTCAATTTGCTCCGTGCCAGAGGGAAATTTATCGCCGCCCGAACAAGAGCACGTTTTCTTGGCGACAAACTCTGGCTAAGTGACATTCTCAGACTTTCTCGCCTCAAGTCCCCTCCGGGAAAGGACGCCGCGACGTTTTACAGTAAATCCCGGTGCTTCAGTTTCCAACGGGCCGGATCGTAAATCCTCACCGCCCTCACCCACTCCCCCCCCTCGCCCCAACCTCGGCTCCGCGGCCGCGCAGGGAAAACGTGGAATGGAAAAAACGGGGGGGCATTTCCTGTGAAAGGAGCCAGGGAGAGAGGGAAAGGGGTTGGGGATGATTGATTAATAAATGAAATAATGCCAGGCCCTGCCCCCGAGGGTGGTGGGTGCAGCCCGGTTTGCCGCTGGGAGCCCCGGATTCCCCCGGGAGCTCTGGGCCGAGATTGATATCCCGGGTAATCCCGGCAAATCCCGCCTCCAGGTCTCCTTCCCCTGGCCGAGGGTTCCGATGGCAAAGCCACATCCCTGCACCGACGGGCAGGGAGGCAGCGGGGGCCCCGTCGGGGCTCCGCACCTACTGGCTGCGGGTAAAATAACCTGGGGGAAGAAAAAGCTGCCGGGAAGGGGCTGAGGGGGTCCCCCGGCTGGGAGGGGGGGGCGGGGAAGGGGCTCCGGTGCAGCCCCGACGGGGCCGGGGCCGAGCGGGGCGGCGGGCAGGGCTCCTGCCCCCAGGACAAGGGTTTAGCGGGGATCCCGCAGCGTGGGGGTGGAGTGCACCCAGCAAACGTGGGGTGCGAACCAGCCTTCTCCCACCGCCCAAACAACCCGGGCAGTTGGTGGTGTTGACGTTTAGAAGCACAGAAACTACCCAATTTCATTTTCTTTTTGAATAAACTAATCAATGCAGCGGAAAAAAAAAAAAACCCAACCAAAAAAAACCCCACCAAAAACCCCAAACCCACAAACAAACAAAAAAAAACCCAAAACCAAAAACCATCGAATTTAGTCTAACAGCGAAACTCTCAGATTATGCCGATTTTCATTTATTTTGGACAACGGCAACTCTACATACATAACCCCCAACCCAAAACCCGTAAGCCAAAGCTCCAAGTGCGGTTTTGCCGCAAATCCTTAAAACCCGTGTCCCAGGGCTACGCGCGCCAGCCCGGCTCCCCGCGTCCTGCGGCCCCATCGCCACCGCACATTTGCAAAAGTTCTGTAAAAGCCTCTTTTTTGTTTGTTTATTTTCGTTTTATTTTGGTATTTTTTTCCCCTACACACATAGCAAATAACGAGGCAGCATTTTGAACATAATAGCATTCTCCTGGGGTAACGATTTTACAAAATGCAAGTTTCAACCTTGAAAATATTTCTGTAAAAAATATTCGTGCTAGTATTAACCATTTAGGCTGTACAAAATATTGCACTTACTCACACCCACATTCACCGTTACTCTTCCAGAATCAGAAATAAACTCTCCCTACATCTGGACACCGAGTTTTTAGGCTACAAATTTATATTTATCTCTGTTTGCGGTTATATGTCAATTAAATTATCCATACCGGTTTCTCTGTCTGCATAAGGCTTTTCTTTGCTCGCTGCCTGACTGAAGAAGAGGAAAGTGAATCGGATACACGAAGTTTAATGATAATAGAAAGTTGTAACTGAAGATAAGAAATGTCCTGCAGCCCCAGGTTTCCCAAGTAAAGGGAAAAGAAGGTCGCTGTCGCCGCTGGTGAGGGAAAGGTGGGGAGGATCCGGGTTCCTTTTGCCCTGTAACCGCTCCTGCTGCCACCTCGCACCATCCTCGCTTTCTGTTTTGCAGAAAGTTGTGATTATAGCCACGACAAACAAAATAAAACAAAAAAGCGCCCTGTCTTCCCTGCACAAAACCACCGTTTCTTTGGTAATTTTCCTTGCGCATCTCTTGGGCTGGCAAACAAAGACACTCGCCGTTTTTCAGGTCTTGGCTGCAAGAAAATGTATTTTAAAGACAGCGCAGGGGAGCGGAGCCGCCCGGGCCGCGCACAGGGGCTGCCCAAGCTCCAGTTCGCTCGTCCTGCCCATTTGCAAAGCACCTGATCAGCTTGTAGAAAGCACAAATACCTGGCAGCACTCTGCTACCTTTATTGTACTTTATTTTACTACTGTATTCCAAAATTTTTTCCCCTCTGCTGCAAGAAGTTATTTTTTCTGTCCCTCTGTGTTAAATACCGCTGAAGGCGTTTGAATAATTTTTGTTATTATTTGGTTTACTTGACTCTTGTAATTCAGCCAGGAGGGGTTACTTTACTCCTGGAATTTAAATCAGTGATGTTTCTGACTTGTTGCACAGTGACTTTGCGCAGCTGCATGCACAGCTACAAATAAATAAATGCAGGGAAGAAAAGCAAAATACCAGCCCGACTAACTAGGTTTCCTTAACCTCTGTGCTCCTTCAGGAGAGCGTGGCCATACACAGACCTGGGAGGACCCTTCCCAGCTGTAGACCGATGAGGATGCACAACCAGTAGAGCTCTTGCTGATCATACCCATCGTTAGCGTCCGCTGCCTGTCGCAGAGAGGGGGGTCGGACCCAGCCGGTGGGCTCCTTTCAGAGGACTGACTTGGGAAAGGAGAAGCCTGGGCTCCTTTCAGAGGACTGACTTGGGAAAGGAGAAGCCCCAAAGCTCGTGAGAAAGGTAGAATCCAAGCCCTGCTTGACGGGGCGGCAGGAGCTCTGTGGTGGAGCGGCCGCGCCGAACCCTCGTTCAGGGAACCTGTGGATGTCAACGCCCAGAGGGAACGATGCCTCCGTATAGACACCCAACGTGTAGGTGTGTGTACATACATGGAAGCCCATGTGTCCCCCGAAGCCCCCGGCCCGCCCCGTCGGGGGCGCGGAGCTCTCCGCGGTGCTGCCGGCCCCGGGTTCAAGGGCGGCCCCGAGGGCAGGGGGCTGTGGCAGCCCAGCCCGGTGCCTGCTGGGGAGGGGTCCCCGGGCTGCCAGTCCTGCTAGCCCTGGGGGGGGTCTCACGTCGTGCCTGCCTAGCACTGCGGTGGGGTTCTGCTCCGCAGCTGGGCAGGGGGGCTGCTGCAGGACGGCTAATAAATGCTGACGGCTTCTGATCACCGCGCAGCTGTTCCATGTCCCGCTTGCAGCCCCTGTATTGTCTGAGCATTTTCTGGGTAATTAAGTAAAAAGTAACATTTATTATATATGTTCTGTCACTATGAGTATGGAGTTGGACATGATTTGTCTATCATTTTCCTTGTGATCTTTTTCCTCAAAGCAACAAGACCCATCTGTTGGGCAGAGCAAAGCTGCTCGACTTTAATCCATAAATGTTACCCTGTAAGGGGTGCAGCCTTTGACAGAACATAGTACAAGTCTTTGAACAAGACAGTTGTGCAACTGGCATTAAATAGCCTAATTGAAGCTTTCACTAACCACACACACTTGCTTTGGGCAAAGGTTTTCTCTGTGCAAATATGATCTTGTCCATTTGCTAGGAAATTTATTACCTTTCCAATCATGTGATTTCCATACTATCTGCAGACTTAAAAGCTTAAACATCATGGATTCATCTTCTGTGTGTCCACGTGTTTCATTAAGGTGCCTCATAAATTCATTCTGACTTTCATTAGTTTGCCTTTGCTTCCGTATTACACTTGTTTCTGTCTTTTCAAAGCATCTCGGTTTGATTGTTCCTTTAAGCTCTGCCCCTCTGAGTTGGAGACATCATATTTGTTCTGGTGTGTGTTAAACTGGAGTCATTTTTTCTGGCTGAGCACCTGCCATTTGAGGGGAGTGCCCAGAATCCTTCAAAAATGTTGGCTGCATGCTTTCTTCTTGCTCCCAAAATGTCTCTGAACACCAGTGATCCAAACAGAGCTGAATTGCTAGCAACTCTCAGATCAGTGTTTCATGATTCTCTGGACCCTGCTTCATCTCTCATTTTCCCTGATCTGTGCAGATAAGCCAAAACTGTGCACAGATGGCAGGACTCGTGCAGCCAAGTGCTGCCTCCTGCTTCCTCCAGACAGGTTTCATCTTGTACTTTTGGAGAGCAGACCTGGGATCCAAAGGCCAGAAGCAGGAGGGGAAGTGGGGACAGGCCAGGGCTGGTCTGTAATCTACTAATCAGCTGCTCCTGGCTTATCGGATCGGAGGCCAATAAAGATGTTCTGCAAGGAAAACAGGAGGTGAGAGTGGTAAGAATGAGTCTCGTTACCCTCTGCGTAAGATTGGAGCCCCAGGCTCAGCTTGCCACATGAGCTCAGATGGTTTTACCGTGTTATCAGTGACATGTATCCACCCAGCGTCAGAGATCTCCCACCACCTTCAGACTCTAAATCCATCCTTTCTGCTCCTTGCAAATACAAAATCTTTGAAAATGTGTAATACCAGTTTTCGTGGCTGCAATCTAAACCCATCATTTCTTGTCCTGTCCACCATGAAATCAAAGAACATGATACACTTTAGTCTTGCCTCCTTTTCTGCATATTATTTGGGCAATGCTCTGAAATTTATCTTTAGACTTTACTTCTTTAGACTAGTAGGTATCCAAAGATCTGCAAGGACTCATTGCACTTAGACAGAAAAGGAGAGATTGCTGTGTTACTTGCAGAGATTCACCACTCAGTGTTCGCAAAGGGTTTGAACTGGGGGAAAAATTAAAAGTCATTGGAATTTCTTTTTTTCCTACTTTGCAATCCTTTTGCAAGTCCCCAATAGAGTTTGGCCTCACGTAGCTACCACAGTTCTTTTTATTAATAACAGTGACAAAATTAGGTGCACATGGATTATATTGTTATAATATTACTGGATTATATTGTTATGATTCTCTTTTATTTTTGAAAGAATTGTTTCTTTAAAAAGAAAATTGAAAGAGAAGTTTGAATTAGAGAGCTGCTCTGGACATTGGATTTATTGCATTGCATAAAACACTCATCAGCTTGCTTGATCTACCCCTTTCCTCTTTATAGCTCTCTGGGTGATGGCTAAGATGGGACTTTGCCCAGACTCTGCACCTCACAGAAAGTCCCTCCTGATGGTTATCACTGTTTTGTAGACTTTAAGGAGTTAACTCCAGACCTTGCTCTGGCTCCATTTCTGGTGAGTGGATTTTATGGGCTCCTTTCAACTCTCAGCACAGATTTGACACTCTGGCCTTTCGTAATAATCCTCTCACTCACGTTGTTTCTTCTGGAAACTTCTGCTCAGCTTGTGCCAAAAAGCTCTGCATTCCAGTTCTCCCAGGCTTGAGTGTTCCTATTCCATTCTGCTTCCTTTCTGTAGTTAACAGTTAGTAAGAGACAGGATGGTCCAAGGACTATTTTAACAAGGTTTTGTTCATTTATTTTCCAGATATTCTTTCTCTGAGCCTCACACCCTCACCAGGATGAAGTGGCCCTGTGGGATGCCCACTTTGCTTCCAATGGTTGTACATCAGGTTTTTTAAACATTGTCCCTGGACGTAGCTGGGAGATCACCAAGGTGTTGAGCAGCCCTCCCCACGCAGGTTGTGCCTTTATTCAGAAGCATTTTGACCCCTTTCCCCACCTTCCCCTCCTGCCAGCTCCTGGACGCCTTCAAGTGCAAAGTTAAGGACATGCTCAAAAGTAGCTTCACTGAAATGTGTGGGACACCTCTTACATGCATAGTAAAACTTATCTGAAATACTGGCTTGGATCTTCACTGCCCTCTTAGGAAAGGGGACATCTGAAGAAAATTACGTTTAATTCATGGCTTCTGCAATGTAGCATCTTGCAAAATGTTACCGGTTTTGTGATGCTTGTTTTGCAGATGGGGAAACTGAGACAGAGAAGAGGCTGATCTATTTGATCCATTACCCAATAGTATAGAATAAAACTTGGAATAAGTTTTTGCCAGGGTCTTGCTCACCAGTCTGTCTCCACAGGGCAGGTGAAGAGTGTGTTTGCTGGTGTGAGAGTGCACTACATAAATAAAACAGTGTGTGTGGTGGAAAACAAGTATTTGGAGGAGGCTGAGAGAGAGATTACATGCAGATCTGCTTGTTTTACCCAACATACACCTGCATCCTCTGTCTGGGTTTTAAAAAAGAAGGAAGATTAAAGAAGATAAGTTCAAAACAAGCCTAACACAAATAGATGGCGAGATAAGGTTATAGTTGGATCACTCAGCATAAAGTTCTGACTGATTCAAAAGAAACTGCAGTTTATTTCTGACTCTGCTTTTTCCTTTTCATAGAGCCAGACTGTATTAATGAACGCCACTATGTAAAGGAACACCGGCCACCCCAAACCCACTCTTCCCCCAAGTTCCCCCATCTGTGTTTTCCATTTTACAGCCTTCCTCCTCACGGTAATTTGAGCTTTTGCTTGGATGGAGCCGCGAAAGAGGAAAATCCTCCAAAGCATCTCTTCTTAAGCTGCGTTTCTCAGTTCAGCTCCAGCCAGGGATTGCCCTCTCCTGGAGGACAGGAGAAAGTCGCATCCCACGACCTTGCAGTCCTTCCTTTCGGGCTGCAATCCCTGCACCTGCCAGACCCCAGGGACAATTTGACAATCCTACATCTCGCAGTAGATTTTCTCCATCGAAACTTGGGGTAACTACACCATCCATCGCTGACTAAGCTGCCAGGAACAGGGATGGTTGAGAAGGAGGATGACAGAGGTCTGTCCCAGCGTGGAAAGTGAAGGGAAAGGTCCAAGGGAATATTTATTCTCTGTTTCAGAGCATGGACAGGTTGTTTCCCACCAAATACTGTGGAAATCACTGCTACTGGAGGATGTCGAAGCCAAAGTTGTAAATGAGAGTCAAAAAGGGATACAACAGATTACTGAGGGATGCATCCAACTTTGGCTGTCAATCATGATGGTCCAGGCAGAGCCACCAGGTCAGAAAGTTTCTTACCCTGCCGTGTGTCAGAGGCTGGGACATGATCCTCAGCGAAGGTGCACCCTGTGCATGCCCCTTTGCCCCTGTGTATTTGCTCCTGGGCTGCACTGGAAGCCGGGGTTGGTGCTGGAAGTGGGGCTGGATGGGGCCCTGGGCTGGTGTGTGTGACAGACCTTGCTCCAGCCAGCACCACCGATGCTGCTGGGTCTCGACAGGCACACAGACCTGGCTGTGGCCAGCCACAAAACCTGTGGGGCTTTCCAGCACCTCACTTTCTGCTCTTCCTCGTTGTCCTGCTGTAAAAAACCCACTCAGCAGCATGCCACCATGCAGCCAACCCGGGTTCTGTGGGCTCTTTTCTTTCCCTGGCTATGTCCCCAGCTCTTTCTCCATCCCCATTTCCACCAGCTGCTGCCACTCATCCTTCATGCTATGAGGCAGGAGGTTTCCAAGGTGCTTGGAGACCTCCACGGGGCAGTGATACAGAAATGCAAAGCATAAATCCTTTATGTATTTAAGTCTCATAAAAAGGAAGGCCACATCTCCTTCAGCTGCTCTCTGGAGCCCCAGAGACTTGGCCTGATATGAAACAGATCTCTTTTTTTCTTGTAACGTTGCTATTTGGATAAGGGCACCAGCAGGAGAGAAGGTCCATTTCTCTGCCTAATGGTGCTTCAAACACTCTTGTGAAGTTGTGAAGTTGAATTAACACCACTAAAGGGAAAGATTAGAAGTCACTTTAAAGTGGCTCTGGGGGAAGTTTTCAACCCAATCCATTTGCACCCACGACACTGTATAAAGATAGAACTAATGGGAGTGCAGTGAAGTCATAAAGACAGGCAGTCTTGGTTTTAAATTAACAGGAGCATTATTTACACCTAGGACATGGGATACAGTAAAACCTTTACATAGTCCCTCTACTTTCTTGTTTCCCCTCTCCCGCAGACTTAGGCAATATTAGAGTAGTTAATTAAAAAAACAATATAAAAAACTTCAGAAAGGTTTGATTCCCCTTTTTTCTTTATCCAGTGATTCATTTTTATTAAGGTTGGTTGGTTTCTGTCAAGATAAATACACAATACCAGTGTTTTATTCTCCAAAGAGCTACTGAATGGGATGCTAATAAGATTAAAATGATAATAAATACTCCCAACAGCAGCTTTTATGACCTCATTTCTGCTGAGCTCCCTTTGGGTTCGGTTTTGCTCACAGTCAAGCCTGAGCTCATCCACCACACAGCTCCAGCCCTTCCACCATGCCACGGGGACCTGCTTTGGGGCTGCTATCCCCCTACCCCCTCCACAGGAGCTCTGCTTAAGTCTACTGTGATCCCTCAAAACCCCTCATTGCCTTCAGGAAGCTTTGGACCTGCAGCAGAGCTCTGCACCCTGCAGGAAAGGCTGCAGAGGGAGGAAAGTGAGGGGGAAAATGAGGCTGGGGCTCAGGGTGGCTCTGCAGACCCTTCTGCATGCAGGCAGCACCCTTACAAGCACCCTAAAATGAGGGGATCCTGCTGCAGCCACTCAGACTCTACACAAGGGTAGCCCCAGCCCCTGTGACCTTCGCCATGGCCTCTTGGCTGTGGTCCCACTGTGTTCGGCAGGCCTGGGGGTTTCCCTAGAGCAACTCTGTTCCAGCATCCCAGGGTGGGAGCTGGTGGCCGGGCCGGGCTGGGAAGGGTTGAACTCCTGAACATTCATTCCACACAGTTCCCCTTCCTCCAGAGGCACTTCAAAAATCAATATTGATATAAAAAAGGCATTTTGGAGACAAATTGATGCCTTCTGCTTTCCCTCAAATGCTTCAAAGTGAAGGATAAATACCTAGGCAGGGGAGAAAGTGGGTCTGACAACGGTGTAAATCAATTAGAGCCCAAATTGCCCTGAATCACATCACAAACGCACAAAGCCCTTTGCTGCATTTTAGGTTAGTGATACCCTGCTGCTACGCAAGTACGGTTTAAATATATATATATATATATATATATATGCATAAATGCAGCTTGAAATGCCAGTAATGGCACAGGTGAATTAATTCTTCCTTTCTCTCCTAGCTTCAATGTTTTTCCCAGTCGGTTAATTCTTGCTCGTTAATTAATTGAGCCCGGGGCTCCCTCTAGCGTCTCTCGGGGCCGCTTCTGGGGTAGGGGGCTGCTCTCACCCCTCTCCTCTCCTCTCCTCTCCTCTCCTCTCCCCTCCTCTCCTCTCCCCTCCCCTCCTCTCCTCTCCTCTCCTCTCCTCTCCTCTCCTCTCCTCTCCTCTCCCCTCCTCTCCTCTCCTCTCCCCTCCTCTCCTCTCCTCTCCTCTCCTCTCCTCTCCTCTCCTCTCCTCTCCTCTCCTCTCCTCTCCTCTCCTCTCCTCTCCTCTCCTCTCCTCTCCTCTCCTCTCCTCTCCTCTCCTCTCCTCTCCTCTCCTCTCCTCTCCTCTCCTCTCCTCTCCTCTCCTCTCCTCTCCTTCCCTTCCCTTGCCCTGCCCTGCCCTGCCCAGCCACCGGCCCTGAAAAACAGCAGAAAAAGGCCTTAAGGATGGGCTTAAGCATCACAGCAAGACCTGGCCTGTAGAGTTTTACTGCAGATCTTTCCACGCGTAGTTGTCATGGCTGGTATGATGAGGTCATCATCGCTCGCTTCAACTAATATTGAAATAGAGTCAGGGCTTTTCATCCTTGAGGTCATTTAGATCATACTGACATCATCAGAGGATCTGGAGCTGAGTCTTCAAATACTGGGGCTTCAGGGGGGTGGGCTGAGGTTATATTGAAAGTCCTGGCTCTTCAAACGCTTTCCGATGCTCTTCATTCCTCTTGACCCAAGGGACTGACCTGTGTACATGTGAACATGGCCTTTAATGCCGTGTTGAATAGCCAAAGGGATCTGTGGCCCACAGTGCATGATGCTGGCTGGGTTTGGTGGGATGTGCAGGCCTTCAGCAGGGGACATCAGCAGGATTGTGCTGTGATTCTGCTCACACCACCCATGTAATCTCATCCGCCAGAGAGAGCAGGGGCACAACTCATGCACTGGTACCCAGAAGCAGACACACACAAACCTTCATCTGCAGAGTCCATGGACATGAGGCTGATGTCTCTGGACCACTAAATATGTTACTTTCCTCGTTTGAATGGAGATCCCAGCAGAAAAATAATTCTGTAGGCTATTCTACCATTGCTGCCCTGAAACAAGGCTTGAAGTGCTCTTTGCTCCTCTAATTGGTATAGCTGGGGGGAAACTGAGGCACACAGTTGTGACTGACTCCCCAGAGCTCCATGGGATCTTACAGAGACTTTCATAGCTGTTGTGTTGGACACATATTTGAGATCCAACCTCCTGCTGTGCCTCTGTGTTACTTTCCTGCACTTGAGACAATCTCTTCCTTCCTCCTCTTCCTGCAAAGATGCTTCTGGGCAGCCTCCTTGCTCCCTGCCCTGCACCTCAAGGCTTCCCCAATAGTGGCATGCTCTTTCTATTGTTTCCACCTATCTTCATAAAACCGCCAGCATCGGGGGCTCTGGGCCTGCCCAGAATGCAAATAGCAATAAATAATGGGGCCTTCTGGCTCCAGCCATCCTGCCTCTCCTTTCTGCCCTCCTTTCTCCCCTCCCTCAGCTACAGCACATCCTTTGGGGGGTCTGCAGGTATGCAACCATCCAGAAAGAGCCCATAATTCTTGAGGAAGTTGTTCTTTCTCGCCCCAATTGAGGCATTCCTCTTTGTTTGGAAGACTTTTCCCTGTGATCTCCAGCAGACACACCTCAAGTTTCAATCCCAACCTCACACTCCTGCTCCTTATTCAAGACCATGACCTGCGACCTTCAAGGTCAGACATCTCTAATCCCAAGAACAACATCTCTCTAGTCAACAGGGGGATCTCTCTCTCTCTCTCTCTCTCTCTCTCTCCAAATTCCTTGGATGTGGCTATACAAATCCCTCCTCCTCCAAGAAAGAAAAAAAAAAATCCCACCACATTAGTAAAAATAATATATGAGGGTTAGTGGCTCTGGGGGTGGGGAAGGGAGAAGAGACCTTAAAAGGCCCCCATCTCCCATGAATGTGAACTAAATAGTTTCAGGATGGTGCCACAACTTGCCTTTGCTCTGTCGGAGCTGAGAGACACTGAGCTCTGCTGCTGGAATCCACAGTCTCGTTTTGCTCTTGATTTTGGGACTTTTTAATTTTATTTTATTTCTTTGTCTAAAGAACAACTGGCGGACTAGTGGGCAGACCCACACCACCTCCCAAGCACTAGGAACAATCACAGAGCTGGAGAGGTCTTTTTTTTTTTTTTTTTCTTCTCTATTTGGGATCCAAACCTTCAGAGGGACTGGAGAAGGGGAGGCTGTGTCATCAAGGGCGTGAAATGCTGACACTACACAGAGGAGAACCATAAACCTGAGAGGCAAAGGTCCCCGGACAAGGACCAGGGGTGCAGGAGGGAGAGGAGGGCTCACAT
Organism: Falco rusticolus; assembly: GCF_015220075.1. Lineage (NCBI taxonomy): Eukaryota > Metazoa > Chordata > Aves > Falconiformes > Falconidae > Falco > Falco rusticolus. The sequence continues at coordinate 5,293,973 of NC_051204.1, read as the reverse complement.
CCATCTGTTTTCAAGGGGAGTTAAGCCATGGATTTGCTCTTGTGCTTTTTCCCTGGCTGAATTTCCAGTGCTACTTTCCCCTTCTTTCACCTCCTTCTCTCCCCATCAAGCTCCTGCTTCGGACTTCAAAATGCTCAAGTACTTAGCCGGAAAATAAGGAAGAAGAGCAAAGCAACACATCTGAGGAGCTTCTCCATCTGCTGCAGGCTGGGACTGGGCTGGGATTTTTCTGCATGGACGGCTGGGCCTACCTGGGAGCAGAGTGGTCCTTGGGATGTCCCGGGGTCAGGAAACCCTGGGGACAAACCAGCCTCAGCACCTTCCTGCAGATACTGGAGCTGATGCTGGCAGAGGGACTCCCCCACCATCATGGGGATCCCAAGGACTTTTAAAAAGCCGAAAATCCCTCCGGCTGGAATCAAGAGTTCAACTCCAGACGGTCTGAAAATCCTGCGGTTTAAGGCCAGGTCGTGAATCAGCTCTCGTTGCAAGGTTTGAGTGTTTAAATTCATGCTAAACCCGGAGGGGTCTCTTGCTGGGAAACACAGCCAGGAGAGAAAGGGATGGAGAGTTAAGGAATTAAATGAAGCCGCGTCCTGGGAGTCGGGTCGTAAAAAATTGTTACCTGGTAGTTTTCAGGCTCAGGAGATGTAAAGTGACTTTTACAAGGAAGGTCTCTTTATGAACCGGGGACAGAAGGGCTGTCGCCGGAGGTGCTCCATGCTCAGCCGGACCGGACCGGGATGCTCGGACCGGGGACGGTGGCCTCCAGCACTGGCATTGAAGCACGTTAATATCTGTCGGCAGCAGACTTTGGGAGGCAAGGGTTTGGGGTTGTTTCTCGTGCGATTTGCACCACGTAACAAAATTCCCTGCCTGTCCCTCGCCCTCGGCACCCGCCGCCCCGAGGCCCCGCACGACCGTCGCCGCGGGGCTTCAGCATTAAAAACCCGAAAATGAAGTAAATTTAGTAAAGCCCGTCAGGGTGGGGAACGGACAGAGCCTCCGGCTAAAATCAAGTCGAGGAGGGATTACCAGGGTTTGGCCCGGAGTTAAAGGGAGCAAAGCCCCCGTTTCACCCACCTCAAGGGCTCGGGTTCAGTCCATGCCCTCCGGCGGCTCTCCCGGGCGCTGATAATACCCCGAGCCCTCTCCAGCTCTCCAGCCGAGGTCCATTCCTCATTCTCCGAGCACTCCCAGCAAAAAGCCTCCCGAGAGGGCCGAGGGTCCTTCCCATGGGATGATCACAGCCTCCTGCCCTCTTCCCTGCGAGAAGCGCAGCCCGCGGGACCCAGCTGCCTTCTCCTCTGCACTTTTCCAACACACAGATTTTTGCTAAAAAAGAAAAAAAAAAAAAAAAAAAAAAAAAAAGAAGAAGAAAAAAAAAAGCAGGTCCTCACTCCTTTTAGCCGAGACCCCCTGAATCATCAGTCCTGGATTTCTTTAAAAGTCCTGCTCCCGTTTATCCTTCCCGTTCCCCCTCCCCAGTTCCCAGACGGCTCCCGATGATCGGGAGTCGGAAGCAAGTGCAGGGCGCGGGGCCGGGGCTGCAGCGGGCCCGGGGCTGGGGGGGACACGATCACAGCCGTTCCCTCTCGGGCACACGCTTGTTTTGTCCCCCGCCTGGCTAGAAGCACCCACGGGTGACCCTTTGGACCGCAGGATCGATGGGCAAAGAGGGTTTGGACTTTGGTCCCTGGGGAAATAGGAGGGGGCGAGGCTGAAGGGGACACCACCACCACCCCTCCCCTAGGGAAGAATCAGACCCTGAAGGAAAACGGTTTATTTAATTAAGGACTCTGTGCAAAAAGGCCCGTTGTGAGAGCGAGTGGGGAATTGGCTGGAATAGGAGGTGGGAGGCAGAAAGGAAGCGAAATGGGGAAAACCACCCCAATTTCAGAGCCCATGGCTGCGGCTCGACGTGCGGGAGCGGGTCCTGTCCCAGGACAGTCCCGGCGGGGGGAGGGTCGGGGCTTGAGGGGCTGCGAAGGGGCTCAGAGCTCGCAGAAATGTGCTCCCTCTCCTCCTCCCCCGGTGGTCTTACAGCGGAGGTTCGGTTGGGTTTGGTTTGGGGTAAATTTTTTTTCTAGATGAAGTTTTGGGTTATACCAAAATGGTTTTCAAAACCTGTAAAATCCCGCTCCTTATCCACCCCTCCATTATTGCCTATTATTAGCTATTTAAATCGGAGTATTTTTATATTTTTAAGAATATATTGTGGATATAGAACCAGATGGAACGGCAAAATATCTCCTGTCGCTGTAAGCTTTAATACATTTCCAACAACACCCCGTCCCTGCAGGCTCATTTCCAGCAGGAAAAGTGTATTACAAGTGAAGCAATTGGATAAATATATTCTACCGAAAAACCAAATTTCCCTTTTTTCTCCATGGTTTGGAAGCGGTGCACCCAGCCACCGGCAGCTCGCCAGCGCTGCTGGGGTTTGGTGTCCTGCCCTCTCTGCAATGACAGCCCTGCAGAGGAAGGATTGTGCCACAAACCATCGTTTTTCTTAAAGGCAGAATCAGAATTAATTCACGCTGGTTGTTGAACTGTCCTATGCGGCCGGGTATTTAATCCTGCTTATAAATCCTTGCTGAAGAGAAGGCAAGGGGGCCGGGAGCCGCCCTCCCGGGACAGGCGGCTTTCTCTGTGCTGGACATGCCCCCAGGCAACCCCCAAACTGGGCAGACACCAGCCCAGCCCCGGCTTTGCCGGCCCGGGCGGAGGGTACGCACCCCTGCACCGGCCAAGAACTTGAATTCCTGCCGGACGGGGAAGGAAAAAGAAGTTGGCTGAGTCGGAACGCGGGGGACACCACCGGGGGGGCTGCTCTGCCGCCTGCCCCCTCCCCTTCACGCAGCCCGGGCAGGCCCACGCGTGTGCAGCGCCGCAGCCCCCGGGGTGCGGGTTTTCTGCAGAAGTGCCCCGACCCCAGCTCCGGTTTTGGCCCCGGGAAGGGTGAGGAGGGGCTGGGGGGCGCGTCCCGGTGTCCCTCGGCTTTGGGGTGCTCCGTGTCACCCCTCGGCTCTTCCCTCCATGGCGCCCAGTGCTACAGAAAGAAATCCCAGCCCGGAGGCCGGCTCGTATTCCCTTCCCTAAAAATCCAACGGTCTTTTCGCCTTTAATATTTAATATTAAATATTCCCCCCCCCCCCTGCAGGCAGCTGTGTGCAGCCTGCAGGAAAGGTGCGCTGCAAGGAGGCAAAGGCTTCGAGCCCGGCTTGCAAACGCGGGGTTCAGTGGCGGAGGGCTGGACATCAGCTCTCTGCAAGACTCTTTCTCCTCTTTATTTTTTATTTTTAAGGATGAGCTTTCATGCCCTGGCACAGCCACGGGCTCCCGCTTCACCTCCACAAAGGGTTTTCCCGAATACCCCGCCCCCGCCTCCAAAAACGGGGAGGCTGGAAATAGAGGTGTGAGCGAACTGCTTGGGAGTGGAGGGGGCGGGGAGGGCCGGGGGGCAGCTGGGGGCAGCTGTAGGTCTTTATATTAAAAAATACACATCCCCACCGCCCCAGCCACCCCCGCTCTGTAAAGCAGTGAAGTTCCCCATTAAAACCGACACCAGGGGATGGTCTCAGCAGCCTCGGCCGCCCCGGATTGGTGAGCTCCCCTGCAGACGCGTTTTCTAACAGATAAGTCAACCGTCAGAGACCTCCTCCCCCCCGCTCCCCCCTTACCCCAAAATATCTTTTTTGCAAAGCCCCAGCCCGCTCCTTCCCCTGGCAGCGGCGGGGCAGCGACCCTCTTCCCCGCCCGCGCTAGCTGCCGCCTCCTCCCTCCCAGCCCTCCTTCCTACTGCAAAGCGCGGGGTACGGGGGTGTCCCCCCCCAGCTCTTTTGCGGATGAATATGAGCGTCCAGCAGCCAGGGCTGCGCGTCCCGCCACCTCCCCTCCACCCCGTCTAGGGTCACCCCCCCGGGGCCGCGCCGAAGAGGCCTGCCCCCCCCCGTGTGTGTCCCCCCCGGCACAGACGAAGAGTCCTGCCCTGGGAAGCGAGGCTGGAAAAACCCTGCACCGCTCCCTGGCTCGGGGGGACCATGCCGGAGCGCGGCTCCCCGCTTTGCGCCCCCCCCCCCCCGCAGGTCCCGGGGTACCTCTCGGGTGCCCCCCGCCGCCGGCAGCCGCCTCTCCCCGGGAAGGGGGGGCCGCACCAGTCGGGCACAGGCTGCCGAGGGGGATTTTGAGGTGCCCGTTGTGCTGGATCCCGCTTATGGATAGGGGGGAAGTAAAAAAGAAGATAAAGTACTTTTTTTTTTTTTTGTACTTTTTTTTTTTTGCGGCAGAAATCTCCGTCTTTAGACAGGTCTAAAGATGCTAAAACAGCACGAGAAGTCGAAGGTGGGTAGAACAAATCAATAAAAATTAAACTCCCCTCCCCTGCTTTATAGCAGAAGGCAAACAGGCAGGAATTAGGGAGGAGCGGGGAAAGCCTGCAGTTTGCCGTCAAAACAGTGATTTTGTCTAGACAAGGGGAGGGAAGGTATGGGGTGGGTGGCTGGGGTTTTTTTCCCCTTTGCTAACACAATAGCCCTTTGGTTAAAAATTAATTTACAGCACCCTCAGTCTCAAGCCAGACTAAAGTGCAACCAGAAGGAGTCCCTAGGATTTAAAAAAAAAAAAAAAAAAAAGAACCTTACAAAATAAAATCCAACCAGCCGGAGCTGGGGAAGATTCGCTCGGCTGTAACAAGTGGTGAGGGATGATGCTCTGCGAAGGAGGGAGGCTGCCGCTAGGTATTTATTTCCCTATAATTTTTAAGGGGGAGGGGAAGCGTTTGCTTAAAAAAAAAAAAAAAAGAAAAGAAAAGAGAAAGGCATGGGCAGGTAAGTGAGTGCTGGGTTCGGCCTCGCCTGGAGGCTGGAGAGGGAGGCGTTTTTCGTAACGTGTTGGTCTTTTATAATTTCCCACATGTAGCTCCCCAGAATACTCCATCCCGCTCCTCAGCGGCGGGCGGTGGAGCAGCGCGGCGCTGCTCTTCCCTCTTCTCTATTTTTTCATGATAATTTCGCGCTCCGTCCTCTAAAAAAGCCCTCAAGATCTGTTTTCACCCAGAGATCTGCACTGCTTGTATCCCCCTTCTCCACCCGTCTGTTTCTCTGCTGGGAGTTTTGACTATTTATTTTTTTAATCTTTGATCCGACTCTTCATCGTTAGCATCACGCATTTATTTATCTATTTGACTAAAACCACTAACCTGCGCGATGGACCCGGGGACTAGAGGTGGCCGCGTCGCAGCTCCAGCTCACCGCAGAGAAATCCTGCTTGGCTCAAAGGCTGGGAATGCCTTCTGGAATAAATCCCCCCATTTCAGCCTCTCCCAGCGCATACTTTAGTTTTTAAAAAATAATAATAATAATCCAACCCACGCTTTCTACTTACGTGGCTCTACCATTTGCACGATTTTCCTGTCCCTCTCTTTTTGGGTGGGGGTTTTTTTTTTCCCTCTCTGCTGGCTCTCAGAGCTCACCGGTGGGATGGGAAGGAAGGCTGCTTGCTAGACTTGAAACCAAAAGGTCATTTCAACAGGATTGCCAAGTCCACTTGCTGAGGGGGACCCAGCTTTTTCATGTCGCCATGTGTTTCTCTCCGTCTGCATAAACTTGCGTCCGTCCGCGGCGAGGCAGAGCTAGGAAAGCACTTGTGCCATAATGAGGTACCTTTAAATTTAATTTCCTGTCCCTCCCCTGCTTTATGGATTTCTAATACCAATGTTGAAAACCAGAGAAGAAACCTATTAAAGTCTCCGGGACAGAGGGCTTATGTGAGTAATTCAAAGTAGCCAGGCTTAATTGAATTTCCCAACAAATGGATGGAATAGGAACAAATGGAGTATTTTGTTTAAGGGACCTCCCTGTGTTGGATATATTTCTGTGGCTCATTTCCAGAGAATTTTTATCAATATTGTTCCTTCCCCTCCCCCCCCTTTTTTTTTTCCAACGGAGAACTCTTGCAAAGATTGACGCATAATTCAAAATACTCCGAAATAACAGCAACTGAAAGAATTCCTAAAAAGAAACAAAAACTCTCCTGAAAATTATTTAAACGAAGACTTTAGAAATTTTGCTGGCAGGCGAATATACGGAGCAAAATAAATTCTCGCACGAGTTGTTGGACCTGGAGCGGTCTTGGCAGAGCGAGAGGTTTAATTCAGGAAAGTAATGTGCGCTTGACGGATCGATTAGTCTGGCCATAGGCTTGGCCCTACTATTTTGTTAATTTGTTTTATTTTATGACAGCCAACGTAACGGTTCTGACTCTTTTGTACCTGTAAAAATGACTTTTTAAGGCTTAGCCCCCAACCCCTCCCTCCGAAGCCGCTATTGCTAATTAAAGGAAGCCTCACTTGACTAACTCAGAAACTTTGCCGCATGTCTGGAGACTCTTTTTTTTTTTTTTCTTCTTTTTTTTCTTTTTTTTTTCCAAGCAAAGCAACTCTCCCCAGTGCCCCAGTCGGTGGGTCCCGGAGCCCGCGGCAGGGCCGGGGCTGAGCTCCACCGTGAGAGGCCACCTCTGGACCCCCGAATCTGGGGGAAGATGCTCACACGGTTGCTCCTGCCGGGATGCCTTTTCTTTTTGCTTCTCTGCACCGTCTGGGTCTCCAGTTCGCCCTGCGAAGAAATAGCGAATTATTGCGAGGATGGGTGGGAGCTCCCGCCGCCTTTTCCTTCCTATTAATTAGAGTTTGCCCATTAATTGGAGTTTTCGATATTTTTTTTTAACCTGGATTCTGCTTTTAAGCCCGGGGCTTTGCAGTTTGCTTTCTCTTAACGCCTCGGGAAGTGGGTGCGGAGGAGCAGGGGCACTGCGAAGGCACGCGTGGGTAATTCCTTGGGTTTCCCTGCCCAGGACTAATGACTCCGTCTAATTGCGGGTTTAGTCTATAAAATCAGGGGCTCCGGCTCTCCCTGAGCGCGGAAGGAGCGTGGGCAGCCTCGCACCGTGATTTCGAGGGGGAGGGAAAAACCGGAGGATGGAAAAGTAAATCCTGTAGCCCAGCCCAGACGGGGAGGGCAGGAGGTCGGGCCGAGGGGCTCCGAGGGGCTCCCGTTTCACCCCACTCGTGTCTCCCTGTCCCCGGAGGAAAACTTTTTTCCGCAGCAACAAGTAGCTGGGGGATGCTGCCGTCGGGGTTTTGCTTCTCCCCGCCGGGCCCGCAGACCCCGCCGAGGGGAACCGCGGCCGGAGCTGCCCCGGCAGGGTCTGCCCGTGGTTGAGGTGGCCCACGGTGCGATCTTGCCCCTCACGTGGGTGCAGGAAAGCCTTGCTCGTGGGCCCCCCCGCCCCTCCACACCCCGGGGCCGCGGCGGGGCCAGGAGTGCTGCCCTCCTCCGTGCCTGCCCGTCGCCGTCGGGACCCCCGGTCACCCCCGCTCGGGGCCGTGGCACGCCGCCACCCACCCGGAATTACTAGCGTGTCAAAGCTCTTTGCGTGGGTCATAAGAGCCCCACGGGCCTTCAGAGAAATACGTTTGGGGGTTATTTTTGGTTGGTTTTTGTTTTAATTTTAATGCGGCGTTCCTCAGGGCAGAAATTTGAATTTAATTTTTATTGCAAAGCTCTTTTCTCTTTTTGCTTTTCCCTCCTTTCAGTTCAAAAAAAAAAAGGGGGGGGGGGGAACACATCAGTGAAAATGTTGTCTTCTCCTTGGCGGAGAAACAAAAGGTGCCCCCGGAGCCGGCGGCTGGCGCTGGGGGACGAGGGGCGGCGGGGCCCAGCCGAGCCCGGCCAGCGAGCGCCGCCCCGAGGCCACGGTGACCGGCGCCGCCCGGAGGGGACCCGCGCCCCGCCCGCTCCTCCGGGATCCCACTACAGCCCCGCCGGCGGGGAGGCCCTCTTTGTTATTTATCCCTCTTTCTTAAATTATTGTTATTACCCATGCTGTAATGGATCAAGCATTCCCACACACACAAAAATGTCAATTTTTGCAATGGGACAGAACTATCAGAGCGCGGTGTGGTGAGCATCCTTCAGCCTGACGGGTGGCTGGCAGAAAGAAAGAGCCCACGCCGAGCTGTTTCCGACTCGCATCCATGCAGGGCCATGTGGAAGGGGAGGGAAGGAGGAGGGTTTGAGGCCAACTGTTAAATCTTTTTTTTTTTTTTTTTCCTTTTTTTTGTTATAAATGCAACAAGCACCTCCCGCTTTGTAACGTATTCTGCTTGGGAATAGCCACATGGCTCCCAAGGAGCGGACACCAAATACTCCCAAAGGCTAATACTGATGAATGGGGACTGTGCAAACCAGCTGCCATAACCATATTTTAATAAAAATAAGTAAGATCTAAGTAAGTCACAAAGAAACCCGTAATGAGATCTTAAGATTCAGTGCCATTTCCCTTGGATGATCTGTAATAGATTCTTCTATTATGTAAGTGTGCGTGTGTAATGGATATGTACACATATATACATTTACTGATATATGCTCACGCAAACACTTGAAATCCCTCCCATCCCAGCCTATTAATTATTTTAGCACTTATTCCCCTGACAAGTAGAAGTTATCTTATAGCTAAAATACCCATTTACTGTCTAAAAGCTCTAACTTGTCTTTGACATCTGAATGTAAAATGTCTTTAAAAACTTTAGCAACAGCCAGAAGGGGGGAGGGGGAATCCCATTACCTTAAAATGTTATTTCAGTCCAAGAATTAAACCTAACACATCACCTACTTAGATTTGGGGTCTTTTTTTCCCCTCTTCCCCCCACTCCCCCCTTACTGTTATTTATTTTAAACCTAATCGTGAAATTAAATGGCACATGCACTTTTGTTTTTCACGCTTATCTTGAGTGCTTTTCTTTATTTATGTTTTCAATCTGCAATTTAGGGGCGGGAGAGATGCTTCATTTCCAAGTTGCAGCAGTGAAAGCTCTCTTAAAATATATTCCTCCTGCCTGCTTTGTCTGAAAGAAAGAGCTTTTAGTAGGACGAGTTCAAGTGTGACCACGACTTTTGTTTTACAAATTGCATTGGCATATAAGTAAAGCAGTGGGTCTAGAGATTTCTGTAATCCTTTTTGTAGGAA